>NC_090451.1:142372510-142675540 GCF_031143425.1 Pleurodeles waltl
AGCACTGCATACACCACCAATGCATGGACACCACTCACAGCCCTGCATGGATACCCATCACCCCAGCATGCACACTAGTGACAATCACTTAGCCAACCAAATAACAACTCACACAAGCCAAAGCTGCCTTGGTAATAACAACCATTGGGGACAACATACCCATGTACAAGATGTCACACGCAGTAACAATAACACTGGTTTTACATACCCACACGACCCCCACACAACGTCACCGGAGAGGAGGTGCCAGCAACATCCAGTCCCTCCCGAAGAGGCCCACAGTGATGACAGCAGCTCTGCACGCCTGGATCAGGATGACCAACCTGGCCCATCAGGGACCTCTGGACATTCGGTTACCCAGGCACAGTCCCATACCACCACAGAGCCTCCCCCTCAGGAAACACCACCACAGCATCCACCCAGCAGGCCCATACCACTGTCCCCAAGACACGTCAATCAGCAGTGTGTCCACCACTACAGGGACCCCAGGCAACCACACAAACACAGGATGACCAGGGACCTGGGGTCAGTGGCAGTGGGCACATGGTTTAGGGGACAGAGGCACAGGACAACAGGGAAGCTGATAGGAGTGCTGTGCGACAGGGGGAGGACATACCCAGGGAACTGACTCTCCACAAGGCACTCACCAACATCCGGAGAGCATACCACCATTCCCAGGAGACCATGGGCCAGATACTATCCAAGTTGCAGGAGACCCAGCGGCTGCAGGAGGGACAGTACCTGGGGATCAGGGAGGACCTGAGGGACATCCACACCACACTGGTCACCATTGCAGGGGTGCTGGCAGACATGGCCAACACCATGAAGGAGGCAGTGGCACAGCAACAGGCCCCTGACACCAGGCACACCGATAACCAGCCTTCCACCTCTGCTGCCGATAGTGGACAGGATGCCCGCCACAGGAACTACAGGCCACCAGCACCCCTCCCTCTGCAGAAGGTGAACTACCACGCAAAAGGTCCCTGCAATCCAGACATAAGCCAGAGAACATTGCCAAGACCCCGCCAGGAAATAAGACTCTCCTAATTGTCACCCTTGTGTCCCACTCTGTCACCCTGCCCACCTTTAACTGCCATTGCTCCACTTCCTATTCCCCCTAGGACAATACACCTGTGATACCAATAGACTAGACTCTATCCTGGACGTTCCTCCATCAGCAACCCAGCCCATTGCAATACCCCCTCCACTTATTAGATCCTAAATAAACACCCTTGGAACAAATACAAGTATGGAGTCTGTCAATTGATTGAAATATGTATTTGTTTAACAACTTGTAAACATTGTAATCCAAATGTACAGTTATGTATACATAGGTATGACCTGTAGTGGGCAGCAGTAAACACACCAGGAGCCAGAGTGGGGCACAGATATCTGAAAATAGAGATGCCAAAGGGTACAGTAAGTGGCCACAGAATTGGGAAAATCAGCCTGCCATGTACAATGTCCAACACAAAACTACAATGGAAGGTGAAGTTACAGTGTCTTACCTGTGTGTCACTGGAAGTACTGTTGAATTATAGTTGTTCTGTTGTCCACATCCTCTTCCTCTGTCTCCTCTTCGTCACTGTCCATAGGCTCCGTCGCTGCCACACGACCATCTCCAGCCTCATCCTCCTGCAGAAAAGGCACCTGGAGTCTCAAGGCCAGGTTGTGCAACATGCAACGATCATCTGGCAGACCTTCTTGGGTAAGTAGCACAGGGATCCACCTGTCAGATGGAGGTACCGGAATCTGGCCTTCAGGAGGCCAGAGGGGCGCTCAAGGATCCTCCTTGTTTGCCCATGTGCCTCATTGTAACGTTCCTCTGCCCTTGTCCTGACATTCCTCACTGGGATCAATAGCCATGAGAGGTTGTGGTAACCTGAGTCACCTGTAAATATCAAGGTATACCTGTTAGCCAGACACTCACCCTTAGGGCCAAACCAACACCCATATACCAAAAGACACTGGGTGGAGACCATGGGCTCACCAATTAGGCACACCTTGTGCCTCTGGAGTTGAACCATCACATATGGAATGCTGCTATTCTTCAAGATAAAGGCATCATGCACAGACCCAGGATACTTTGCATTCACATGTGAGATGTACTGGTCTGCCAGGCACACTATCTGCACATTCAGAGAGTGAAAGCTCTTTCGATTTCTGAACACCTGTTCATTTCTTCGGGGGGGACGAAGGCAACATGTGTACCATCAATAGCACCAATGATGATGTGGATATGTCCCAGTGCATAGAAGTCAGCCTTCACTGTGGCCAAATCCTCCACCTGGGGGAATACGATGTAGCTGCGCATGTGTTTCATCAGGGCTGACAGCAGTCTGGTCAGCAACATAGGCTGTGACTTCCCTGCTGCCATGGCCACTGTCGCTTGGAAGGAGCCACTTGTCAAGAAATGGAGCACTGACAGGAATTGCACAAGAGGGGGGGTCCCAGTGGGGTGACGGGTAGCTGAGATCAGGTCTGGCTCCAATTGGGCACACAGCTCTTGGATTGTGGCCCTATCAAGTCTGTAGGTTAGGATAATGTGCCTGTCTTCCTTTGTTGCCAGGTCCACCAGGGGTCTGTACACGGGGGTATGTCTCCAACTCCTATTCATCCTCAGCGGTTGAACTATAGGGTGAAAAACGGTGAGCAGATGGTCATATTCAAAGATATCCTCAGAGTAAAATGTCTTGCATTTTGACAGAAACAGCATGCGAACGTGTAGGTCAGTTAATGTGCCTATGTCTGCTGTGACGCAGTTAGGTGCCATGGCCTGTTCCCTCCTGAAATGGCGGCCGCCTGACCTGTGAGGAGGGACAAGCGGAAATGAGGTAATTTCGCTGACGTTGTGCGTCGTTGCGGGAGGCGGTCGATGATAGCCGTGCAACACCTCATTGGTTATAATTGGGGCCTATGGGTTCCATGAGCCAATGGTGATGTACACCAGAGGTGACGGTACACACCGCCGTGGACGTGACCGCCATTTTCTATCTGTTCTCTCACTTGCTACCTGACCTTCAACAGGAGAGCACCTCAAGTGCTGCTGTGACCTGTGTCTAGAAGCGACCATGGCTTGAGTGTCTGGGGAAAGGGCCCCTGCCTTCACTTCGGAAGAGTTGGAGAGACTAGTGGATGTGGTCCTACCCCAGTACAGTTTACTTTATGGTCCTCCAGACCAACAGCTGCATGTATGATGGGCAATGTCTGTGCGTAAGGGGGTGAGAGGGATATGGTGGGCCATGAGTGTAACAGGCCAGAGGGTATGACAAATACCTTTTCCTATGTATCTTTTTCTGCAGGTCAGCAGCCATCAGAAAAAAGGGTATCTAGCATGCCATCGCCAAGGACGTGCGGAACCTGGGGGTCTTTGAGAGGCGGAGCACCCACTGTTGCAAACGCTGGGAGGACCTGCACCGCTGGGCAAGGAAGACAGCGGAGGCCCAGCTGGGAATGGCCTCCCAATGAGGAAGGGGTGCCCTTCATACCCTGACCCCCCTAATGTTCTGCATCCTAGCGGTGGCCTATCCGGAGTTGGATGGGCACTTGAAGGCATCACAGCAGCCACAAGTCGGAGAGTACAGTTTCAGAATCAGAAAATTGCACCTGTTGAGGTGTTATCTGGGTGGAGGATATGAGTCTGTGTGTGCCCCTAGGCCAGGACAAACATGGTAGGGTAGGTTCCATGATGGGCAGGCTCAGACGCACTCCAAACCCAAATATGCTAGTGGGCATCTACTACTGGGCAGGATCCTGTGGGTTTCAGGTGTGCTGCTATTGGCGTTAGGTATTGTACCCCAGGGCCTGTTGACTAGCATTGTAACTGGTAGTGCATGGCCTATTGCATAGGGCTGTTCCCTGTGTGTTGTGTACGCCAATTGTAGGTGGTGTTGCTGGCATTGACCAAGTGTATCCTCTGTCTCTTCCCCTCCTTTTTGTTTTGTCACCCTGTACTTATGTGCGTTAGCATCATCTGGTGGAGCAGCAGATGCAGCGGCGATGGAGATAGCTGCATCCCACATGGCCCATGAGGCTGAATCCACCGACGGTGAGGGCAACAGTTGGACGGAGGGTGAGGGGAGCACCACGGCTGGGATTGGAGGGGACAGTTCGGACAGCGACACCTCCTCCAATGGAAGCTCCCTGGTGGTGGCGGACACCTCTGTGGCCACCCCAACTACAGGTACAGCCGCCACCCCTGTACCAGCACCGCCCTCCCAGCAGCCCCTGAGCATGTTTCCCGTGCCCGCTGACCCAGGAGGGTGGGCATCTCCTTCGCCCCAGGCACCTCAGGCCCTGCCTCAGTCAGCCCAGCTGCCCTCAGTGTGGAGTCTATTGACCTCCTGAGATCCATCTCTGTTGGTCAGTCAACCATTGTGAATGCTATCCAGGGTCTGGCAGGGCATTTGCAACAAACTGATGCGTTCCTGGAGGACATTCACTCTGGCATGGCGGCCCAACAGAGATTGTTCCAGGCTGGCCCACTCCCTGACGGCAGCCATTGTCCCTGTCTCTAGCCTCCTCCCTCCAACTTCCTCTACCCAGTCCCATTCCCCTCAACCCCAGCCTATCCCAAGCACACCTTCAGACCAGCATGCACCCAAATCAACACACAGAAGTGGCTCAGGCAAACACAAGCACCACACTTCATCCCACAGGCACTCACACAAGCAACATCCACTGCCTCCACTGTGTCCCCCTCCTCCTCCTCGTCCACCTCCCTCCCAGTAGTGTCTCCACTCACACCTGCCTGCACTACATCCTCATCCACTACCTCCATCACCATTACGCCTATCACTACACGCCCCTCACTGGCAGTTACCACCCCCACATCCATCCACACGTTCCCTGTGTCCTCTCCCACTGTGCCTGTGTCCCCTCCTCCCAAAGTACACAAACGGAAGCACTCAGACACCCAACAGCCATCCACCTCACATCAGCATCCAGCCCATGCACCTGCACCCAAACACGGCAAACAGACACCTCCTACCAGCACTCCCTCTTCCTCCACTCCCAAACCTTCACCCTCTTCCAGCCACAGTGTCCCTAAAAGGCTTTTCCTCTCCACCCTTGACCTATTCCCTGACCCTCCCCCCCATCCTTCACTTCGGGCCAGGGTGGGCAGAACTCAGGCCAGCACCTCAGCCACCCAGTCCACGGCCACTGTAGTTTTGGCAGCTACTGCACGCGTGAGAGCCTCCAAGGAGACGCCCGTCAGCACTGCCAGTGTGCCTGCACCAGCTGCCAAGGGCAAGAAGGGACCACCAGCTAGCAAGGGCAAGGAGGTTCCACCAGCTAGCAAGGGCAAGGAGGCACCACCAGCTAGCAAGGGCAAGGAGGCACCACTAGCTACCAAGGTCAAGGAGGCACCGCCAGCTACCAAGGGCAAGGAGGCACCACCAGCTACAAAGGGCAAGGAGGCACCACCAGCTACCAAGGGCAAGGACGCACTGCCAGCTACCAAGGGCAAGGAGGCACCACCAGCTAGCAAGGGCAAGGAGGCATCACCAGCTACCAAGGGCAAGAAGGGACCACAAACTAGCAAGGGCAAGGAGGCACCACCAGCTAGCAAGGGCAAGGAGGCACCACCAGCTAGCAAGGGCAAGGAGGGACCACCAGCTACCAAGGGCAAGGAGGCACCACCAGCTGGCAAGGACAAGAAGGGACCACTAGCTAACAAGGTCAAAGAGGCACCACCAGATGCCAAGGGCAGGAAGGGAACACCAGCTGGCAGAAGCAAGGAGGCACCACCAGCTGCCAACATCAGGAAGGGAACACCAGCTGCCAAGGGCAATGAAAGAGGCACATATGCCGCAGGAAGGATGGATCTGGTGCCTGGTGCTGGAGCAGTATCTGGGCAAACAACACCAGCCATGGCACTTCAGGCGTCCGAGGCTGTGGGGGAAGGGTTGGAGCCTCCCCCCACCACCGGCAGCACCGCCGCCAGCACCGCTGCCTGCACTGCCACCTGCACTGTCACCTGCCCTGCCGCCAGCACCACTGCCAGCAGCAGCAGCCCCAGTGGGCAGCTGTCTGAGGCTGCTGGGGAAGGGCTGGAGCCTCCCCCCACCACTGGCAGCACCGCCACCAGCACCGCTCCCAGTACCACCATTTGCACCGCCACCTGCACCGCCACCAGCACCACTGCCAGCAGCAGCAGCCCCAGTGGGCAGCCATCCGATGCTGCAGGGCAAGGGATGGAGCCTCCACCCACCACTGGAAGCACTGCCGCCAGCCCTGCCACTGCCACCACTGAGCAGCCGTCACCGCCTGCAGGCAGTGTGTAGTCGTGCCTCCATGGGATGTAGTGCGTCCTGGCCCCTGCAACAACTGTAGGTGTGACACCCAGGTGAGAGACTGTGACCTTGCACCATTCATGATCTGCATAACTGGGCACAAAGCCCCCCCCCCCAGAACTAGTGGAAGAAGGCATCAACTCACCCCTTCTTGCCAGGATGAAGCACACAGGACACAAAGCCCCCTCCAGAACCAGTGGAAGAAGCCATCCACTGACCCCCTCCTTGCCAGGATGAAGCACACAGGGCACTAAGCCCCCCCCCCCCCCCCCCCCCAGAACCAGTGGAAGAAGCCATCCTCTCACTCCTTCCTTACCAGGATGAAGCACACTGGGTACAAAGCCCCCTCCAGAACCAGTGGAAGAAGGCATCCACTAACCCCCTCCTTGGCAGGGTGAAGCACACAGGGCACAAAGCCCCCTCCAGAACAAATGGAAGAAGGCATGCACTCAACCCCTCCTTGGCAGGATGAAGCACACAGGGCACAATGCCCCCTCCAGAACCAGTGGAGAAGCCATCCACTTGAGAGACTGTGGCTTTGCACTCCCCAGGACTAAGCAGTGGGCAAACCACCCACTAGAGAGCCTGTGGCCTTTCACTCCCCAGGACCAAGCAGTGGGCAAACCACCCATTTGCACTCCCCAGGACCAAGCAGTGGGCAAACCACCCACTAGAGAGATTGTGGCTTTGCACTCCCCAGGACCAAGCAGTGGGCAAACCACCCACAAGAGAGACTGTGGGCTTGCACTCCCCAGGACCAAGCAGTGAGCAAACCACCCACTAGAGAGGCTGTGGCTTTGCACTCCCCAGCAACAAGCAGTGAGCAAACCACCCACTTGAGAGACTGTGGCTTTGCACTCCCCAGGACATCGCAGAGGGCATGTAGCTCCCTCCAGGGGCAGTGGCATTGTACCATCTTCCGGCTGAGGTGCCTCCCCCTTTCCCATTCCCCCCGAGGTGCCTGTGTATTTTAGACCTGATGCCCCAGCAGTGTTCTCTCCGTATTGAGGCAGGAGTCAAGTGTGGCCTTTGCCTATGTGATATGGCCCTGTGGGACAGACATTTTGGACTGGGCATTGTCCCTCCATTTGTATATATTGTTGATACTGTTTTGTGCTTTGAGGACAAATTTCTTGAAATTTACATTATTACACTTCCTTTTGTCCTTGCGTTATTCCTGGGGGTACTGGGTGGATATGTAATGTTGTTGCATCTGTTTGTGTGTATGTTGTTGGCAGTGGGGGTGGGGGTGTTGCGTTTTGCATGTGAGTGTCAGTCTCTTTTTCCTCCCCTCTCCCTTGTGTGCTAGGTGCGGTACTCACCGTGGTCGTCTTCACTGACGTTTGTGTTCCTGGTGTAGGAGGAGGTATACCAGCATGGGGAACACCTGCAGTTCGGGCTCCATGGCATCGTGGTTCTTCCTTGAGTGTCGAGAGGTGAGTTGTTTCCCTTCTGTGTACTGTTTCAGCTGTGCTTTTGATGGCGTTGGTACCGCCCCGGAAAAGCTGTCGGATTGGCCTGTTGTAATAGGGTGGGTGGTACATTGTCTTCCACCTGGCTTTAGGCAGTTACCGCCACAGTGGTTTTTGCTACCGCCATGGCGGTCGGTGTGTTAAAGTGGCTGTCTGTGTTGGCGGTTTCCGCCTTGGTCAAAATTCCATTTGTTTTTAACACCGGCCTGTTGGCAGTAATACCACCACTTTATCACCTACTGCCAGGGTTGTAATGAGGGCCATTGTGTTTTGTGTTGTTTCCTGATGCAGGTACTAGGCCTAATCACACAGGTGAGGTACCTTTTTTATATGGAGACTTACAGTAACGCTGGGTGGAAGGAAGTTTGTGTTCCCCGCAGATTCCAGGAGTTTTCATCACTCAAATGTGAGGAAAATGAGTTCTTGTAGTCGATGTTTGAGATTTGAAAGGGAGTCTCAAGGGTGCTGTGAGAGATATGCAAGTCATCCCACCCTGGATTCCACTAGGTGTCTAGTTTTCAAGAATGTAAAAGTTTACTAGGTTTCCCTGTGTGCTGGCTGAACTACAGCCCAAAATCCACAGCTCTCCACTTTGCAAAAATGGGTCCGTTTTGAATGGAAAAATGTGATGTATCCATGTTGGGCTTTAGGCGGTTTCCTGTCTGAGACACTAGGCCTACGCACATAAGTGAGGTACCATTTTTTATCTGGAGACTTGGGGAAATGATGAGTGGAAGGAAGTTTGGGCTCTCCACAGGCTCCAGAACTTTTCATCGCAGAAATGTGAAGAAAATTTGTTTTTTTAAGTCAAAGTATGAGGTTTCAAGGGATTCTGGGTAGAAAAACCTGACGAGAGCCACACACTTCATCCCACCCTATAGACCTCCAAGTGTCTAGCTCTAAAAAATGTGCAAGTTTTCTAGGTTTCCCAGGTGCCAGCTGAACTGTGGCACAAAATTCACATCTACCCACTTTGCTTAAAAGAGTCAGTTTTGAGTGGAAAAATGTGATGTGTCCATGTTGCACTTTGAGCCGGTTCCTGCAATAGACACTACGCCTACCTACACAAGTGAGGTACCATTTTTATCTGGAGACTTGGTGGAATGCTGGGTGGAAGGATGCTTGTCGGTTCCCACAGATTCCAGAAGTTTTAACGTCACCTCACCCTGGATTTTCCCAGGTGTCTAGTTTTCAAAAATGTTCAAGTTTGCTAGATTTCCCTAGGGTCCAGCTGAGCTAGGGCCCAAAATCCTCAACTACTCACAATGGAAAAAAGGTAAGTTTTCAGCAACAAAATGTGCTGTATCCATGTTGCGTTGTGGGCCGTTTGCTGTCACAAGCACTAGGCCCACCTACACAAGTGAGGTACCATTGTTATGTAAGACATGTGGAAGCATAGGATAGTAGCACATTTGTTATTACCAATAGGATTGGAACATTGGATAGGAACATTTGTTATTACCAACTGGATTTACCTGAATGTGTGCCTTCCAAAATGTAAGCCAGTGTATAAGAAAGAAGGTAGAAGATATTTTGAAAAATACCCTTGAAATCGTATGCTAGTACAGGTACCCACAAATTCAGCAATATACAAATAACCACTGCTCCTAAACTCCATATATTGTGCCCATTCGAGAAATACATAGGTTTCCTTGATACTCATGTTCCACTCTACACATTTCACCATATGAATTAGTCTATATTGGATACACAAAGAAAAACCATTGTACAGTGCAGCTCAGTTGTTTTCTCTGGGTAACTTGGATTCTTGGAGAACCTGCACAGCCTATATATCCTAACAACCAAAAAGGTCTAGCAGACGTAATGGTATATTGCTTTTGTAAATCCGACATTACGCCAAAAAGTTACAGATGAAAAGGTTGTCTCAAATGGCCATTTTGCCGTACTCAATTTAAATATTTCTTTATTTCAACACTTAGGGGGTCATTATGACCCTGGCGGACGGTGGTATGTTGGATAAAGGTATTGTCAACAGGCTGGCAGTACCTTTCCCCAAAATATGACATTGGCGGTTTGGCTCAAGCCAAACCGCCAAAGTAATATTCCATCCATCAGGGCGGTAACAGTCCTGGGGCTGGAGACTTCAGTCTCCAGCCAGACGGCCGTCACTGTCCCACCCACGGGATAATGACCCCGCCTACCGCCATGGTTTTTGTGGCAAACTTACTGCCATGAAAACCATGGCTGTAGGCACTATCAGTACCAGGGAGTTCCTTCCCTGACACTGATAGAGGTCTCCCCCCCACCTCCCTCCCCTCCCCAGAGTCTTCCCCCACTCTTCCCCTCCTGAGCCCCCGACATACGCGCACATTCACGCACCAACATACACACACATACACACACTCATGCCCACATCCACCCACGCATGAATACATTCATTCACACACACATCAACACACACTGACATATATCCTAGCACACACGTATTCACACCACACAACATACACGCACACTCACACCCATTCATGCACACACGCATTCCACATGCTACACACCCGCATTCACAGACATACACCCACCCACACTCACACACTACACCCACCACCCCCTCCCCTGTCGGAGCACCCGACTTACCTGCTTGCAGGGGGTCCTCTGGCAGGGGATGGGACGCAGCGCTGCTGCCAGCAGCAGCGTCCGCCAGCAGAACACCACCAGGCCGTATCATGTGTCATGATATGGTCTGTGGCAGTCTACTGGCGTGGCGCTGCTGTTGGCAGCAGCGCTACCTTACCGCCGTCCACCGCCATGACTGTAGCCGGAATTCCGCCAGCCTTCTGGTGGAATTCTGGCTACGGTCACAATATGGCGGACGGTAGGTAGCTGCGGCGATGGTGTTTTGGCGGCCATCGCCGCGGCAGTGGGCGGTCATTACCGCCAATGTTATAATGAGGGCCTTAGTTTCTTTAGGAAAACCTTGAGGGATCTACACAAATCACCCCTTGATGAATCTGGAATGTTGTCTACTTATTATAAATCTGTAGCTTTCCTGGACTACCCATGGGTTTCACATTGATTTCCACCACAAACTGGAAGTAGGTTGTGGGCCACTTCTTTGAAAAATGCCAAAACTATGGTAAAATAATATCAGCTCTGCATATTCCTGAAAGCTGGGAAGATGGTGGCTTTAGTGCAGTAAACTATTAATTGATGCCATTTTTAGGAAAAACTGGCACTTTTATCAGGAACACATTTTTCCTATTATTCACAAAATATCAAAATATAACTATATTTTGCCTATTTCCTCAGTCCCCTCAAGAGGAATCCTCAAACTATGGACACCATTGGAATCCCCAGTATGTTAGAAAGGAAAGAATGCAAATTTTGAGTGGAAAGTTTATGTAGAAAAAAAGTATATCACCCTAAGCGCAAACTACTCAAATAGACTGGTTTCATGTCGTATCCATTGCATCATTTTAATCATGACAATCTATCAGCAAGGAGGGTGGCGTCCTGCAATGGTTGGAGAGGTAACAGGAGAAGATGAGAGAAATAGATAATATGATTTTAATGATCTGAGATCAAGCAAGTGAGGCTACAGCGATTCTTGAATCTGCAGTAGATAGGCAGCAAAGAGAGTTATGTATTGCACTGTGGTTCCAGTTGAAACCCAGTGGCACTTCATCAGCATTTTGAGGATTGATGAACAGGAATTCTTCCCATCTAGTTTCCTTGGGAGCCCACTAAAATAGTAAACATGAGAGTAAGTGGGCTGGATTCAGTCTTGGGAAAGACCATAACAAAGAAGAATTTATTTTAAGATATTATTTAATTTTTAGCCACTGGGCTTGGAGTTGAAGAATTGGAGTGAACTGTATAAGAACTCTGCCAAATGTTCCTGTTTTGATTTTCATTGATGTCAAAAACATTATCATTGTCAAATGTGTTTTTAGACTGCTGAGAGGTCTAGTATGATGAGGAGACTTATTTCTGTCCAACAGATTTGTCTGTGTATCTTGTTAGCTTCATTAAATATATTCCCTATTTCGTTGCAGATCGTTGCTTGCTCTAGCTGTATGTAAAGTAAACTAACATTGTGTGATGCAGGTGAAATATATTAATGCAATAGCCAAGAGTAATTCAGATGTCGGCCTATACCCTGCCCTGCATTACTTTGTTATGAAAGATGATTAAGAAGCATGTACTTCAAATAGTATTTATAAGAAAACCAAAGTCTCAACTTGCAATTGAAGGGTTCAGTGTTAGACCAAGTGAGGGGTCTGACGCTGACAACCCAAAAGGTGATGCAGTTGAGTGATTGTTTTTGATTGGAGCTTGTTGGCTCAGGAAGCCATCAACTGAGCCTTTCTCTTCTGCTTGGTTTGATTTTGAGGTGCAGCATGTGTTATCTCAAACCTCTGTGCTTCTCGATTTTTCCTCTTTTTGATTTCCTCTGGCTTTGCTCCAGTTTTTAGGGCTCTGATGGCTCATTCGCTTCATGTTTCCTAAACATCTCAAGTAACCATTCTACTGTATGCATGAAGTGGGGGGTCTGTCTCGTGGAAGGAAGAGAGTCTATAGCAAAAAAACTGCATCAGGGGCTTCTTTTTTTCATAGGTGGTTATTTGCTGTAGACTGTCACCTGTAGCTGTAGCTTACTTGCTTAGGAGCCATGTCTACTATTTCTACCATGACTAGGTGAGCAAGAGGTGGAGTCAGAGAAGGAACCTCATGGACCATCTCTTATGGACCTACCCTTCCAATTAGCGGTGCCACATGAGATATTATACTGTTGGCAGAGCTCCATATCCAAGCACAGTGTTCTCTGAAGAGCCTGGATAGCTTTTGAGAGGT
This sequence comes from Pleurodeles waltl, assembly GCF_031143425.1. Classification (NCBI taxonomy): domain Eukaryota; kingdom Metazoa; phylum Chordata; class Amphibia; order Caudata; family Salamandridae; genus Pleurodeles; species Pleurodeles waltl. The sequence continues at coordinate 142,385,091 of NC_090451.1, forward strand.
GAACATCATCATCATCAGAGAAGGCAGGCATTACTGGGAGATCTGGTCATATAACGATTTGTCTCTTGGGGTTATATTGAATAGATCCATAGTTCCTTTAGGTGCAAGATTAGGAACTGAAGAAAGGTAGGGGTGGTGAATTCTAGTAAAATGCAGCTTGGTGATTTTGTGCTAGAGCCCCCTGTTTTGACCAGACAGAATGCCATGTTATCTTACCCACTTTCATAAGTTCCACTTAAACATTAATTTCAACATTCTTGGGAGGAAAATTTGAAATTACTTGTGAAGGTATCTCAGAAGAGAACGAGCCCTCCTTTATGTGACCACTGACAAACCTTTAGACAAACCTTTAGAAAAAGTATGGAACTGGAGTCACGTACATGAGATTACTTCCTCCTGAAAGCTTTCATTGTTGAAGGTACCATCATAATCTTTACTGAGACTCTACCTAGGTGCAGTTTTCTTATTGTCTTTGTCAGTCCTAGTGAGAACCCTATGGCTTCCAAGTGCACTAATCGATGGGTGGAAAAGGAGGTCTTCAAGGGAAGCCATCATTTGAAGAAGAGATGAAAGAGCCAAACGTTTATGCTCCTTACTGAAATTTCATACTGTGCAAAACCAATTGGGAACATGCACAGAAGTTGATCCATACATAGGAATGGGTAGGTGAAATCCAGTCCCAAAAGCAGACCACAAAGTAGCTGTCAATATTACCCTGTAGACTCTACTCACTGCCCCTCTCCTGCTGCTGCCTTCTTCACTAAATCCAGTATCAGCAGCTTCTGCAGAGTGAGACTACTTTACATCTTGTTTTAAGCACTCATCAGTAGGGAGCGGTAGGCAGCAGAGGGTCAAATGTAAGCAAGTAATCAGAGGGAAGGTTCAAGAGCACCACCTCCATAAACACTCCCCTTTGCAGATACTAGTACAAACACTTCACAAAGGGCACACTTGAACCATGTCCAGGTGGAGCAGATTGCCGTGGCCGCAAGTGGGACTAGTAATTAGGGTGGGTACAGCCCTTGCTTTAATACAGGTAGTGCCAGTGCATATATATCTGTTACATAGGCGTGTGCCATACATCACAATAAAACATCATGCAGGCCTTTGACAACAAGTTTCCCTTCCCATCTCACTATATTGGAAGTAACATTAACGACTTTTAATGTAAAACATTTTGAACCCTATGATGGGGCAATGGAAGTAGGGGTGCGGGAGGTCCGGCAGCAGCCTCTCTATTTTGTTCTACATTTTTAAAATAGGAAATAATTATCACATATTTCTCAGTCACATGATAGAACAGCCCTGAAAGTCAAATTAGTGTTGGTGCTGTCAGTGGAAGGTCAGTGTGTTTCTCTGCTGCTCTGAAAGGAGGATGAAATTGCTGGAGCACAAACAGAGATCTTCTTCACGCCTTGGGTTCAGAAACTGCATGCACTTTAGTGAGACGCCACAAATTCTCCCACTTACACTAGAGGTCAACTAGATATTTGGATTCTGTGAGGAGTGTGGTAATCTGATTCATTCAACATAAACCAATAACATGAAAAACACAAACAATGTTAAACACCATGACCAGTTTGACCACAGAAACAAAACTCCAAACTGAATATAGTTTCAAAGCTTTGTTACTTCCACAGAACCAAAATAACGTAAATGGTGCACAAAACTAAGTTATAAACATGGATGAAAACCATAGGCCGACCAAACCGTCTAAAGAGATTAAGCCTCCTAAACATCCACTCTATTAAACACTCCAAGAGAATAACTTAAATTAACAGAACAATATTATGCACATTGAAATCAGATTTCAAAGCAGATGATGGTGGCATCAGTAAATAATTTAACTCAATTAGTAACAATCATTAATTGGGGCTAGGCCATCCTTATCTCTATTATGAATTTGGACTTGCATGTGTGGAGACTGACTAGCACAAATAATTCAGAAAATCATCTAACTTGGGTAACATACTATAAAATACACTGGTGTAATCATCTAGGCTGAAAAGGAAACAAGAATAACCACATTTGCAGATTATATACCTCCTCTCATGGGACGGCAGTCAGGAAAGATTTGTCGGTCCAGTGCGCTCACAGTTTCTCAGCAACGGTAGACAGTATCATCAGGGACAGTGTAGAACACGAGATGCACATAGGGCAGATCAGCAGTTAAGAATTTAATGGGCATATTAGTTCTCAACAGCATAAGTATTTGGGGCAATTAGAAAGTATTACTTTAATTGTTCATAAGACATCGAAGGGTCATAGAGATTCAGGAGAAGAGAAAGTAGTTTACAGCAAGGGGTCGTAATTAAGACTCTACTGACTACCAGTTTCAAAAGTCTCTCCCTAACTAATAAATGCCCATAGAATTCCGATTGGTCTTCAGAGTGGAGTCATCTTGGGTAAATGGATCAATATCCAATGAGAGTTATAGACAACCATCAGGTTTGCAACTATTCCGGATTTTCAGAGGTAAGATGTGTAGGAGGCTGGACTGGCTTGTAGTGAGTACCAAGGGGTACTTGCACCTTGCACCAGGCCCAGTTATCCCTTATTAGTGTATAGGGTGTCTAGCAGCTTAGGCTGATAGATAATGGTAGCTTAGCAGAGCAGCTTAGGCTGAACTAGGAGACGTGTGAAGCTACTACAGTACCACAAGTGTCACTTGCACAATATCATAAGAAAACACAATACACAGTTATACTAAAAATAAAGGTACTTTATTTTTATGACAATATGCCAAAGTATCTTAGAGTGTACCCTCAGTAAGAGGATAGCAAATATACACAAGTTATATGTACACAATACCAAAAATATGCAGTATAGTCTTAGAAAACAGTGCAAACAATGTATAGTTACAATAGGATGCAATGGGGACACATAGGGATAGGGGCAACACAAACCATATACTCCAAAAGTGGAATGCAAACCACGAATGGACCCCAAACCTATGTGACCTTGTAGAGGGTCGCTGGGACTATTAGAAAATAGTGAGAGTTAGAAAAATAACCCTCCCCAAGACCCTGAAAAGTGAGTGCAAAGTGCACTAAAGTTCCCCCAAAGACAAACAAGTCGTGATAGAGGAATAATGCAGGAAAGACACAAACCAACAATGCAACAACTATGGATTTCCAATCTAGGGTACCTGTGGAACAGGAGACCAAGTCCAAAAGTCACAAGCAAGTCAGAGATGGGCATATGCCCAGGAAATGCCAGCTGTGGGTGCAAAGAAGCTTCTACTGGACAGAAGAAGCCAAGGTTTCTGCAGGAACGAAAAGGGCTAGAGACTTCCCCTTTAGTGGACGGATCCCTCTCGCCGTGGAGAGTCGTGCAGAAGTATTTTACCACCAAAAGAACGCCAACAAGCCTTGCTAGCTGCAAATCGTGCAGTTAGCATTTTTGGACGCTGCTGTGGCCCAGGAGGGACCAGGAGGTCGCAAATTGGACCAGGAGAGAGAGGGGACGTCGAGCAAGACAAGGAGCCCTCTTTGAAGCAGGTAGCACCCGGAGAAGTGCCAGAAACAGGCACTACGAGGATGCGTGAAACGGTGCTCACCCGAAGTTACACAAAGGAGTCCCACATCGCCGGAGACCAACTTAGAAAGTCGTGCAATGCAGGTTAGAGTGCCGTGGACCCAGGCTTGGCTGTGCACAAAGGATTTCCGCCGGAAGTGCACAGGGGCCGGAGAAGTTGCAAAAGTCGCGGTTACCAACAATGCAGTCTGGCGTGGGGAGGCAAGGACTTACCTCCACCAAACTTGGACTGAAGAGTCACTGGACTGTGGGAGTCACTTGGACAGAGTTGCTGGATTCAAGGGACCTCACTCGTCGTGCTGAGAGGAGACCCAAGGGACCGGTAATGCAGCTTTTTGGTGCCTGCGGTTGCAGGGGGAAGATTCCGTCGACCCACAGGAGATTTCTTCGGAGCTTCTGGTGCAGAGAGGAGGCAGACTACCCCCACAGCATGCACAAGCAGGAAAACAGTCGAGAAGGCGGCAGGATCAGCGTTACAGAGTTGCAGTAGTCTTCTTTGCTACTATGTTGCAGGTTTGCAGGCTTCCAGCGCGGTCAGCAGTCGATTCCTTATCAGAAGGTGAAGAGAGAGATGCAGAGGAACTCGGATGAGCTCTTGCATTCGTTATCTAAAGTTTCCCCAGAGACAGAGACCCTAAATAGCCAGAAAAGAGGGTTTGGCTACCTAGGAGAGAGGATAGGCTACTAACACCTGAAGGAGCCTATCAGAAGGAGTCTCTGACGTCACCTGGTGGCACTGGCCACTCAGAGCAGTCCAGTGTGCCAGCAGCACCTCTGTTTCCAAGATGGCAGAGGTCTGGAGCACACTGGAGGAGCTCTGGACACCTCCCAGGGGAGGTGCAGGTCAGGGGAGTGGTCACTCCCCTTTCCTTTGTCCAGTTTCGCGCCAGAGCAGGGGCTAAGGGGTCCCTGAACCGGTGTAGACTGGCTTATGCAGAATTGGGCACATCTGTGCCCAAGAAAGCATTTCCAGAGGCTGGGGGAGGCTACCCCTCCCCTGCCTTCACACCATTTTCCAAAGGGAGAGGGTGTAACACCCTCTCTCAGAGGAAGTCCTTTGTTCTGCCATCCTGGGACAAGCCTGGCTTGACCCCAGGGGGGCAGAAGCCTGTCTGAGGGGTTGGCAGCAGCAGCAGCTGCAGTGAAACCCTAGGAAAGGCAGTTTGGTAGTACCAGGGTCTGTGCTACAGACCACTGGGATCATCGAATTGTGCCAACAATGCCAGGATGGCATAGAGGGGGCAATTCCATGATCTTAGACATGTTACATGGCCATATTCGGAGTTACCATTGTGAAGCCACATATAGGTATTGACCTATATGTAGTGCACGCGTGTAATGGTGTCCCCGCACTCACAAAGTTCAGGGAATTGGCTCTGAACAATGTGGGGGCACCTTGGCTAGTGCCAGGGTGCCCTCACACTAAGTAACTTTGCACCTAACCTTTACCAGGTAAAGGTTAGACATATAGGTGACTTATAAGTTACTTAAGTGCAGTGTAAAATGGCTGTGAAATAACGTGGACGTTATTTCACTCAGGCTGCAGTGGCAGGCCTGTGTAAGAATTGTCAGAGCTCCCTATGGGTGGCAAAAGAAATGCTGCAGCCCATATGGATCTCCTGGAACCCCAATACCCTGGGTACCTCAGTACCATATACTAGGGAATTATAAGGGTGTTCCAGTAAGCCAATGTGAATTGGTAAAATTGGTCACTAGCCTGTTAGTGACAATTTAGAAAGAAATGAGAGAGCATAACCACTGAGGTTCTGATTAGCAGAGCCTCAGTGAGACAGTTAGTCACTACACAGGTAACACATTCAGGCACACTTATGAGCACTGGGGCCCTGGTGAACAGGGTCCCAGTGACACATACAACTAAAACAACATATATACAGTGAAAAATGGGGGTAACATGCCAGGCAAGATGGTACTTTCCTACAAGATGCAAAGTCATATATAAATATAACATGTTAGAAGATTCTGAAACATAGGATCACTTTTCCAGGCTTTTTCAAGTTGATTCTAAAAGTTCTCTTGTGAATACAATAATGCTTCCTGCCTTGTTCGACAGTTAGAACAAATACTGTTACAACTATTATTAGTTAGAACATTCTTTGTCTTCAATACAATAGGACATTCTCTAACACACTGGCAACCTAGAAAATATTTCAGGTGAAAGGGGACAGAATGAATTAGCACTTTTCCACTACTGCTGAAGAAATTAATCTTCAGGCCTAGTCTAGCTAAGAAAGCTTAAATACATGTTTTAATGAAATTAATACATATAAATTCTATTGCTCACCCTAAAATTTAAATCAAATAAGCAAATCAAATTATTTAATTCCAATCATTATTTGCATAACATTAGAACAATTTAAACATGCATTTTTTTTCTGCACACATGTAATTTCACACCAATAAATTTATTTAAATACATATAAGTACGATTAATTCATGCTCATTTAATAGTCATAATATGCTCTTCATTCTACTGTATCTCTAAAAATAATACTTTCAATATTAATTAATGTCAGTAGTTCACTAAAATATAGATGCACAACGTCTTTCCAATGTGAAACGTACTGTCGAAAACAAATGGAGGTCACAATGTCCGCAATTTTACAAACATGCACAATTTTACATTTCATTTAATTTCTCTATTAGGCTTTTAAATGAAACCTATAAGTCACCATATGCTTCCTTATATGTCACTAATGTATTAGCAAAATGTGATCTCTATTAAAACAAAAGTGCAAATGGAGTCTTCAATGTAATCTGATCTAATCAGGCCACTGCGGCGCATTACACATATAGATGTGCTAAATAGTTTGGGGTCACATTTCTTTTTTCGTTTGACTCATTCACCAGAGATTTTTTTTAATATAAGTGTCTTTCATAGATATATATTGAGTAAATACATTATTATTACAACAAACGTTCCTATTCGCTCTCCAAGCTGATGATCATTTAAAAGCGATAACTGAAAGGGCTGGCACACAGGCTCTTGTGCAGCAGGTTCAGAACCAGGATAGCCACATTTACTCAAGCATACATGTGTTTGCTTTAATAATAATTTACAGTTCGTTTAAACAATGTTATTGTACAAACTAGATCAGCTTTTGCTGACTTTCCCATTTTCAGACTAAGCCTACCAGACAGCTCAAGCTGTGGGGCCGGAAAGGTCCTATTGTGAGCTTACCGAGAATTTACATGGGCTTATAGCTGCCAAGTGGCCAGCTTACTTGTCACTCTCACTTAGTTTCTTCTTGCTTGATGACATTCCATATTCCAGATTGTCCTGCTTATGTTTGTCCCTTCTAAGTTTCCTCCTCTGGCTTCTATCAGTCCGCTTCTCAATTTTAGGGAACTACCTTTTCTTGTTTTATTAGGAACTCAGTGGGAGTGCTTGTGTTTTCCACCTCTCTTGCTTGTGTGTTTCTCTCCCTGCCAAATTCCCATCCCCATGCTCCATGTTGTTGTCTAACTTATGCAACTACTTCATGGTATTTCTCAATGGACTAAGTAGGAAGTATTAAGAACATATTATATTAAACTATTGATATCCATTACCTAAGAGCTGTAATAAGCTCTTTGTTGTGTGCTTCTCCCTCATCAAACTCCTTCAATCTCCTTTGCTCCATGTTGCTTTCCTGCTGTGTGCTTCTCCCCTTGCCTGTTTTTGTTGCTCTTCCTCATGTGCTTATTTTCTCCTCCGCTACCCACGCCCCATTGCATTTCCCACTCACTCCTCCAATGTCCCAATGCACACCATCTTCTTTAAAATATATATATTTTTTTTTTTTTTGGGTGGAGGACAAGGCAGTAAATTGCATGCCTACAAAATGAAGGGGCCACGCCATTGAGCCCTTTTTTCTAACATTTGGCAAAGCTGCACAACATCTTTCTGATGGTGTACAGCATTGCCAAAAACCATTGGCAAAACCAATAGGTCACAAACATATTATCCTATCGACTTGTCAATGCTTGTTTTTACTGGCCTTCACATATAAATACAGGCCAGATTGATAAAATAACCAGTTGGGTAGCACCCTAACTAGAGGGCTTGGAACTGGATGAACAGTGGGCTTGTTTGGTAAGTATCCACCCTGTCAAGACCTCCCTACAACCAGCCTAATTCTTTTTTTCTATTTTTATCAGAGCTTGTCAAAAATCACACAGAAACTTTGGAAGCATATTGAGTAAAATACACAGGCACTGAGTTGCATAGCGAACAGTACCATTTCAGTATTCATAAGCTCAATGTATTTCAAGCTATTGTGCTTCGTCTGGAGCTTTTGCAGTTATTGCTTTTGTCAACTGGTAGAACGATTCATAGAATTATTTCAAAAGTTATTTGGATGGAATGTTTACAAAGTCAAAAGAATGCACTAACTTGTGCAACTACGTCATGGTATTTCTCAATGGACTAAGGAGGAAGAATTAAGAAGACATTTCATTAAACTATTGATATCCATTAACTAAATGTGTTCACAACAGAATCTGGACGGGGTTCCTGGTCTTTTGTAAGTTTATGTAAGACATCAGAAACATGTTATGTTTTTCAGATTTATACAGTGCACTATCTCCTGGGAGGGAATCCTGGTGGTGGTGTGAGTCTAACCAAACCTAGTGAGACTACTTGAAAAGTCAGAAATTCAGCATCTTGAAGATTTTAAAAAGTGGGGAGGAGGCTCTCATGTGCAATGGCAGGTCAATCCATGCTTTAGGAATGATGTGAGAGAAGGCTTGATTGCCAAACTGATTTTCCATATGTGTGCAATGTGTGCAAGTAGGAGTCAGGATGAGCAGAGAGTCTGAAAGTTTTGTGAAAGCAAGTGTAATTGTTGAGGTTTGCTGGGCCATTGTTATGTGTTCTGTTGAAAGAGTGGGTGAGGAGTTTGAATTGGGCTTGTTGGAGAATGGAGAGCCAGTGGAGCTCATTCAGGTGTGGTGTGATGTGAGTTTCACATGGGTGGTTTATAGTGGCTCTGGCCACAGAGTTCAGAGGCGTGCAGCCTTCTGGTGAGTTTTCCATTGAACCCGGCACAGAGGGTATTCCAATTGTCCAGCTTCTTGTGACAAGGGTATGCGTGATGGTTTTCCAGATGCTGATTGGAAGCCATTTGAAAATCTTGTCCGAACCTTCAAGGTAAGGAAGCACGAAGAGGTGATGGTGGTGACTTGGGCGGTCAAGTTGAGATTGCTGTTGATGACAATCCTAATATTCTTGAGGTGGATGGTGGAATGGGTTGCAGTGCTAGCTCTGTTTGCCACCATTTGAAGTGCTGCAGTAAACTGCTCTTCTCGAAGACAATTTTTAGTGTTGTCATGTCAAAGAATATGTCCAAAGGACATAATGATATTTTTTTAAGATCCAAGGGCGAGATGTATCAAACATTTTTGGGATTGCAAAAATGCATTTTGGTATGTATGAAGTCCAATTTGCGATTCTGTAACTTGTTACCGAATTGCAAATTGGATTTGCGACTACATACCGATTCGGTATTAGGAAGGGGCATGTCAAGGGCGTCCCTTCCTAATACCGAATCTCAGCGGTATGTATGAGTGTTTTGTGACCGTGAATGCAGTCACAAAACAATCGTATATAGCACCAATTTCAAATTTGTGCTAACCCATTTGCAAAAGGGACCCCTTCCCCTTTGTGAATGCTTGTGAAAAACTTTTTAAAGAGGAGGCAGGGGTCCCACGGACCACTGCCTACTCGTAAAAATTGTAAAGAAAACTTTTTATTTTTATTTTTTAAACGCATCTCGTTTTCCTTAAAGGAAAACGGGCTGCATTTAAAAAAAAATAAAGATTGCTTTATTTAAAAGCAATTACAGACATGGAGGTCTGCTGTGCTCAGCAGGCCACCATCCCTGTGATTGTAGCCATTCACAATGGGTTGCAAATTGCGACCTACCTCGTGAATATTAATGAGGTAGGTCGATTTGTAAGCCCTTGCAAATCGCTATATGAAACTCCTGGAGTTTCCTACATTCCAAAAGCGATTACTTAATTGCGATTCGCAAAAAATCACAATTTGGTAATCGCTATGGGAAATCATGACACATCTGTCCCCAAGACACTATTGCTTTAGGGTCACTGAAAATATTGATTTATTGAATACAGTTGTGTGCATCCCTTCAGAGCTATCTTAATAACCCACCGTATTTTAAGTAATGTATTTGGAAACATGTTCTAGGATCTGGACAACTTGGCCCCACTTTTTCAAGAATTTATCCATCCAAGCCTCTCTGAAAGGCTGGTGTATCCCAGTTTACTCACTCGCTTAGTGACACTGGCATTGATAACTCCTCTGATATTTGTGTGGTGTCACCAAAAGCCAGCACCCCCACTCTCACAACTGTGACCACACCACTGATCCAGGAAGCAGATTATCTTGTTGATCTTTCACAACACATCATTTGAAGGTTGGATGCAAGCTGTAGAACCTCCATTCACTAGTCTACACTGGGAGAATCAGCAGTTTGTTTAGGAAAGGAGAATTAAACTTACTCTGCTCTTTAACAAATGGAGGGCTGACAGGATATTATAGCTGCTGTTCCCTTTCCTACACTTTCCCACACTATTCTTACAAAGTCCAGAACGTTGCAAACGAAGGGGGGTTATATACAGATGAGTTTAGTGTTTTTTAGGTCATTACATTTCATCCGGAGAGCCTTCATCTTTACATATGGCGACTTCCCCCTGGCTGGGCCTTTGGCACTGAGCAGGGACTTTTCTGACTATCTGTTTTTTCCTCCCGCAAGAAGAGGTTTGTCATTGAGATTTACTGTGCTTGCCCTTTCATTCCCCTTTTGGTATCTTTGCCCCTTCAAGGAGGTTCTCTGCCTGTAATTATCACTTTTCCTCAATGTATAGTCTAGTTTCAAAATCTGGAGTCCCTCTTATTTTCTAGATCTTTTCTCATGTGCAGAGCTTTCTGCCTGTGCATGTCTTTTTACTGTGCCAGAGATTCTTTCCTGTCCTATTCTATACCTACGAGTTCTCTCTCAGTGAAGGTCTTTCCTTCAGAGCTCCTGGCTCTCTTGCTACAGGGTTTTCCACCTGAAACATGTGTCAGTTTGGGCAAGGACACTGGATCGTATTCTCACTTGGGTGATAGGGTTTCCTTCAGGTGTATCTCAGCTCTCATACATATTCATTGAGGCTGATAAGGTTCTCTATTATTCATGCCATTTGAGGAGACAGAGTTCACACTGTATGCACTTTCTCCTAGAGTCATTAGTTGTAAGGGAAACATTCTTATTTTGTAGCTTTACACAAAATCTTCACTGCCACAGAACCCACATGTCTTTATTCAAACAGACATTAGCACAGCCAATAAGTCAGACTCTTACATAGTGCATAGATTCAAAGACCAAATAACATGCAGGCACACATGTTGTCAGAAATTGGGTTTCTGGCTAGCAGAGATATGCACCCTGTTAAAGCAGGAACCACAATCCTAGACAGGGTGAGTCACAAACACACCCTAAATTAACCTGTGCTCACACCTTGGTACTTTGGAACAGAAGAGTCAAGTTTAACTTAAGAGGCAATGTGTTAAGTATTTGTGAAACACTTCAAACAGTAAACCACATAAAAAGATACCACACCTGGTTACCACAGAACATAAAAGAATATACCTAATTGTAGTGCTTAGAATCATTAAGCGCAACTGGGACTATTTTGTCGTGCTAGACTGGGCCAAATTTGAAAAGTCAGGCCGACCGTGATGGTGTGCGGGTTGGACCAGGAACCAGCCTTGCCCCACGAAAACAGTACTTTGCTTTGGAGTTTCATCGACATTGAAAACAAGATGCGAGGAGCAAACGAGACCATGTGTTGTCGTAGATTCCGAAGATGTAAGCATCAGCTCTGAACTGCCCAAGGTCGGGTTGCTTTGGGAATGGAGGCGATGTATAGTGCAGTCTGCAATGTGGTGTTTCCAAACCTCACAGCAGTGTCGATGTGTCGGTGTTGATGGAGATGCGCCAGTTCTGAGAGGTGCAATGCCATTGACGCATGGGTTTTCAACTCTAGCAGCACCACTTGGCAGGCAAGAAGGGCTTTGAAGTGCACAGATGTCCTCCCTTCCTGCCCTGGCTCCAGATTCACTAAAGGGAGCTAAGCAGTCCTTAGTGTTGGGGCAGGACACAGCCTATTCAGGTGTAAGTGTGAGGTTGTGGCCAGCTCCTCATTCCCATTCTGCCCAGGATGGTCCATCAGGATGTTGATCACCCATCAGTTACTACTAAGCTCCAGCTGTGTGTGGCTGTCTGAAGGTAATGCAAAAGCCCAGTTGTCACCCCACTCTAGACATATATTAGAGACAGGCTGCAGTGACACAGGGTTAAGAGCAGGAAAATGCCAACTTTCTAAAAGTGGCATTTTGAAAATTGTAACAATATACCCGACTTTACCATTAAATAGGATTTATCATTACAATTCCATTGGCACTAAACATGACAAATCTACCCCTTTCCAATCAGGAAATACAGCTTATTAAAGGTAATACGTAACCCCCAATGTTATCCTATGGGAGGAGCAGGCCTCACAGTAGTGAAAAATGAATTCAAGAGTGTATCACTACCATGAGATGTAAACGAATATATATGCTCTGCCTTTTAGTTACATAGCTCTCTGTCCTATGGGCTACCTAGGCTCTACCTTATGGGTGACTTATATGTAATAAAAGGTGACATTATGGCTTGGCAAGGGGTTTTAAATGCCAATTCAACATGGCAGTGTGGCACTGCATTCAGGCTGCAATGGCAGGCCTGAGACATGTTTTAAAGGGCTACTTAAGTGGGTGGCACAAGCAGTGCTGCAGGCCCATTAGTAGCATTTAATATACAGGCCTTGGGCACATGTCATGCACTTTACTAGGGGCTTACAAATAAATTAAATATGCCAATTAGGCATATACCAATCAAGCCATGTTTTAGTGAGAGAGCACATGCTCATTGGCACTGGTCAGCACCCAGAGTCCTAAGGACAAAAGATGAAATCAGAAAACAGGTAAGGCAAGCAGGCAAAAAGTTTGGGGAAGATCACCCTAAGGCTGTCAGGTCTAACACATGCACACTTGCAGCATATATGTATGCTCATATGTTGATGTACAGCCAAACACAGAGAGGAATTGATAAACACATACTAATCAACAAGCATACAAGCAGTAAGTAAAACCAACCATATGCACAAACCAAAATACACCTTTGAACACTCATGCACAGACATACAATAGGAACTACATATGCTGAAGCCCATGCAGAAACACACTCACACACACATGTAAACAAACGTCAACATGAATGAAGGCACCAATGCAGACCACCAGACGTACAAGTACATTTACATACACAGACAGCCATGGTCACATCCAAAACACTTATAAAACACTTGGTACACACAGACCAAGAGATATACACCCTCCCACCCCCATTTACATGCAGGCAACACACATAAGGGGATAAATGCAAGCCAATAGCAAATCAGCAGGTTTACATGCAAATTTCGCAGACTTCATGCATATAGGCACATATGCATACATGTGGATGGGTAATGTATGAGTGCGTATCTGGATGATAAATGGGTGCATGAGTGTGACTGTTTACATGGATGATGAGATGAATGCAAGCCTAATGGATGTGTAGATGGATGGTGTGAAGACTACATGGTAACACTGAAAGATGGAAGAAGACAGTGTGGATGTGAGTGGGTGGATAGTCAGATTGGGAAACTTATACTTAATTGCGGGATAAGAATAGCCCATTTATCAATCCACGACAGAGGCTTTTTTTAAATTGAGCATGTTCAGTGGGGCATCCCAGGCATCCTCCTCTGGGCCGTTTAGGAACTGTACAGCAAAACGTGGGTCACGGTTAAATTAGTTGCAAATTTAAAACATCTTCGTTCTGGCAGAAGATTCTTTAGAAACATACTTTTGAAAACCCATTTATGTCAATCAAATTCCAAAGTAATTACACTAGAAATGATACAAAAATAGCTCCAAATAGTAAAATAAGTTAACGATCCACCCTCCATCTTGATCTATCGATGTGCTATTCACATTTTAATTCTACCCTTTACAGCATACAATATGGAGGAGTGGAAGATAACCCACTTCACTAATGGAATATCCCAATTTGAGTGACAGCATTTTTTCCTTTTCACAAAGAGCACATCCTCCCACAAAGTAGTTCCTATCAGTGCCTGAAGCTAATCTGACAACACATGCTTTTTAAAACAATGGGGAATATTCACACGAAAGTGGTGCATTGGTCCCATTGCGCCACTTTTCTTGCATCCCCTAACGGCACCTAATGACACCATAGTTGCAACATATTTATGATACGGCACCCCATGGCGGTCACTAGCACAACAGCGTTAACATTTTTGACGCTACTGTGGTGCTTTGCTGCACTAACGTAAAAAATGTGGATGCCCAGAGGTCAATACGGATGCGTCATTTTAATGCCTGACTTGAGTAGGCGTTAAAATTGACAGAAAAATGGCACAGTGAAATGTTGTAAATTGCACTGCGACATTTTTTCGGGCCTCCCTGTGTCAGGATGCCCGCTTGAATACATTATGCCTGATGCCTGAGGCGACCCTTGACTCTGCTTCAGGCAGGTCGCTCCCCTACACCGCTTGCCGGTGTTGCTGCTGCTCCAGGCTCCCTATTTTTTTCTCCGCACTGGTCTCCCTGCCGCAGCGTCCCTGCGGCCCCGCCCCCTCCCTCCACTTCCAATTCCTTTTTCCCAGCAGCTACGTCACTGCGGCCCCGCCCCTTTCCCTCCACTTCAATTTCCTTTTTTTCCGCCGCTGCGTCCCTGCGACCCCACCCACCTCCCTCCACTTCAAATTCCTTTTTACCCGCCGCTGCGTCCCTGCGGCCCGCCCCTCTCCCTACACTTCAATTTCCTTTTTTCCCGCCGCTGCGTCCCAGCGGCCCCGCCCCCACTCACCCATTCGATGCCCCCTCCCGCCTCCCTGCTGCCCCTCCCTCCCCGTATATGGCAGCTGCTGCGCGGCAGCGCTGGTGGCGTGCCGAAGGCGCGCCTAAGGCAATCTCGTCTGCGCCTGTCCGCGTCCAGACCACACCCAGCTCCAGGACCCCTGGTCCCCAAGACCACCACGGCCAGCAATGCCATTACACCGCCAGCACCCTCCGCGCACTCAACACTGGACAAGCACACGCCTACTTCCTGACCTCCCCTAAGCACACCCAGGGACCCATCACCTGCCAGAACTGCAGCCTCACCAGCCACCAAATCGCCAAACCTCCTGCCGAGCCTGACCGCAACTACCTCCCATGCATCCTACTTAACACCCGCTCCGCACGCAAACACGCCGTCGAACTCTGGGACCTGCTTGACTCCTCCACCCCAGATGTGGTCTCCCTGACGGACACCTGGATGAACGCCTCCTCGGCCCCAGACATCGCCATAGCCATTCCGAATGCCTACAAGATCACCCACAGGGATTGCACCAACGGAGTCGGAGGCAGAATCGCCATCGTCCACAAGAACACCATCAGGGTCACGACCTGTACCGACGACACCCTCAGCACTGCAGAACAACTGCACTTCCAGATCCACACCAACCCCAACACCACCCTCAGAGGAGCCCTCATCTACAGACCCCCCGGACCACGGCCTCAGTTCTGCGACTCCATCACCGACCTCGTCAGCAGGCACGCCCTAGCCTCCGCCGACTACCTCCTCCTCAGCAACCTGAACTTTCACCTGGAGAATAACAGCGACCCCAACTCCACCACCCTAATCGACAACCTCGCCACCCTCGGACTAAGACAACTCAGCATACCCCAACACACTCCGCTGGCCACATGCTGGACCCCGTCTTCTCCACTAGCCCCCAAGTCACCTTCAGCCACAACACCGAACTCCCATGGACCGACCACCGCTGCATCCACTTCACCTTCCGGAAACCCACCACGCACCACCGCACCCAACAGATCCCCTGCCGCAACTGGAGCAAAATCAGCCAAGACCAGCTGAACACCAGCCTTGCCTGAAAACCACGCACCAAACCCACCAATCCCGACCTCGCAGCCTGCAACCTCTGGCGCTGGATCGACGACTGCGCCAACACTCTCGCCCGCTCAATAAACCTTCCAACAGAGGTGCCAACAAGAGAGCCAGCTGGATCACCTCAGACCTTCGAGCGTCCAAGCAAACCTGCTGGAAACTGGAGAGAAAGTGGCTCCTCGAACAGGCACCGGACAACCATGCAGCCTTCAAGAACGCCATCCGCAATCACCATCACCTCATCAGATCTGCCAAGAAAACATCCATCAAAGACCGCCCGGACAACAATGCACACAACAGCAAGGAGCTTTTCAACATCGCGAATGAACTCTCCAACCCCAGCTCCAGCACATACAACATCCCACCTTCACAAGACCTGTGCAACTCCCTCGCCGCCTTCTTCCACAACAAGATCACAGACATCCATGACAGCTTCAACAGCCAGACCACCCCGCCAATCACTGACTCTTCACACTCCCCACCCACTTTCAACTACAACCCCCTGCTCATCTGGGCCAACGTGAACAAAGACGACATAATCAAAACCATGGGCACCATCCACTCAGGATCCCCGTCAGACCCATGCCCGCACCACATCTTTAACAAAGCAAGCGCCACCATCGCACACCACCTCTGCAAAGTCATCAAAATCTCCTTCGAGACCGTGACCTACCCGGAGAGCTGGAAGCATGCTGAGACCAAACCCCTACTCAAGAAACCCATGGCGGACCCGAGAGACCGCAAGAACTTCCGTCCCATCTCCCTGCTCCCATTCCCGGCCAAGGTCATCGAGAAGATCGTCAACAGACAACTCACCCACTACCTCGAAGAACACAACATCCTGGACCCATCCTAGTCAGGGTTCTGCAGCAACCACAATACCGAAACCGCCCTCATCGGCGCCACCGACGACATCAGGGCCCTGCTTGACAACGGCGAAACCGCGGCCCTCATCCTCCAGGGCCTCTCGTCCGCCTTCGACACCGTCTGCTACCGCATCCTGCGCACACGCCTCCACAACGCAGGGATCCAGGACAAAGCTCTGGAGTGGACCACCTCCTTCCTCTCCGGCATAACCCAGAGCGTCCGCCTCCCCCCTTTCTGCTCTGAAGCCTCCAAGATCATCTGCGGCATTCCCCAAGGTTCGTCCCTCAGCCCAACACTTTTCAATGTCTACATGGCCCCGCGTCGCCCGGCTACACAACCTCAACATCATCTCCTACGCCGCCGACACCCAACTGATCCTCTCCCTCACTAAGGACCCCCTCACCGCCAAATCCAACCTTCACGAAGGAATGAAGGCCGTCGCCGAATGGATGAGGAACAGCAAACTGAAGTCTAACTCAGATAAGACGGAGGTCCTCATCCACAGCGCCAACCCCTCAGCCTGGGATGACTCCTGGTGGCCGACCGCTCTGGGAGCAGCCCCAACACCCACCAACCACCCACGCAATCTGGGCATCATCCTCGACTCAACACTCTCCATGACCAAGCAAGTCAGCGCCGTCTCCTCATCCTGCTTCAACACCCTCTGCATGCTGCGCAAGATCTACAGATGGATCCCCACAGATACAAGAAGAACAGTCACCCAAACCCTCGTCAGCAGCAAACTTGACTACGGAAATACCCTCTATGCAGGAGCCCTGGCCAAACTCCTCAAACGACTGCAACGCATACAAAACGCCTCCGCACGCTTGATCCTCGATGCCCACCGCCACAGACACATCACTCCCCTTCTGAGAGACCTACAATGGCTCCCCATCAACAAAAGGATAACCTTCAAGCTTGTCACCCACGCACACAAGGCACTCCACAACACCGGTCCAGCCCACCTCAACAGACGACTCACTTTCTACACCCTGTCCCGCCAACTCCGCTCAGCCGACCTCGTCTTCCCCACTGTCCCCGCATCCGAAGAGCAACTACCAGAAGCAGATCCTTCTCCCACCTCGCCGCCAAGACCTGGAACACCCTTCCCTTGCCCCTACGACAGACAGAAGACCTGCTGACTTTCAGGAAGCGTCTCAAAACCTGGCTATTTGAGCAGTAGCAGCACCTCCCCCTCAGGGCCTTGAGACCCTCACGGGTGGTAGTGCGCTCTACAAATACACTGATTGATTGATGCAGGCATAATGTGGTGCAAGGGGTTACAAAGTGGCGCAATGGAAGCATTGTGCCACTTTGTAAATACAGCGTGGGGAAAAGGCCAACTTAGCGTTAAAAAAATTATGCTATGGCAGTGCTAAGGTGGAGCAAAGGGCTTGTAAATATGCCCCTATTTGTTTTGTTTATGTTGGTGGGGGCCCGGCAACTCCCCCAACAATCAAGCTTTACAAAAACCATGACGAAACAAAGAAAGCATTGACAAAGCCAAAAGGAGACTGACAACTAATGCCAGAGCTATTAGCTGTGCCAAAGTTTCTTTTTAATAAATGTGCTCCAGGTTTATAACAACTGTATATCATTTTAGGATTATACCAATGTCTTTTGTACTGTTATGAGTTATGGTGCCTATAAAGCAAATAAATAATAGCGATTGCCTTCTCAGGTACAACTCTCTGAGGACAACTATCCACTGTGCCTTCATAACTCATTATTTAGTTGGCTGGACTTTGTTTTCATATACTCTGTTTTGGACTGCAGGGATAATTATAAGAATGTATTAGCTCAGAATGACCAGACACTTTGTATAAACTCGTGCCTTTATACAGCCCTGAAATACTGTATGTTAAGTGTGTACATATGTGCATATCTGCACCTCTTAGCTATGCATTTTATGAGTATGTTGTTCTGTTTGACTCGATTCCTTATACCTTTGGAAATGCTACTGCTCTGATCATAGAGCTCTGACACGCATACAAAACTGCTTAACAAAATAAAGGTAAATAAATAGAGGTGGCATCATGATGTAGCCTCACCATTAAAGAGGAGAAAGTAATAAAGCTGAGAGCAAAACCTTCATCAGAATCGCAACTCTTAGGGCAGCTCTGTTTTCTCTGTTAATGTTCCATAACTCAGAATATAGATCTCTTTGTAGACAAGCGGCACAATCGATGATACAGCATCTGTCTCTTACAAACCAGCCTATGTTCGATGTTGTTCATTGCTATCTGAGGTGATGATGTGTACCAAGAGTGACTGTGAAAGGGAAATACAAGCAAATGAGCATTCAAATGCTATTTGTACATTTCCCCATCAATTATACTGTCTGCAAACCAAGCAGGGAGTCCAGGCTAGACGCTGAAAATAGCCACACTGATACAGTTGCCCGCCACCAATCTAGCACGAACAAAGTTTTGTGTCTGCTTCCTATAAAAAAGACAGAAAACCTACCAGGCTGTCCAAAAAACTCCAGAACCCTACCAAAAGTTGAGAAAACTAATTACATAATTAAAACTTAAAAAATAAAACAAATAATGTTCATTATAACAAAACGAAATATATATTTTATATTTTGCTCATACTTGCAAGATTGTAAAAACAAGGCAAATAATATACAAATAAGCCAAAGTGAAGAAACAGAAAGCAACCAACCCCCCCAAAAAAGAAAACAACTTAAAAATCTAAGTAACCATGAAAGACAAATGTGCGCCAACTAGTTAATAAAAATATCCGGTACAAAATATTTTATACATTTATTTTACATTTTAAATTTAAATTAATTACAGAAAAACACATGTCCAATTAAGCCAATTTCACAGAAGCAAAGAAACGGAAACCCCTACTTATGTATCTCAAGTAGCACCAAAGTACATAGCCACTGGATAGGTAATGAATATAATTCTAATGGTTCTATGGAAGGGCCATCATCAGTACAACTGGAGATAACTACCCACCAAATATGGCAGAACTTGAGGTCCATAACTTATTTCAGGACTTTAATGGGGCCTCAATGTGTTCTGCAGTTCCAAGTGGAACAATACGTAAAGACTGAGGGCCTTATTTATGAGCTTTTTGACGCAGGGAAACACAGCAAGTAATTTTGCTGCGCTGTTCTGCATCAAAAGGAAAGAGCAGGAAAGTGCCATATCAGTGAAATATGGTGCCTTCCTGTCCCTTCTGTCTGCACCGGTGCACAAAATGGTTCCTGGTGACAATGCCGGAGGACAATCCTTCACCTGCACTGCAGCAAAGAGCTGGAACAACCTTCCCCTGCACCTCAGACAAAGCCCGTTGCTCACAATCTTCAGGAAGAACCTCAAGACGTGGCTCTTCAGATGAGACCTCTCCCTTCCCCCCAGTGCTTTGAGACCCTCACGGGTAAGTAGCCATGCTCTACAAATACTGATTGATTGATTGAACACGTTGTTGGCATGACTGTTTTTGTACAGGAAGGGACACCAACAAAATCAATAGAGGCGTTTTCCTCTTTCTATGTGTGCTGCAGAATCGTCATGCCACCTAAACAAGGCACAAAATACTACAATTTATTAATAGAATCCATAATCTACGAAGATATTAGAGAAAAGTTAACCCCACTCAGCGACTATTTTGAGAACAGAAGTAGTAGCCACCATCACAGCTTAGGGTAGAAAGGCCAAGGCAGGTTCTGCAGAGAGTGGCTGAATGTATATGATAGTATCCTAGCAGAATGCAGTACACATCGAAAGAGGAAAAAATGAGGAGAAATAAAGTTATTTTCCTCGCTACGCTCCCCTGGGGAAGCGCACAGTTTTGACACACTCCCAGGTTTACAGATCCTTGTAAATCTGGGAATGTGTCAAAACCCCTGGGTGCTGCATGGGAAAACTCACCGCAGTGCCCATAGAACGCCTCCTTGAAGTAGAGTAAGGCAATGCAGCACTTTGCGCTGGCTTGCATTACTCCATATCTATGAGGTCATGCAAAGCCATGCAGAGTGGCTTCGCATCATCTCATAGATATGATTCAGAGGCCTGCACTACTGCAGTGTCATAAAAAGTGACACTCCTGCAGCGCAGGCCTCTTGTAAATGAGGGGCTCGTTCATAGAATATGTACTAACCCTAAAGCCCTATTACCATCTGTACACATTTTAAAAAGAATAATGTACAGAAAAAGTAAGAATAGCCAACCAAGTTCTAAAATGTTATTCGAAATAGACATCCAAAAACATCTCACTGTAACCCACTGTAAAGAGGTTTACTCATTATATGATGACCTCAATAATGAAAAAAGATTCATCATTTGCTACTGCCAAAAACATACGTACAGTAACAAAATACCCTATCTGGCTCATGGGCAAAACATTTAAAATAATGCCCACATCCATTTTAATAGCTATTCACTGGCCATGGGGAAGTACAGGGGGAAAACATACCCCCCATTTACGCACTAGAACCAAACAGATCACAACTTACATCGAACTACTGAACAGAGATAAATAAAAAAAAAACTATTCATTGAATAAAATAGTAATAGATTTCAAATTTGCCACGATACACACAATGGCAAAAGTGTAGACAAGCAGACAAATACAGGTTTATGTTTACCAGTACAACAGAGTCATCAGATACCATCTTGAAAAAATCTAGCCTATGAATAGGATATTCAACAAACAGCACATTCCAGTTCCACCTAAAAACATTATTTGCTCAGGTTGTCAAGCATCCTAAGGAAGTGACAAAACACTACGACTTGCTAATTGAATCTGTAGTCTACGAAGATATTAGAGAAAAGTTAACTCCACTCGTCGACTACTTTGAGATCTTATGGAGTGGTCACCAACATCACTTAGGGCACAAAGAACAAGCCAGGTTTCAAAGAGAGTGAATGAACGCTTATGATAGTATCCTAGACAAAAAAAATAAAAAACTATGTTACAACAGTTTTTTCGAGGACACAATAGGCTGTCATAAACCAACACTCAACCAGTTCATAGAAATCCTTCAAAAGAACAAAGTTACCAGGAGCTAAGAATCCAACAATCCCTGTCCCGAACCCTAAAACCAAACCTATCAAAACAAGTACAATATATGTATGGTACTCTAAGCAAAAACAAACACTACACATAACTGGCCTCCCTAGACTAACCAGACTCTATAGTATGCACACACTGTAAATGAAATCACCTATCAAACCAACAGTAAAAATCATAAATAATACAATATATTATACTTTCACATAAATATTACATTTTTAAATATGTATTCATTATATAAGTCAAACCATATTCGAGAACTATTTACAAATTCAAACAATAATACTCATATATATACACACACATATATGTGTATATATATATATATATATATATATATATATATATACATACATATACAAATAAACTCATAATTATACTTAAAACAATAATAAATCAAAGCTAGCTCGCAGCGAGCCCCAGAACTTTAAACCCAGTTGACTCCAAGAAGCGGGGGCACTGTAGTATGGTTT
Source organism: Pleurodeles waltl (assembly GCF_031143425.1). Classification (NCBI taxonomy): domain Eukaryota; kingdom Metazoa; phylum Chordata; class Amphibia; order Caudata; family Salamandridae; genus Pleurodeles; species Pleurodeles waltl. Next base: position 142,407,058 of record NC_090451.1, read on the forward strand.
CATCAGTTGGAGGCGCAGGCACTGCAACACAGAAAAGGAACTGCTACTGAGAGCTGCAGAGCTGATTGATGAACCAATGGAGATTATAGACTGTGTGCAGTAGGCACCCCAGGGAGTTGCGGTAAAAGACATTTTCGCAAGCTGATTCCAGGTGGAGGATGAGTGTGGCATGCCCTATCAACAACATCCGCCTCTCCCCATCTCCTACCCATCCACCATCCCTACGGATCAGACTGAGAAGTTTGAGATGAATGTGAGGGATCCTAGATGGAGGTGGTGGTTATGGATCAGCTGGTCCTTGTGCTGCTGGGCCTTGTTCTTTCCCCTGCAAGGTGGCTGGAGCTAATTCCTACCTACTTCTCCCTTTTATTTGGAATGAATGCTGTTTAAAACTGGAAGAGATTCCAATAAGCTGCAATATAAAAGACTTGGATGGGTCTGCTCGTTAGCTTGTGCGTCTGGAAACTGGACTTTTTGTAATGTGTTTGAGCCAAACACTGCATTACTGTGTTTCATGGCAAGCTAGATGCTCAAATGGGTGTGATCCTATGATGATGAGTGGGCCACTGGCGTCAGAGGTGGCTCAGGCCCAGTCTTTCCCTACTCTTTCACCTCTATGCCTGTGTCTGTTCCGCTAAATCTCACTCTTCACAGCTGATGATATTTCAAGGACTGAGGGGGGGAGCAAGTGCTTAATTTGTAAATAAAAAGGTTCCAGTGCCCAAAGCCCTCCTTTTAAACATGCGGCTGCTGCAATTAAATGTGTGAACACGGAATACTGAGGCAGCGTAATCCTGAAGCCATCTTGGGCCTCTTCAGTTCATATAAAGCCATTCCCTGCCCCTTCAGCTCACTCTTGCAGCTTTCTACTTTCTCCCATTGTGACGCTTTTTCGTTTTTTCCTTCCTCCGTCTTTCCCATATGTGTCTTTTGCATGCAGCAAACGGTTGAGGCAGAAGAATAAGCCCTGGCCCTCAAACATAAGTGCCAGTGCTCAGCAACAGAAACAATAAGCACAAATTAAGCACTGGGGGGAGCCATGTAACGTGACTGCTTGTACTGCTTCACACTGACCTGAGGATTTAGAGCTGGCGGGTCAAAGAACATGACATGTTGTGATTGCACCAGTCTCACCACCTGAAACACACTCCTAAAAGAACAGCATAAATAGAGAGAGCTCCAAAGGTCAGACGGCAGAAGACTAACACAACTCACCAGTTAAGCAAAACATCATGGATAAAAAAAATACTCAGATGAGCACAGTTAGTCAGTCCCAACACTTGAAATCCATCAAAAAGTCTACAGTGTCCATGAAACCCCCAGAGATCACTGAAGAAGCCAAATCGATCCTAGAGGTGATACAATCCTCTAAAGAAACATTAGAAACCGTAATTAGGCAGGCGGAACTCGATGTTTTTCTACTGTGACAAGACCCACATATTGCAATGGACAGAATCACCGAAGCTGAAGGATGAGTTTAGAATATGAAAGATGCAGCGAAATCTCTGCAGCTGAGGGTAACGATCTTGGCCAAGAAAAACTAGGATGCTGGAGGAATGGGCAGAGGATGTCAAAGGGGGAGGCATTAGAAATAGCTTACACTCGATATGGTACCCATAATGAATAGAAGGAGTCCACACAAAATGTTCCTTGGAATAATGTCTCAATACACGTATCCCTAAATACGATTTATACGTGTAGTTCCTCCTTGAATATGCCCACAACTTCAACAAAGTCCCCCTCAAAATGCCCTTCATCATTCGTCTCCTCAAATGTAAAGACTGGGATGAAATTCTTAAATATGCAGGAGAATGGTGGGCTCTTTATTATGAGCCTTCTTTTATCATGGTCTTCCAGATTATACTAAAGATGTTCAACAACAACGATGATCCTTTGAAGAAATTAAATGAAAGCTGCACGCAATGAAAATACTGTATATGCTTCTCTAGCCATCGAAACTAAAAATCATTTTCTGTCATGTATTTCCTTCTTTGAAACATCCGAGGCTGAGTGGGAATGAGCTGAGATAAACCTCAGCTTCGACTGACTGATGATTTATTGCCTTGAATGCAAACCCCAATGACCTTATCCAACTTATCATTCAAGACTAAGCGAGCCTAATGCAGAAACATATTGTTCTGTATGCACTATACAGAGGTATCCCCTTGCCTCTCCCTGTTGGAGGCAGGGTCAAGAGTCATTGGTATCAGAGCTTATACCCCCGGAAACAGAGCACTCTGACTGATCCTAGTGCATATGCCCATATTGAGCCACATATTTTGAAGACATTGCTGGATGTGGCGCTCCCTCTTGGTTGAGGGATGTTTGTGGGTGGGGGATTGAGTTGGTAAACAGGAGGATGGACACAAAATAGGGGGGGGAGATAAAGGGGTCCCCCCATCTAGCTTTCTTTATTTGGATTTGGAGCACAAATGTGATGTGACACTCATGTCCCACAATATTTGCAGATGATCGGAGTGATTGTTTTGATGAAACCCAAAGAGAACTTGTTGTTTTTCAGCTCTTTTAGCAGTGTGGGGTGTTTTGTCACACAACAAATACTTCATGTACTTGAAGTGTTGGATGGAGGGCAGATCCCAAAGGTTATAGACATTGGGAGAAAGAACTCGAAAGAACCTCCTAGCCCCTACTTATGGCTTTGAAGCAAGGAGATTGCATATCATCATCTAGAATGTCAATGGCCTGTGAGAAAAAGTGAAAAAGGTGTGTTTCTGAAAGCAGCTAATAGATGCAAATCTGACATACTCCTCCTGCAAGAAACACACCTTATAGCAACCAAATGCCTTCCTAAACTGTTATATTTTGGCACCAGTGACCATGCAGGTTTTATAAAAGGTTAGAGGGATACTGTAATCGTAATTAAGGGCCACTTTTCTTTACCAGTACCACAGGTCCAACATGACTGCCTTGGTCGGCCCACACTGCAGAAGAGATGGACAAGCGTTTTGAACTCAATGATGGCTCACTTGGATCCTCTGGAAATCCCTCAGATCCACAGTCAGGGGTGACCTGATCAGTTACACTTCCAGAAACAATAAAAAGCCATTAAAGTAAGAACATAGTTCATAGAATTAGAATCCCAGCATATAATGCTACTTTCCTCAAGCATACTCCATAATATATATTAAACAGTACTCCACAATACCTTGATGAATGAACCAAAGTTCTTGTGATCTGCTTCCCAGAGCCATATTTATCAACTGGGAGACAAAGCGAGTATGAGGCTCCATATATTTTGTAGCAACGAGATGCAGAGAGGCTACCTCATGCTGATGGTGGATGACTAAGGCCTATTAAAGTGAAGACCGCACCATAACACGGACCTCTGTGTCTTATGAAAAATTAAATTCTAGGTTTTCCACTCTAACAAAATACAATTTCTGACATTTTATGAAGGATCCACCCATTAAAAGATTAATGCTTAGTAGTACGCCTGGATACAATGTAAATTACTTGTAATTCATGTAAGTTCGGGAATTTCACATTACATTTGTTGAACTGAATTCCTGAAACTATGCCATTACGCCACATCACAATAATTACCTACAATTTCCTGTAAAATGTTACCACAAGCGTGCGGTAATAACATGAATGACCAGAATGCTAGAGGCTGTTGCATGTTCCAATTGTGATTTTTATGATTTTTTCACTGCAAAATGTGTCCATGTGTCAAAAATTGCTACGAGAACACATTTCACGCTAAAATATAACATTAAATGACAAATTTGCACTTCAGTAATTATGCACAATGTTTTCAACATTTATTGTAATTACGCACATTTTTCACACCTATTATTGGCAGATCAATAACTTCTAGAGGCAGACATGTCCAGTGAGAAGTTAAGGCCAGCCCTGAACCAGCTAAACTTTGGTAAATCCCCAGGCCCCAATGCATTACCAGCAGACTATTTTCACCTAATCTCCACCAAGCTGCTTGATTTACTGAGACTTATGTCTGAAGAAGCCCTTTCCGCAGGAAAGGCACCACATGATCTGTGTCTGCCTAAGATTATATTTATACACAAGCAAGTTAGTCACCTTGACAGGTGTTTCTCATATGGTCCGACTTTTCTCCTGAACATGAAAAGAAAAACACTAACTAATGCTCTGGTGAACAACTGTCATTTATTCACTTGTCTTCCTGACCAATTAGTTTTTATGCCTGGTAGGGCTACCTGACACAATATAAAATACTTACACAATTCCCTGACGCTGGCCAATAGACTACAAAGCCCACTCATGATACTTCTAGCCGACTTTGAGAAGAACTATGTCTCGGTGTGTTGGCATTATTTGCTTACCCTACCAAAGAAAACAAATTAAAGTCCCAGACTTGAAAGTTATATAACACTATTGTATACACATCTGTCAGCAAGGGCCATAGTTAGAAGGAGTAGATCTAACCCTTTAATTATAGGTCGTGGTATGTGTCAGGGATGTCTGTTGTCACCCCTGTTGTTTTCCATTGCATTCCAACCACTGGCAGAATGGATCCGTATCAAAGGCATGGCCTTGAATGGGCTCCTAGTATTGCCAACTGAATATCTCTATATCAGGATGTATTAATATTCTTACACAGTCCTGAGCTTTGGGGACCAAAAGCTCTTCAGATCATTCAAATATTTGGAAAACACACACAAGCCTCAGAATTAGGATAGCTAAAGCTACACTATGGAGGTCATTACGACCCCGGTGGTCGGTGCTAGTACGGAGGTAGTATCGCCAACAGGCTGGTGGTACTTACCGCCATACTATGACACTGGCGGTATGGCTGAAGCCATACCGCCAATGTACCACACAGACCGCCACGGCGGTAACAGCTGCCGGGCTTGAGATATTTATCTCCAGCCCGGCGGCTGTCACTATACCGCCGGCGGTATCATGACCCTGCATACCGCCATGGTTTTCATGCATTTTTTATCGCCACGAAAACTATGGCGGTAAGCACTATCAGTGACAGGGAATTCCTTCCCTGGCACTGATAGAGGTCTCCCCCGCCCCCTCCCCAGAGTCCTCCCTCCCCCTCCTCCTCCCGACCCCACGGCATACACATACATTCACGCACCAACATTCACACGCATACACACACTCATACCCACCTTCACCCACGCATGCATACGTTCATTCACACACACATCAACACACACTGAAATACATTCTAGCACTCACACATTCACACAACACAACATACACGCACACACACACACCCATTCATGCACACACGCATTCCACACGCCACACACCCGCATGCACGCACACAGAAACATACACACACCCCCACACACACATAGCACCCCTCTCCCCTGTCAGAGAACCTGACTTACTGCTTGCCAGGGGTCATCCGGCAGGAGATGGGATGCGGTGCTTCTGCCAGCAGCAGCGTTCGCCAGCAGAACACCACCAGGCTGCATTATGAATCATAGGCCCTCATTATAAGAATGGTGGTAAATGCCACCTACAGCCACATTGACGGCCGCCAAGATACCGTCACCGTGGCTGCCTACCATCCACCATATTACGACCATGGCTGGAATTCTGCCAGAAAATGATTCTGTTTGGCTCCCTAAGTCCATTTTAGCCAACTTAATGCATTGCTTAAGATTATTTTTGTGGAACCATGGCACTCCCTAGATTGCCCTTACTAAATGTTCCAAACCCCCATTTGAAACTGGTATTCATGCAACAGACAGATTATATTACCACTCTGCCCATCAGATCATTGTAAATAAATGACAATATGATCCACAGCGTGATCTGGGCATTATCTATAGAGCTACGGGCGACGGTAGATACACCAGACCAGACCAGTAGCAGGCTGGAATCACCTCTTGCCCGGCCACTCAAACAGTAGTTAATACATGGTGTGGGACATTGATGGGTTGGAAAGGCAAGTTGACTAGAAAAACTACATTATTGACTTGCATCAGTCTCATTTCAGTTGCTACCCTGCAAGGTTTGGGGAAGATACCATAGGGATCTCAGCCCTTAGAGAAGTGATGAACGAACAGGTATATGTTTGTTCACAGAGATGCAGTTGGAAAAGCCAGTCCTTTTGTTCATTATGCTTTCACCCTTTATAGCAAATCTTGAGAAGCTTAATGACTTCGAAGTGTTAGGAACCAAACTATTAATGAGGAATTGACAAAGCACAAGCTATCCCAGCCTTACTACTCCTTTGTCACTAACACCCCAGGTAAAGGAAAATGAATGAGAACAATATTTAGGACATGTCAAATGAGCGGTGGGACGGCAAAGTGACTTCAGAAAATGTAGTATTAGTCTCAAGATTTAGGATGATCCGAAATTTACGTTATAAATGGCTAGCGGTGGAGTGACTCTGCACAGTGGGGACAAGCACTGCGAGTCCCACAACTCTTTGCCAACAGTGAGCGGAGGAGGAGTTCCCTGTAATGCCATATATTGTGTTCTTTCTTCCTGCAGAATGGGGCTCGTGGGACATGCCTGGGCTGGACCAGGGAGAAGACCAGGACAAGTGAGGCTCATCAGATTCCAAATAAGGCCCAGCTGTGCATTCTCTCTGATGCACAAATTTGTCCCAATCAAATGCTGTACTTAGGGCAACTAACATGTGGGTGGTGCCTAAGTCCTTTTATCAGTAGGACTCTAAAACAGTTGCACTATCAAGCATCAAGCCAGAACTAAAGGTCCATGTAGATTAGTTCAGCCCTAGGATCTCAAAGCCAACTCTGAAGTCTAAATTTAATGACTGCTCTCCTCCTATCTGTGGTCCTGTCAGAGAAACATAAGCACTGTAAATTGTCTAGTTATCTAAGATTCTTCAGTAGCATTGCAATATCATGTATGTGTCCTCAAGGAAGTTCTCACTTAGACAGCCATATTGCTGCTAGATCACGCAGCTGGAAAAATAAACAAAATTATCACAGCTTCCTTGAGGGTAGGCATTCTTATGTGGAAGCACAGAGCTTCTACCCAATTAAAACATGTACTCCTGTGAACCAACATGAGGTTGTGCTTCTTCAAGTCCATTTTTAGGTTAATCATATAATGTCTGGTGATAGCTGTACTGTTGAGCCAGCCCTAAAAATGGATATATGTTTTTAGGTGAATAAAAAAGCTGTGCTTCCCATAAAGCAATGTTATATTTTCATTATAATATGTAAAAGTCTACAAATAACAAATACAAAATGGTGTTATATAAATGTAAAATAACTGTTTGTTAAAAATATCATAGGAAAACTTAATTTCATTGGTAATAAAATTAAAAAATCTAATTTGTTGCTTTAAAATTCTATCATACCACAAAAAGTAATAAAAAACTTTCCAATATGTTATTGATTTATAAAAAAAAACGTAAAATAACTATTTACAGACCCAAGATACTGTAAGATGGTAAACTTTTGAAAACTGAGGGGGTCATTCTGAGTTTGGTGGTAACTGAACCGCCATTCTGGCGGCAGTCCTTTGACCACCACCATGGTCGCGGTGCAGGCCACCATATAACGAGTAAGGCGGTGAACCCAATGCAACACAGACAACTCACCGCCAGCACCACCACCATCGATGAGAAACAACCAGCGGCGGAAGCCAACTTCATGCAGGTGGAAGCCAATGTCCTGTCCGCCATATTCCGAGTCACCACACCGCCAGGATATCTGGTGCCGGCTGGCCGCCATGAAAAACCTGGCAGTAACAGAAAGTACAAAAGGACACACCCACCTCCAGGCACAGAAATGCCTCAGCGGCAGCCATGGCAACCAAACTGCTACTGTTCCCAGCGTTGTATCTCGGCATACACCTTCAGGGCCACCGACAACGACGAAGACGACAACCGTAAGTATGCCTTGCACAGAGGGGAGGAAATGGTAGTGATACAATCCCACACATAACACACATTCTGCGCACAGACATCTAAGGCCACACACAAGCACACAATATATACGTCAATGGCAAGTACCCAATACAAACAAAAAGCCAAGCTGATACATGCCAAACATACAGCACAATGCCACCAACACACCCCATAACCACACAATGACAACTAGACAACAAACACCTCAATGGGACGAGCAGGCACATCAGGGGTGTGGGGGTGTTGGTGGGAGGCTTGGATGTGGAGGGGCACGTTTTGGTTTGGGCTTAGGAGGGGTGACTTTGGCACTGGGAGGGGTGGATTTCTTGCTGGGTGGAGGAGCAGGGGAAACACCAGAGGGGGCACCCGAGGAATGGGAGGTGGATTGGCCTTAGAGGGGCAGGGGGAGACGTGTTTACGGGGAAAATGGGGTGGGAGAGTAGTAGGGAAGAGGTCAAGGGCGGCAAGGAAAACTTTCTTAGGTACATGGGGCAGTCATATGATTGAAGGTTGGGAGTGGAGGTAGAGGGAGTGCTCGTCTGACGTGTTGGTGTGCTGTACGTGGATGCTGGTGTGTGCAATGTCTCTATGTGTGCGATGGCTGAATATTGGGTGGGTGAGTGTGTGCGTGTGCAATCATCGGGGGGCAGAGATGCAGAAAAATGGAATGGGAGATGAGTGAGAGAATGTTGCAGTGGTGTGAGCAAGTGAGGTGGATGTGCTGCAGGTGGCAGAGACGGTAGTTGTGGTGAATGTGGATGTGGTGTGTGGGGTGTGTGTCTGTGAGTCCACTGTTGTGGTGATTGAGGGTATGACAGGAATGGTAGTAGGACCAGTGTGTGATGATGTAGTGCTGGCAGGTGTGAGTGGAGATGTGACTGCAAGGGAGGAGGTGGTGGGGAAGTGTCTGTTGTTATGTCTGCAGATATGTGTTGTGTGTGTGCATGCCTGTGGGAACGTTTTTGATGCCTAGGGAAACAAGAGACCATTTAGCAATCATTTACTATTGGGTCATGCAAGCGAAACCCAAACTCACCTCATCCTTGAAGCCTAAACACCTGAATGAAGACCACTACATGGCTATCAACTGCATGAATGAATTATCCAACAAACCAGCCCAGGACGATACCTATCCGCATGTCATCCATTACGGGATGATACAAATCCGAGCACAGAGGGACTGGGAACACTAACTAACTGACAGGAATGTGTGGTGTACATGTGCTGCAGAGGTACATTGATGTAGCAAGTCAAACAAATTGAAATGTTCATGTAACATGTCTGTCATTACTCAAATACAGTGCCTAAATGACCACTTTGTATTACAACAGTACACACAGAGTTGGAGGATTCAGCCAGTGACATAATTGGATACATGAACTACCCATACCTACAGGTGAACGTGTGTCACAGTACCACCACTTCTTCTCCTGCATGGCTCAACATAGCTAACGTCACACACTCCTACATGATGGGTGTGACAACCAGGACTGTACATTCCGTAAATCACATCTGACCACATCAATTCCCAATCCAGTAAGGGTCACAGTACACAACCATGCAGTAGTCACCTGACAGTCAACACTTACCCCCTTGTAGCTGCTGTGCTTCCTTCAAGTGTCCATCCAACTCTGGGTACGCCACCGCCAGTATGCAGGCCACTAGGGGGGTCAGGGTCCGACAGGCACCCCTTCCACGTTGAGAGGCCATCCCCAGCTGGGCCTCTGCAGTCTTCCGGGCCCAGCACCTCAGGTCCTCTCACTGCTTCCTGCAGGGGGTGCTCCGCCGGCTATGGACCCCCAGGGTCCGCACATACCAGGCAATGGCTCCCTGTAACTCTTTTTTTCTGGTGGGCGCTGTCCTGCATGGGAAGCATTCAGAAAAGGGGGGACATGATGTTAATTACAACAATACAGCAGTAACCTTTGGTGACACACAACAAACAGGGACCATGCACACTGCCAATATTCCACACATATCCTGTGCATGCTAAACACCTGATCAGTAATGACATATCAAGGTGCACACATACATCGTCAAACACCACCCAACATGTGGGCCAAAGGACGTTGTACTGACCTGTTGCCCTGGAGCACCATACAACTTCTCATACAAGGGTAGGACCCCTTCCACCAATTTCTCCAGTTCCTCTGTAGTGAAGGCTGGGGCCCTATCGCCTGCAGTGCGTGCCATCATTGCTCCAAGTGACAGGATGCAGCAGCACACGAAGTGGAGGTCTGTCTTTCCCGAAAGCCAGGAGTCAAGTGAGCTGGCCCATACAAAATGCTGGTTACGACTGCAGCAGCCATGACCGTCACCGCCGGCGGTGATCGTCATTGGTCCCAGTCTCCCATAGACGTCAATGTAAACCACTAGGGAGATGCACGGCGTTTCAGACCACCTTCCATCATGACGACTTCCGCTGGCTGAAAAAGGTCACTTTCAGCTGTACAATGCATGCCGGACAGGCGGATGCCATATTAGTCTGTGACATTACTGTCCTGGGTGCACACTGCGTAATTACCTGCATGTCATCACAAATAGATACATCAGGTCACACATTGTGGATAATGACACATGTAGTGGGTGTCTGGTGACATCACCACATTTGTCACTACAGTTGTCACCATATATGATCAGTATAGTGGAACACATGGAAGGTGTACGTGTACATGTCCTGTATACGTCCATTGCACAGGGATCATGTGCCATCGTCTGGTAAGGAATGGAGTGTGGAGTAATGTGTCTTCCCACAACATGATAGCCAACTTGCATTATTTACACTTCATGACTGTCGTATGTCATACTTGGTGCCATACATTGTGAGTGGTTCCCAGACTGTTGCTTGTGTCCCCGCACAGATATCGCCACAATGGAGTGATGAGGAATGCACCAGTTTACCTGCCACTCGTAGATCTTGATACCATGGAAAAGCGCCACATCATCATGACCTATCGCCTGAACCATTTGTGCATCAGGGAATTGGTCACCCAGTTGAAGCTGCATTTTCTGGCGAGTGGCTCTTTTCAGGTTACAGTGGGACTGGCGTCAGGGTTTTCACAGCCCCAGTTCAGTAAGGTGTTACAGGATGTGCTTGATGCCCTACTAAAGCATGAGCACAGGTACATTAGGTTCCACAATGTCAAGAATTGCTCACTGTAAAAGCAGCTTTTTACAACATACCAAATGTCCCACATGTAATTGGGGCCATTGATAGGACTCACATTGCCTTGGTACTTCCGAAGACCAATGAACAGGACTATACAAAAAGGAAGAGTACATACTCGCTCAATGTACAAGTGGTGTCTCTTGCAGACGAGTACATAACACAAGTGAACACAAAATTCCCTGGATCAGTACATGATTCCTACATCCTGAGGAACAACAGTGTCCCTGCAGTGATGTCACAGCTACAGGGATAAGGGCCCGGCTCATAGGTATGTGTACTGCCCTCCATGTCAGACCTTTGTACTCCTCATAACACAGTCAGCACTCTGCCTAGCATTGTTATCTATGGTCATGTTCCCTTTTCCACAAAGGTGACTCCGGATACCCCAACCTGCCCTGGCTCCTGACACTTTTGAGACATCCATCTACAGAAGGAGAGAACAGGTACAATGAGGCACATTGCTGGATGAGTGATTGAGCAGACTTTCGGTCTCTTGAAAGCTAGATTTTGTTGCCTTCATGTGTCTGGTGGTGCTCTACAGTACAGACCAGGACTAGTCTTCCGGAGAATTGTTGCATGCTGCATGCTCCATAATCTGGCCCTAAGAAGGCACATCCCACTGTTGGAGGAGGGGGACATTGATGATGGAGGAGTGTTTGGGACGGGTGACTTTGATGCTGAGGAGGAGGCAGACGAGGATGAGGCACACGACAATAGGAATGACCTGATTCGTCACTACTCTCAATGATGTACAGGTATGTGTGAATTGTATGTCTTCTGCACAGGGAAGATGTATTGCTGAAGTCAGTCACTAGCCAGTATTTGCATGCATCAAGGAGTGTGTTGGGACTACAGCCTTCCATCTTGGTTTCTGACCTTGAAGGGTAGTAGACTTACCATGAGGGGTAGTGGTAATGCACTGCTGCTAGGTACATGTGTGGAATGTGGTACCATTTAGGTACAGTCTGATTGTTGTACCAAAGGTTTAGGGTCCTCAGTCTGCCTGTTTCTGGATATGTTAGGGGGAACTATCAGTCTTGTCCTGCTGTGTAGGCATGGCATACTGTATTGTCAGCTGCTATGTGGCAAGTACCTGTTCCTGACCACTTAGGGAGGTGTACAACAGAGGATGTTACCTATGTTACAACTTTCCTGTCCCACATGTGTGTGACTGCCTATGCAGACCCTTACATATGTGGTATCATAGCTGCTGGGCCAGTCATCCTGTGTATGTGTTCAAATGGTGTGGATGTATGTACTGTTTACATGCCTTACAACTTTGTGCCTATTCCATTTAATTTTCCCTCTTCTGGTCACATCTCTGTCTGCAAGCTGATTTCTGTATTCTCTGTTCCCATCGTTGACAATGAAAATCATTACAATTCAGTTTTACTTACACACCTGCCTGGGTGTCCCACTACATCTGTTACTTCAACATTGTTGTGGTGCTGACATGTGTACATATTTGCTGCTTGGAAACAAGATTGCCACTATATACAATGAAGAGATGTGCACCATGACTTGTGTGAATTTGTGTTTATAAAGTGTATGACATCACAGTCCAGAGTAGTGGGGTATAGTTGTGGGTGCTGATCAGAGTGGGAGGTACAGCTGTTTGTCTCACAGGTCCTGTATCCATTTGCCCAGCGTGCTGTGTACTTGGTATTGGACAGCCAACAGGGTATAACAGTGGCACACAAGGGTGACAGTTCAGAAGAAGGATCACTTCCTGGTGGGGGATTGGTCTTGGTCTGAGGTCCTGCAGGATGCCGGGATGAACGTCCTCTTTTGTGGGGGGCCCTCAGCTGCAGGGGTATGGGTGCTGGTGGCCTGTGGGTCCTCCTGCTGTGCCTCAATTCCAGTAGCAGGTGCTGATGTTGTGGCCAGTGGTGTTGTCTGACTACTGGATGTGGCCTGCTGTTGGGTTGAGGATGTCCGCAGGGTGTTGTTCAATTCCTTAACTACCCTAATATGGAGACCATGGTGGCATTGGGTGCCTGCCACTGCTGCATGACCTCCTGGTGGTATTCCCACTGCAGACCTCGTCCCTTGGCCCACGATTGGCCTCCCACTGGCCCTTACCCCTGTGCCTGTGCCTCTGGTGCAGTGTGCCCCCACCCACTGACACCATTGTCTAGGTTTTGAACCGTTGAGTCCTGCCCCTGTCCTGTGGGGCACACTGTTGTTTGATGTGACCTTGGGACACAAGTATGGGAAGGTGGGCTCTGATGTACATTGGCTGCCAACGGGGAGGTGGTTTCAGTTGTGGGCAGGGTGATGCTGGTGGTGGACTGACCACTCATGCCTGATGGGCCAGGTTTGTCATCCATATCCATACTTCCAGGGGAGTCCTCCCCAATTGGACCTGCTTCTAGGCATGGACATTCTGTCACTGGGCTCCTCTGCTGTGTGGCAGCACTTGGGAGACCTGTGTAATGAGAGTTATTGTGTCAGATGATGGTATTGTAGCACTGACACAAATGGCTGTATGCCATCATTAATTTGCAGGGCTGTAATGGCATTGATAGTTAGCAGTCCACTGCTTGTGTTCTCATCAGTGGAATGTTACAATGGACCTATTTTGGAGGATAGTTCATGTTTGCTTTGCTAATGTCATTGCCATGTACTGACGAGCATTCCTAACACTTATTGGTGATGGGGAGTGACATGGTTTAAGGTGCAATTACAGTGATGTGATGTGGATGTAGCAGTCATGCAAGGGTAGGGAGTGTTGCATTGTGGTAGATGTGGTACTTGTTGCAGTATGGACTATCCATGTTCTAGGTGGGTCTGTGAGGGAATGGTGTCAGTAGGGTGCTGTGGCATGCAAGGGTGGGTATTGGGTCCATGGTGGTTTTGTGTACGTTATGGTGGTGTGAGGGAGTGAGAGGGTGGTTGCGGTACATGCTGTGCACAGGTACATGTTGGGCGGGGAGTACAGTAGACTTACCAGTGTCCAGTCCAGTAGGTATTCACGTCAGCCCTTCTGGATGTAGTATGGCCAGGACTTTCTCCTCTCATGGTGACATTTCTAGGGGGGTCTGTTGGGGGCCCACCTCCTGTCCACATCACGGTGATTTGGTGCCTGGAAGCCATGGCCCGTACCTTCCCCCTAAGGTCGTTCCACCTCTTCCTAATGTCCTCCCTTGTGCGTGGATGGTCTCCCACTGCATTCACCCTGATGACTATCCTTTGCCATAGGTCGTTCTTCTGGGCTATGGATGTCTGCTGGACCTGTTCTCCAAACAGTTGTGGCTCCACTCTGAGGATTTCCTCAACCATTACCCTGAGCTCCTCCTCTGTGAATCGTGGGTTTTTTGGTGGTGCCATGGTGGTTGTGTGTGTGGGTGGGGGTGTTTGTTGTGGGATTCTGGGTGTGTTGTTTGTTGATGTGAGTTTGTGTAGTGGTATGTGTGTGTGCTCTGTAGTGTTTGTCTGCAGTGGTGTGACCGCCAATGGGTTTCCGCCGTGATGGGTCCACAGTGCTGATTTGTGAATCGTTATTTGGCGGGCGGATATTCTCTGCGTGGCAGTGCTGGTGGTGCAGCTGACTCCTTCACGCCATCGTTTTGGCCAACGGTGTTGTTTTTTGTGTGTATTTTGGGCTGTGTTGTGTGGGTGACTCGTAATACCATCACTGGTGGTCTTTCTGCAGCTGCTTGCACAACGGTTTTCGGTGATGACCGTCAAACTCGGAATGACCACCTGAGTGTGAGAAGGTGTCTCAATATACTATACCCACATCAACTTAAAGAACATTGAGGAACATATTGGTCTCTGGGGGTGTCATGCTTAAAATTCTCACTCCAAACAAAACATCAGTGGGGAAAGTATTGGACTCTGGGGAGGGCATGGAGTGAGATTTACTTTTCCCTATCTAAACTAAGCCTCATTATGGAAAGTGTTGAACTGGGTAAATATGATTCACTATTTGTGGTGGACACTGGAGAGTCTAATTTACTATTCTTGCTACAAATGAAACAGTGTTTGGGAAAAGGTGTGGTGGAGAAAGGTAGATTAACTATCCTTGTTCCAAACTAATCTGCTTGGTACGCTGGGAAGGTCAGTTTTAATATTCCTACTCCAAAGTTAAAAATATTGGGGAAATTGTTAAACTCTTAAATGTTGGGGGGGTGGCAGATTTACCATTCTCACAGCAAACTGAGCAATGTTGAGGAAAGTGTGGTATTTTGTGGGGGGTAGAGATATAATATTCCCACTCAAACTAAACAAAATTGAAGAAAGTGTTGGAATCTAGGGAGGGCAGGCTTACCATTCCAATTCTAAACTAAGCAACATTTGGTGAAAGGGACTCTGGGGGAAAGGTATACTATTCCCACTCTAAACAATACAATCATGAGAAAAATGTTGGATTCTACGGGCAATAGTGTCTGATATACTATCTCCACTCCAATCTAAGCAACAAATAGTGACAGTGTTGGACTCCGAGGGTAGGTTGGGGGGACAGATTTAAAATTGGCACTCTAAATTAAGTAACATTTGGGGGAAATGTTAGAGTCTGGGAGGGGGAAAGATATAATACCTCCACTCCAAAACTAAGCAAGATTTGGTAAAAGTGTTGGTCTCTAGGAGGGAGGGGGCTGATTTACTATTTCCACTTCAGATTGAACAACTTTGGGGAAAGTGCTGGAGATGGGGAGAGTTGGTCAGATTTACTGTCTCCCACTACAAACTAAGCAATGTTGAGGACAATGTTGGCATCAGAGGGATTCTGATAGAATGTAATATTCCCACTCAAAATAAATACAATGGGGAAAGCAATGGACTCATTAGGTGGCGCAGATCTACTAGTCTCACTCCTAATTAACTAAGATTGGTCAAAGTGTTGGACTCTGGTGAGATCATATTTAGTATTCCCACTCCAAACTAAGAAACATTAGGGAAAACATTGAGAGCTGTAGTAGAGCAAATGAAGTATTCTCAATCCAAAATAAAATACATGGTGGAAAATATCTGTCTCCAGGGAAGTATATTTACTATTCACCCTTCAAACTAAGCAACAGTAAAACAATGTAATAAAGTATTATCAAATACAACATATTAGTACCTTTTAATTAATTAAAATAAAATGTAACTAAATAAAATAAGTTTTAACTTCAAAAGTAATACAATAAAAATAATTTGAACAAAGTTAATAATATCTGACATATAAATATGTATTGGGACTATAATTATATTTTCAATTTTATTTCTAAATGTATAACTATTAATTAAATTGAACCACCATGAAAAGGGTGGCAGAGATCAAGGTTGTAATCAACAGTGTGTCACTGAGTTCAGCGCCGCCCAAGCTGATTACAACCTGCACCGTCGTCAGCCAATCAGGATCTGAGATCCTGGCCAGGCTGGTGGTAGGCTGGCGGGTCTGCCTGCCAAGCTCATAATGTGGCGGTCAGACCACCACAGCCACATCCATCTAACAGCCACCATGAGGCTGGTGGTCTTCGGACCGCCAGCCTCATAATCAGGCTCTAACTCTTCTTGCACATGGATTTAGCAAAAGAAAAAAATATCCTCAGCCCCAGTGCCAGTAAAGCGATGTCACCAGGATCTTAAAGTAAAATAAATAAAAAACAATCCTCAGAAGCATGACGAGAAGCCATTGGGAAATAAACAAAAAGCTGTTAGTTCACAAAACTATGGGACAGCCATTTTATGGTCAGGCAATCCAGATGTGTAAAAACAGAAAAGTGATTAGGAGGTCATGTTAGGGTTAGACAAGCACTTCAATCTGAAAAAAATAGAAAAATTACTTTGTTTGCTGTCCTCAGATGTTCCCTTCCAATTTTCCAAAGTTAGTGGTGGAATCTCAAAAGAGAGCTGCACAGTCATAAAGAGCAATTATATTAATTTTATACTTGTAAGGCTTGAGGAGAGTTTGTGTATAATAGCCATTATAAAAAATATTAAGTACCTGATTTAGATCTAGATAAACATGTCAACATTTTTTAACTCAGAATTGAATATTTAGACCTCCTTTTGCCATAGAACGAATTATTTTTATTATTATTATTATTACTATTATTATTATTATTATTACTATTATTATTAATATTATTATTAATATTATTATTGATGATGATAATAACAACAACAACAACAGCAATAACAATAATAATAACAATAACACCTCGAAGATATCAAATATGTAGTCTATGAGCAATATCTCCTGTTTGGTATACTTCATCTACAAGAACAATGTTCTCTTTGAGGTGCTCTGATGCTCCTTGGTGCTAGGTCAGTGCTACATCAAACACCTCAAAATAAATGTAATAAGATAGTGAAGTGGGATATTATGTGTTATACTGACTACAGTTCTGATTGGATTCAGGTACAGTAACCTATGGTGATCATTCAGCTAGTAAAATATGGCTGAATTTACTAAGTGAAAGCTCCAGTTAATTGGATGTATGCAGAGTGCAAAACAAATAAGGGAGTGTAATGGCTGCCTTGAATTTACTTAAGAAAATATGATCACTTTGAATAACAAAACATACATGCAAGAGCTACCCTGGCACAGTGATAGATCTCCTTTAAACACATGCTGTGTAGGTCTTAGCTCTCTTGCTTTTCATATTGAACTCAATAACCTGTGAATCCACTGGAGGTGCGCAAAAAATGTAAAGCAGAATTTAGGTTATGATGATAGGAAGTGCAGCATAAGTGTCCTCCCACCACATGGTTGCTGCCAGCTACTGGCCATGTGCCAGGATAGGAGGTCACTGGTGGTTGATGGCAGGTATTTATAGTTCAGTGATGCCAGACTTTTCACCTACACCTTTTGTGGGCACTCCCTGCCAGGACTCCCAGTTGGATCTTGAGACTGGCAAAACTGGGGTCTTGATTTCTTTATTGTGCAAGACGTACTGTATAGAGTGCTGTGTTTTTCATGTGTTTGAGGACGGAGGCTGTATAATGCATGGCTACGGTCCACTTTGGACATCAGGTGCATGCCTGCAGAAGACCTTGCTTTACCTACTGGCTGCCGTTGTCCACCGTGCACATGATATTCTACCCACGGCCTCTTCCTAATGTAGTAGCTCTCTGATGGGATGGGGTAGAATCATCATCATTCCCTTGTAGAACCAGTACCACTCCTCTTCCTGAAACCTACCGTACTCCCCTTGAAGCAAATCAGGGAAACAGTGACTCAAGCGGTCCAACTCAAGTCAGTAAACTCCCCTCAAAAGTTGAGTCCAGCCTACCTGTACCTGCCACTGGAATAGCCAGGAAAAGAGGACAAACACTGAAGGACGATGCACTTTCTTTTGAATGGAAGAAGATTTTGAAATTTGAATTGGCTTGGACAATGAATGGCTCTGATTTTCTAACCCGGGTCAAGCTTGACTTCAAAATGACCTCAGAACATGACCACTAAACAATAATTTAACTTAATTTGCTTTAATACATTTTAAATCTAAGGATGATATATGAGAAAGGCGTAGTTGGTAAATACTTAACCTATGGGAATAATTTCATGTGCCTGATGTAATTAGCTCATAATTTATTAATTGATCAATAGAAACATTAGTCAGATTATGAAATAACTAATGTGATGAACATTTCTGTTGAGTGTTGAGTTCCACATATATTTAACACATTCTACCCATTTATAAATATACATGCTTAAATAATATCACTTCAAAATAAGATATAAAACGTTTACAAATTTAAACATTTTAGAACAAGACATTTCATTTTCTGGAACCATTATTTAAATTGCTGAACCTCACCCACTGAACGTACCACAAATCGAAAAAAAGTATTGTCAAAAATTGAGAGCATCAAAAGCACAGAGAGCAGGACAAATAAAGATAACGTGATTCAATAGATAAATAGATGACATATTATGTCTTTAACAATAATTTGTTGCAAGAACCAGTACCAATTCTTAATGCATCGTATCATTGAGAAGAAACAGAGACAATTATGTTGCATATTCCAGGTCAGATAAGTCTGTGATTTTCAGAGGCTTTCCACAATGTAAATATTTTGAGGCTGTGTAATCATCAACAACCCCAGCCCCCCCAACCCCCCCCTCCCCCGACCCCCTGCGATAGAGCTATCTGCCCTATCCAGCACCAGAGGCACACATAGGGTTTTGCATATTCAAATAAAGGCCTTATTTAGAGTATGGTGGGTTGCCCGCCATCTGAAAATTTGATGGGGGGGTCATTACCTCCTCCAATCTAGGAAGACTTCGGCCCACCATATTTAAAGTTCTCCTCTGGCCTTGTAAAGTTTCTGTGCCTTCAGAGCAGTTTCACCACGTCCACTGAGCAAACCTTTTGGATTTCTTTAAAGAAACCCCCAAGCTGGGCGTTTCTTTTTGAAAGACAAAATACCAATCACCCTAGTGCTCTTCAGAGTTTTCTCCCAAGATGTGTTGGTGATTTTTATTTTTTTGATTTTTAGAACTGCCAGGGTTACCAGGCATCCAGATGGGCTTCGAATGAGGAACAGTGAACTTGTAATAGCAAGACATCTAGATGGATGGGGCAGACTGGACAACAAAGTAAAGTTGGCTGTAAACGGACAGATCCGGATGGACCTTTAAAGTATCTAATCCCATATGTTATACATCATGTTTTGTTTTATATATATATATATATATATATATATATATATATATATATTGCTAAATGTTCTGCTGCAAGTGGTGTGAATAGTGTGTACTTTCTCTGTCACGCATTTTCTTGGTAACGTCCTCTGATTGGAGTAGCTTCTCCACGGGCCTTCCTGCAATCATCTCATGTACACCTCAGTTTAGGTCCTCAATTCTCAGTGATCAGTCGTTTTATGATATCATGAAGTGTTGCTGCCAAACGTTGCATTGCAGAATGAAGTATGCAGAGAAATATACAGATTTAAAGAGAAGACTATACAAAAAATTATATGTTCAATGAGCAAAGCTTTACACTGTGTACAACAATGTTCAAAACTCTTTCATACAGCAGAAATCTCTGTGGTAAACCCGTTTGCCATGGTGGTTCTCCAACTCTCCTTATAACGTGCTCTTCAGCGGTCCCATATCCCCCAGTCATAGAGCTGTTCCACTATTCATAGCTTAAAGAAAACCCCAAATGCACAGGTTCCTACAGTGGCCCTCAAGGTCCTCATGCCCACTCTTGCCACTGCTAAATCAACATCTTTTGTTCCCTTCAATCCTGCCACAGCTCCCTCAACTCTTTACTCCCTTACCACACGCCTGGATAATCCACTTTACCCTTTCCACTACCAGATTCCTCTCCTACTTCTCTTTCATACTCTAGCATGCCCCTCTCTTCTTACCACATTATAATCAGATCGTCTTCCTCGTGTGCATGCTGCTAAGTTTCTCATCTATTCACCAACAACCCCAGAGAGCCCTCTTGAATTAATAAAATATCCAAGTCCTTCTGTGCTCGCTCTGCCCCTAAGCGTGAGGACTCTGGCCGGCCTCACTGCTGTCAACAACCACTCCTCGTCTCCACTGCCAAGCATCAATGTTTCCTAAAGGTGTCAGTCACATGTTTACCAAGTAAGCCTTAACCTTGCCCATGAGTTTGCTGCGTCTCAAAACCCCCATTTGTGGGGACACAGGGCAACCAGTGGTAACTGGGGTCAAAGTTTAACCATAAGAGCCTTTTACCACTAGCGTTCATGGACTTTACATTTCTGTTGAAGAAAAACTGAGCACCAAGTCCACCATTTAGAACTTGACCCTCAGGGTAGTGAAGATGAGCAACCAAGGCTTATTCAGGTAGATGATGTAAGGTAGAACTTCATTAAATCATTTCATAGCAAAGAAATAAATCATTGACCACCCAGCGCCATTTACAGTAATGTGACGTGCAACTAAATATTACACAGGAAATTGTAAAGGGTAAAAAAATAGTACACACTACTCATTGGGGAGATGTTAGGGCACTATCTACCTCTAATCGAGAAACAATCACTTATTTCTTATCAGTTTTTATAACATAGTTATTGTAAACTAACTACACTTAGCTGCCCCCCATTGGGCTGCAGAGCACAACGTTTTTTTACCTCTCCCTGGGGTTACTATCAGACAAAGCTGAGATTGTTTGAGGTGCCATGGTCCTGGAGTAACCTGTGAGCTCTCCTGATGTCCTATAAAAGCTATTGCATCCCCAGTAATCCTGGTTTTGTTTAGTACTTGGACTGAGGGCCTGACTGAGGTCTTGGCGGATGAGTTACTCAGTCACAACGGTGATGGATATCCTGTCCGCCAATGTCCAAATCCCACAGGATGTAATGGGATTTATATTTGGGTGGACAGAATATCTGTCACCTTTGAGATGGAGTAACACGTCCACCTAGTTTCCAATCAGGCCCTTAGTCATGACATGGCAGTTCCAACACAATTTATTGTCATGTGTTTGTTCACAAACTGACTCTGAGAGCAGAGACTCTGACTCAGCCCCATTCGCTCTGTCTTCTGTGTGACCTATGATGCTGTGGTAAGCTGCATCTTCTGGCTGAATTGACGAAGCTGCCCAAACCAAGCAGTGCAGAGCCAGTGCTCACTCCTGATCAATGCGATGATGTGGACTTTTGTTGTGGAAATCTTCCTTGGACTCAAAGTCCATCATCCAAACAAGTGACAAGTGGTGAAGGGTCTGCGATGATCAATCGCTGACTGCAATTGTACTGGTTTCTTTTGCCAAGACATCACAGGCACTGGGTCTTCATGTGAGGTAACCGTGAAATAAAGGCGCGTTTTCACGGTAGCATCAAGCCCACATTGGCGCCTCTGATTCACCAGTGAAACCACAGCGTGGGGTGATGGTTTTTCTAGTGGTGCTAAACAGCTTCAGTTTTGTGGAGTGGATTACTTCACTCCAGGGTAACCTTTCCTATTTGCAGGGATACATTCAATGCCTCCATCCAGCAGTCAGTAGGCTCCTCCCTCCGGGGTGGTCACACGGCAGCTCTCCATAGAGGGATGTAGATGATCCTGACAAGGGAAGTTATCACTCTGCAAGTCCACCCCTGGATGTTGAAGGGTTTTCTTATTCTCCACGTGTGTGGGACACCGACTGCAGTGTGAAGAGAAATTCTATCCCAAAGAACTATCTGATTTTTCTCACCCACGTCCCACTAAATTGACTTCTGTTTGACATCTAAACCAACTTCGTTTTACTTTCCATGCACTTCCGTCCACAAAGACTACCTACTCTCCCATATGTTCATGCAGCAGACTATAGAATCGCCCTGACAAGCCTTTCCTGTGGAGGCATTGCTAACAAGATTGAGTTGGTGTTAAACCAATTTTTCAATCACTCCTTCTAAAGTATCAGTTGTTTTTGCTGTGATCACTTACACCAATATCTGAGCAAGCCTCGCCCAGAGGTCCATCCTGTGCCCTCCTTTTTCTCTCTTTAGACTACTTCCCTTGTGACATCTCATCTTTCAGTTGTTCTCACCATCATTATGCCTATGACACATAAATCCTTCTCCCCTTCCACTTCTTCTTTCACCCTTTGACTCACATCTGGGAATATCTAACAGCTATTTCATATTAGATGCCTCTTTACTCTCTGAGACTAAACTTTTCTAGAACTGAGATAATATGTATCTCTCCTATATCGGTATGCTTTTATCTTATATCAAGTGGTTAGGGCTGTTCCTCTTCTCCTGCCCCACAGTAGTCATGTACCAGCTTCCAAACTTATTTTTTAGACAAAAAGTCTCCCCCATGAACGCAGTGGTGATCTAGATCACCTTAATAGCCTCTAATACACTTTCCCATGGTACCCTCAATTAACTTTGCTACATGCACTGTACCCCATCATTAATTTTTCTCCAGCTCTTTCTAGCACAGGGATCCCAGAGGCAAGAAGGAAACCCTTCGAACAAGTATTTCCAGTGGCCCCAGGAATCTCAGGATCCAGGGTGTGATGCAACCTCGCTTAATGTCAGAACATTTTCTTTAGCCACTGGCTCTCATTGGAAGATAAAGGTGAGCAGCCATGCCTTACTCTTATAGGGAGATGTATGCTTAGTGACTCAGACACAAACCATGAATGGTTCTCAATCATTTGAACACTCGGGAAGTGCTATAGCTTTCAAAAAGTATAAGAACATTATTCGCTTAAATGCTGAAGAGTGACATAAAATTAAATCCTGCCTTGCAGTAAACTACTTTATTGCCTAACAGTAATAAATTGAATTTCGGACTCCACGAAGTTAGTGCTTCGATTATGTGCTCTAGTGGCGCAATAAACAGCGTTAAAATCTGATTTTTTTAATGGCCTATTTGTGGAGGTTGATCTGCTTGAATGACTCTGAAACTTCTGTGCACTAATTTCTTCACTGTTGTACTTTATTTAGGCCAAGGTAATTTCAGAGCATTTCTTCTGCAGCCAGTAGCCTTAAGTTAGGGTGACCAGATTTTGAGGAGCAAAAACCGGGACAGGCCAGACATAAAAGAAGGACTAACGACTTTGCTCTCACTTTTATATCTGGCTTGTCCCGTTTTTTTGCGCACACACACACACACACACACATTTACAAGACTGCATATATGAAATTAGCTATGTCTTGACCCCCCACCCTGCACCCTCAACCCCCCCACACCCAGATCTCCATGCTCCCCACTCCCTGTCTCTACTGGGAACAGACAGGGGACTTTGTTGCCAGTAACAAATAAATTACTTTAATTATTTCAAACTTTGTAGACGTCTGTTAAAGGAGAGCATACCTTTAATTTATGCTTCCTTAGATGATCTGATTTTTTTCCCAAAAACCGGGAAATTTATTTAATAATATGACCTTTGTCCCAAAAACCGGGACATTTGTTTAAAATTAAGAGAAGCGTCGGGACACCAGGACAGTCCTCTAAAAACCGGGACTGTCTGGGGAAATCCGGGACGTCTTTAGTCGTCAAGTGGCTACTGCAGAGGCATCATCTGCCCTGGAGGCAACATGCAGCATTCGTCCTCCGGCACAAGGCACACCACCAGTCATCAGTAACACAGGGAGCGAGGGGCAAGCAGATCACACAAAAGGGATGGCCACAGAGAGAAGAGCACCTTGAGATGCTTGCACTTCTGCCGCAGTGCCTTGACCGCATTTTCAGCTCTTCCCCACTAGCTGAGCACAGTGAAGGGTTCTCCTCTGGAGGGCGTGGGCAGAATGGGTAAAGAGCCACTGTCATTGGTGATGATTCTAGGGTATGGCTGGGGAGTAGTGGCTATACTCTGACCTCAAGCAGACTCCTGTTCCAGGCAGCAATTTCAAGGCAGCACAGGAAGCAACTTCTTAAAAAGAATGGAAAAGTTCTTGGTGCTGCAGGCAGTCTATTATCTTCTCCTTTGGGACAAAGCAATGGCAGATCTTTGCGCTCAGTCCTCGAACCTGGCCCAAGCTTGATGGAGGGAGTCAAGGTTTTTGCCACTAGTCCAATCCTTTCTTTGAAATTGCGTAATTGAAGGTAATATGTACTTGATTCTGGTCTCATAGGCTAATTTGTATAATAAAGTACAAGCAGTAGTTATCAGGCTAACTAGACAACCAGAACTCAGCAGTCATCTTTGTTCAACTTTGTTTCAGTCACATTGGCAATGAGCATTCCACAACAATGACGTCTCTGATTCTTCTGTGAGGGCAGTCATCTCTTAATGCAACCAGACAGTCCATCAGTCAAGCAAGGCCTGTTGCATGGGCTTCAGTTGTCTTGCCACTGCTGATCATAGTATTTATAGGATGGACAGGCTTTACATCCATTTTCTATAGGTAAGAGGTGTAATCATGACTTTCGCCACAGCTTTTTTCTAAGGATTTGCTTCTTGAATGTTGCGAGCTGACCTTTCCACTCTGCCGTGATCTAGTAAGTGAACCTTTTCTCATTAAAGGCTTTGTTGATCTGACCTGGACACATAACCTGGCTCCAACGAGCCTCCAGGCACCACGAGTTCTTCTCCGATTATCATCAGCACCCTCTGCAGAAGAGGGGTTCAGAGTTATCCCAGGAAGTCTCCCATCAGTTTGACGATGAAGGGAGTAGCTAATGTACAGATTACAGCTGCAGGGAACCGACAGTGGAGGGAGATCTAATCTAATCTGATCAGGGGATTTGTAAAGCGCACTACTCACCTCTGAGGGTCTCAAGGCGCTGAGGAGGGGAGTGGGAGGAGGTTGGAAGGGGGGTGCTGCTACTGCTCGAACAGCCAGGTCTTGAGAAGTTTCCTGAAGGTATGGAGGTCTTTGGTCTGGCGCAGGTGGGTGGGTGGGAAGAGTGTTCCACGTTTTGGCAGTGAGGTGTGAAAATGATCTACCGTCGGGTGGAGTTCTGCAGACCCGTGGGACGGTTGGGAGGGCAAGGGCAGCGGAGTGGAGATGCCGGGTCGGGTGTAGAAGGAGAGTCGTTTGTTAAGGTTTTCTGGTCTGGTGTTGTGCAGTGCTTTGTGAGCGTGGATGAGGAGATGCCCAGAGTTTTGCTGAATGGGTGGGAAGAAGATCAAGAGGGTTGCAGGAAGGTGCCTAAAAACACTGAGTGTTCCCTCAAGAGCGTGTCAATGAACAAAGTCCCTGCCATTACACTCAGAGGCTCATGCCATTCACAGCATACTAGAGGCAATGTGGTACCCATGTAGCAGTAGCTGGCTAGTCAGCCTGCTAGGATAGGCAGATTACCCCTTGGCATGGTCTCCCAAGAGTGGTATGGCGTCGATGCCCAGAAGACATAAGCTTTCAGACCAACGCTACCAGTGTGTCCATCCTTGGAAATGATTATCTAAACCCTTAGCTGGTAAATCTACGCATTCTAGAGTCCAAGGTCCCTTTTGGGAGAGTTCTGGGGGTGCTGACCCTGAGCCTAAGATTTAGGGGCCGCAGACACCAATAGCGTTCGGTGGAGGAGGAACCTGTAGGGCTGAAGCCAGTGAGAAGGTGTAAACTGATCAGTCAGGAGAGCACTGTAAGACCTCACCTGCTTCACAAGGCTGCCATTGCAGTCTGGGAACCATTACAGCGGTGACTAAATCAACTGCACAGAGGGTACTACTCATGAGTGCCTCTGGGTCAGGTCTGACAGACCTGGATAATCAGGCAAGGGTTCAGCCTCAACATAATGCCTCTGCGGTGAAGAACCAGTCTCAAAATGTACTGCACATTTTAGCGGTATGCTGATCACCATAGCGACACTTACATTTTCATGGCTTCTACTGCCCTTCACCCTCCCTCCAAGCATACTGGCGCATGTAGTACTCAATGGTCCCAGTGAAATACCAATAAAGTGAGCAAGTGCAGTGTCCTACAATCACTCTAAACGCCTCCAGTCATCTCCATTTCATTTTTTCAGACCAAATAATGTTTGGTAAGTACTGGAAGTGTTCTAGCCCCGAGGAATTTTCATTGCATTTTTATATTTCTGCCTAGTTAATACTGAAACCCCTTTGATGTATTTTTGGCAAGAGTATTTATGACTTTTGAGGATGTTAGTATATTGTTTAGTCAGTTTTACTATCACGCCATTCTGTACACAGAGTGCACTCCAAGAAATCGTGTAAGATTTAAATATTGTAGGATCGAGAAGCACTGACTGGCACTTCCTTTATTTGGCGCAGCTTTAGACTTCACAATCATTTTGGTTCCTGCAGTGTTCAGTGATCTAAAGCTGAAGGAGTGATTACAGCAATAGCTGGATATGAGGGTGCAAGTGAAATTGCCACAATTTGTAGTTGAGGCTCCCACCTAATATCTGGGAAAAACTGTTTATGCCAGCCTGATTTTGCTCACTTTCTGGTACTGTGCATTATGAGTAGTACATGAAGATTATACAATTATGCCATGTCATGTAATTGAGATTTTGTTTGAGTAGAAATCCTATTGCAGGAGCATGGTAACTATTGAAATGAACCAAACCTGAGCTGCTGTAGTTCTTGTGAGATGCGGTTTTTGCACTATTTTGGTTACCCCGAATGCATCTTCACGTTCAAAAGGGACACAAAGGCACACGTCATTAAAAAATAGGACAAAATGCAGAACGGGAATTTCACATATTTACACACAATTTCACTGAAGTTTTGGCAATTTGCCATAATATTAGCAAAGGAAATTATACAAATGTCACCCAGGCTTACGGCCACCCTGGTAAAGCCATGAGACGTATAAGGTCTCACAAGTGTCCCTTGGCTGTCAGCCTAGAGACAGAGGTGCCTTTCTAAATGTGGGTGAGTCAGGAGTTTCCTACTTGGCATTCCAGGGATACTTTTGGGAACCTCATGTTGTAGTCAGACTCTTAGGGACAAAAGAGTTTGGAGGCCTGCTGGAGGATGTGGCCAGCTAATGGTATTGCGTTGACCTGTGCTCCTGTCTGCCCTGCAGGGCTGCTTTTCTGCTCATTGATAATGTTGGACAGAGCCCAGCAGACTGTGTGCTATGGAGAGGCTCCTGCAACTGTGCATCAAGCGATCAATGTCTTTGAAGATTACATGAATATTAGGGACAGGTATAATTAAAACTTAATTCGGGAAATATAAGCTTCACTTGCACAACGTCGGGTTAAGTTTCCCATCTTTGCTTGTGTTCACCTGGACAAAGTTGGCCTTTACCCACCCAATGTTGAGTGCAGTCAAATTACCTGGCCTACATGGATGGGACTTCAGGTTGCAGAAAAGTGTTCCCCCATTATCACCCCAGAACTGTCCTTCACCCTAAGGGTGTAGGTCAAGAATACCGAAGCCAGAATATCGATGGTCACAATATTCTGATGAAAATATAGAGGAACAAAATATTAAATAAAGTTTTTATCTTAACGTATATTTTTTTAAAGTCAGGCTTGACACCACCTCTGTCTGCAGAGTCTGTTGTTAGCACTTCTTTAACTACACATACAGTAAGCATTGGCTCCACTTGGAGTAGCATTTCTCCCTAACCTCATTCTGTTAACAGTTTGGTGTATCATTTCACCTACAATGGGTTGACAACATTGCAGTGCATGATGGACTTTTCTGCATCCAAAAGCATATTGAATCATCACATAATTTATTTCTCCCAAATATGCATCGTGTAAGCAAGGCAATCTTATTTTGATTTGCTTTGTTCCTGCAGAAGGCTTTTCTTTAATGTCTCAGTGTGCACTCAACTTGCGAACCAGGACTGTTACCTTTGCCAATGCTTGTCATTGTTTCTTTTTTTCTGCTGTTGAACAAATTGGGATATGTGCACCACATACACTTTTTACCTGCTCTGAGCATTGCTGCTCAGGCCATGTTACCCAAGGGTCGTGGTCAGGCAAGATTTATGGATGAACCTATTCATCTTTACAGACTGGACTCTGGGACGTGTGTGGGATATAGACTAGTTAGTGAGTAGCACACTGAAGGCGTGATCCAGACATAGAACATTCACCCATCCTCTTCCCTCACTGCTTGTTAGATAAGTGTTGGGAGAAGACCATTTGACTGACCTGTGAAAGACCAAGTCTGGGACCTCTAAATCATGAACTGAACACATGAAATATAGCTGGGCTGTATGAGCTACCATGCTTTGACCTGGGAAACTTGAGACCTCTAAGTTAAGGCAGTAGCAAAATATAGTCATAATTACCGCAGAGTGGCTCTCTGTCATCCTTGAGACCCAGTGTGACTGTGGGTGCTGCACTTTGAAGAGTGAGGTACCTTAGTATCGGCCCAGAGAAGGATGTGTTGAGAGGGCCAAGGTATTAAGTGGGATGGTGTTGGTGGGGGAGAGCTTTGCCACCACAATTTATTGTTATGGGCACAAAATCTTGTTCATTGCCACCCAAGAGCCTGTTCATGCTAAAAAGCAAGGATGCTGGTTCCTGAAAAAAAAGTGACAGTCATCTCTTCGTCACAGTGCCACATTTCAAGCAGCAGTAAAGTGGTCCCTGTAGTGCTGCTGCTTGCATGCAGCAGAATGTCTGATCTCACCTGGGCTGTGAGGTAAGGATGGGATTAAAGGCATGTAAGGGGGTTCCAAGTAGGACAGTTGAAGTGAAGTAGTTACAGGGAAGGAGCGGTTTTCCTGCCGATGCAGAGCTGAGAAATAAAGGTGTTACACACTCCACTGTGTACCCGTCTTCATTACAAATAGGCAATGACCTCACATCCGCAACAAACCTCACCTATTCTAAAGTGTAATTTTTGGAGCAGAAATGTATTGCCGAAATCATTTGGAAACTGAGTATAGATGGAGTCAAAGGGAGGAGGAGGACTGTAGGCGGATGAGCGCCAAAGCAGTGTTGACGTTTGCATCTGAACCGGGTACCTGGGCTGCTGAGTGAAAAGCATCTGGAGGAACTTACTGGGCCGCGGCGGTTGGAAGTTTGGCACGCGCCTTCCTCCATTCCAGAGGCATCGAGCTGCCTTTCCGTGATGCCAGCAGCGTGTTTCTGTGATGTTGGAGTTGTTGATGGGAGCCTGACCTGAGGCACTTTGTGCATGGGGTCACGCATGTAGCCATCTTGAAAAACAGGAAATTATTAAACTAAGAGCTTTTGAGGGGAATTAAAAAAAGCACACGCAGTGAGTTGAGTGCGGTGAACAAGCAAGGAGGAAGAAGCGGCAACGGCATCAGGGCATCATCAGCAGGAGATATCAGTAAGCACTGGCCTGTCATTGTAGAGGGAATTCTGACAAGTTTTTGTGAGAAAGTACTTATAGCAGCATTGTGGTTTATGCCGCCAGGAGATTGGACATATTTAGACTGCAAAGGAACCTGTGGGAGGCAGTGTTTTGGAAAAAGGCACATGCCGTGCTGTGGGGTTGCCTTTTAAGGCAGTTAAACTGCAGAGGATTCAGAGTTCACAATTGTGATTACATTTTGAGCTGTAAAGAGTCAGAGGAAGCATGTGTGCTACATAGACCTTCACATTCACACCTCCTAACACAATTTTTACCTGTACCGGTGAGCCACAAATGAAGTGGCAGGAGTGGAGGGAGTATTTCAGTAATTACATGCCAACTGTTGAGAATGAAGCATTGACATCTGAAAAGGGATATTTTATTACATTCCCTTTGCCAGAGTGGATAAGGCAATAGAATCAGATGGAGAATAAAATCAGACATGGGACTGAAATGGATTATGCAAATGCTTTGAATGACTTGGAAAATTATTATTTACCAGTGTTTTGCATTGCAATTGACAGTAAACACAGTCATCAGAAACAAGAACATACAGAAACCATTGATGACTATGTTTCAGTGCTCAAGAAGTTAGCAATACCATGTAGATTTGGAGTACTGCAGGAAGGACTAATTTGGGACCAAAGCATAATGCATACCAATAACAAAAGGGTTCCAAATAGTTTGTGGGCAAGTGGGGAGGCTTGTCTGAAGAAAGTGTTGGCTATGGTAAGGAAGTCAGAAGTATCTAATAGATGTGCAAAGACAGCATTGGAGGGAAATAAGGAGAGTGGTGAGATTTGTGTTGTGAGTGTAAAAAGAATGAGAAGTTCACTTGGAAATGGTCAGAAGGAAAGAATTAAAAAACTTCAGATTTTACATTGAATCCTACAGCTAGAGAAGTGAGACAAAACAGTTTGAATTGTTTTAGATATGGAAGCTGTGACTATTTAGCGAACAGTGAGAAATGTAGGACTGGAGATCAAAAGTGTTTGGTATGTGGCGTGGTAGGGCATTTTGCAAGAACATGTAGAAGAAAATATAGAAGTTTCAAAGTTCAGTGTGAGTCTGATTCACAAAAGGAGTCAACTCCAGATGAAGAGAAGTCTGGTTCTGATGAGAGTATTTTGAAGGTGAGTGATGCAGTTATAGATATCACAGTAAATTCTAGGAGTAAACCAATGTGTGAAGTGGTGGTGGTGGGAATCCTAATAAATGTAGTGGTGGGCTCTTGATTGCCATTCACTATTATTAATAAAATGTCTGAAAAGAAAACTGTGAAAATGCAATCAGAAGTGAGCTGAAGGAATCAGATTCATCCAGAAAGTTTTACTGGGGAGCCTATACCTATGGTAGGCTTCAGAGAAGTGTCTTTCATGTTTAAAGGAAGGCATGCAGAAGGAACAATTTGTGTGTTGCAGAGTATGGCCATGTGTGCTGGGCTGTAAGGACCAACATAGTTTGGGCATTATTTTGAACCCCAACAGTAAAGAACAAGTAGTGTTGGAGGACTGCAATAGTGTGGGTGAAGCTATGTGTGCAGAATTCCCTGAAGTGTTTTAAGGGAAAATTAGAATGTTGAAGGGGATTAAGCACAACATTGTGTTAAAAGTGAAAGTTGAAACCGTAAATTGCAAAGTTTGGAATGTGCCATTTGTAGTCAGGTAAGAGATGGAAAAAAAGTTGATGAAACTTGAAAGTGCGGGTGTGACTGAATGCATAGAATCCTCAGAATAGATGTCTACTGTGGTGGTGGCAAGGATGTCTAGTGGAAAAATAAGACTGTGTATTGACTTGAGTGGTGTAAATAACATAATTCAAGTGGATAAATATCCCTTACCACAAACAACAAAGCTTCTTTAAAAGACAAGAGGAATGAAATGGCTCTCAATGGTTGATATTTCGTCGGCTTACCATCAAGAACCTTTATACAAGACATGCCTGAAAATAACAGCATTCATAGCCCCTTTTGAATGTTTCCAGTATGTGAGAATCCCCTTTGGGCCAGCCTCAGCAACATTAGTTTTCAGGAAATTAATTGGAGGTATTCTAAGGGGTATTGCATGGGTTCTGTACTTTCAGGGTGATTTCTTGACAATGGGAAAGAATAGAAAGGAACATGATAAGAAGTTGAGGAGTGTGTTGAGAGTCTTGAAGATGAAAGTTTTGACTTCAGAATACTTAAAATGCAAGTTTGCTAAGGAACACATGATGTAATTAGGCATGTTATTGGCGGGGAGAGAATATCAGGAAAGAAAGAGTTGGTGGGGGTGATTAAGGAGGCTCCACTTTGAAGGAACAAAGATGAGTTGCACAGATTCTTGAGGCTAGCAGAGTCTTATTCGAAATTTGTACAGAACTTCACAGAGAGAACTTATGTGTTGAGACACTTAATGAGAAAAAGCTGTAAATTTGTGCTAAGTGAGGAGTGTATGGAGGCATTAAAAAAAATAAGGATGACATTTGTAATGCAACACCTATTCAAGGTTTTGACCCAGAATCATGCAATGTTATAATAGTGGATGTGAGCAAGAGCAGTTTGGGTGCAGTACTTACAGAAAGGGATGCACAAGGAAGGGAGACTGTATTTGGGTTTGCTTCTCAGAGTCTTACTCCTGCTGAGGAGTGTTACTTGGTGATTGAAAAAGGGACATTAGCCTGCATTTGGAGTATGGAATACTTTAGCGCTTTTGTATGGGGTGCAGAATTTGAGGTGAGGACTGATCACAAACCATTGGTGAATTTGCTTACGACAGGTGGATTCTTCAAAGCATTAGCTAGAATTGCACGATTATCAATGAGTTTGCAAGATTTTAATAATTGGATAAAATATGCCTTAGAGGTCAAAACAAAGTTGCAGATTGTTGGAGTTGAATGCCATTACCGGCAAAAGAGCTTACATGGAATGAATGGGATGATCTCCAAGTAGCTTCTGTAGATGAGGAGGGATTGAAACCAATTGAAATGAAGCTTATACACAAAATGTTAAATTACAAAGAGTGACACTGTTTATAAAAAAAGGATGGAAGGACAATAAGAGTTGCCCTAAAACTATAAAGGGACTTTGGGAAGTAAGAAACAAGGTGTGTTATTTCAGATTTTTTTATGAGAGGTGAAAAAAATTCACTTTTTGAAAATAAAAACTAATTAATTAGTGCCTTAAAGGGCATTTTGGAATTGTGCATGCCAAGAGGAGCGTAAAAACGTTGTTCTGGTGGACTGGAATGGATCTGGCTATTGGGGGAGAAGTGAGGAATTGTGCACAATGTGCCAATTCATTCACTTGTTTACATACAATAAGACCTTTACTGATTCCTATGGAATGTCCTAAGATGGCGTGGAAGGTGGTTGCAGTGGATTTTATGGATCTGGACAAAAAGAAAAAAGGGAGCACACTGCCTCACACTCCAGCAAAAAGTTAGCCCCAATGCATAATGGTAAATGCAGTCACTTCGTTTTGTGTTGAAAAAGTAATCAAAAAGATTTTATGGATCTGATTCAGACTATGATGGGTGAGACTAACTATGTTATTGTTTTGATTGACTCCTTTGGTAAGTGGGTGGAGTTGGTTATTTTGTCAAGAGCAGAGGCGATTCTGTTATAAGATTTTTGGACGATGTTCTCTTGAGAGAGTGGTTACCTAGCAGATTGCTGAGCGATAATGGACCACAGTTCAAAGCTGCTTTGTTGAAGGAATTTTCAGAAAGGAATGGAGTGATCCACTTGAATAATTCTGTGTACCATTCTGCTGGAAATGGTGCTATTGCACGTTTTAATCATGTGATTAAGGGAACAATTCAGCTAGCAAATGAGAGTGGAAGAAGTTGGAAGTTGAGATAAGAAGGATGTTGTGGACCTACCGCTTGACACCATCTCTCACAGGATTTAGGCCCTCATTACAACCCTGGCAGTCGGTGTTAAAGCGGCAGTAATACCACCAACAGGCCGGCAGAAACAAAAATGGGATTTTGCCCCTGGCGGTAACCGCCATCAAAGACCGCAACTTTAACACACCGACCGCCAGGGTGGTAACGTCCGCTGGCTGGAGACTTCGGTCTCCAGCCCGGCGGCCGTCACAATCCCCCCCTCGGGAATACGACCCGGCCTACTGCCATGGTTTGCGTGCCAAACTTACCGCCACGAAAACCATGGCGGTAGGCACTATCAGTGCCATGGAATCCCTTCCCTGGCACTGATAGGGGTCTACACCCTCCCCCTCCCCTGAATCCTCCTCCATCCTCCCCTTCCCTCTCCTGCCCCCGCACATATACACACGCACACCCATATACACACATGCACACACGCATACCCACCATCACCCACGCATGCACACATACATACCCACACACTGCAACACACACCAACATACCTTGTCACACACATGCATTCACAACACACACCATTCACAATCACTCATCCACGCACGCATTCAACGTGACTCACACCCACATGCATGCATTCCAAAACATATGCAACCCTCCCTCCACATACACACAACACTCCCAATCCCCTCTCCTGTCGGAGAACCCAACTTACCTGCTTGCAGGGGGTCCTCCGGCTGGAGACAGTCCGCAGCACTGCTGTCAGCAGCAGCGACCGCCAGCAAAACACCGCCAGGCCGTATCATTGGTCATGATACGGTCGGCTGTGTTTTTCTGGCTTGGTGGTGCTGCTGACAGCAGCTCCTCCTAACTGCTTTCTGCCGCCATGACCGTCGACGCTGTTCCGCCAGCATTCTGGCAGTATACCGTTGGCGGTCATGATACGCGTAGATGGCTGGTAGCCATGGCGGCGGTATGTTCGCAGCCGTCACCGCGGCAGGAGGGTGGTAGTTACTGCCAATGTCATAATGAGGGCCTTAGTCTGTACTGATGAGGTGTTGACAACCGTACATAAAGCATAATTTAGGATGGATGGATAGACAATGTGAGAAAAGTTAATTGGTCTCTGGAGGTAGTGAGGGAAATATTTTGAAGCCTGAACAGATTTACAAGAACTACTTTGATGCAAGGCAAGGAGTTAAGGAGGAAGAATTGAAAAAAGGTGAATTGGTCAAGGTTACAAAAGTTGGTAAGGTAATTAAAGAGGAAAGGTTTATTGAGAACCTTTGAGAGTAGAGGAGTGTCTCAAGAAATGCGGCAAAAATGACTAATGGCTATGTGTGGCATATGAGTCGTTTGGTGGGATACAGAAGGGAAAGTTGAAAGGATGTGTTGGTGACAGGAGTGCCTTGTGTGCGGATGGTCAGTTATGGTGGAATTAAAATTTGGAATGCTCTGAGAAGGATCGTGATCAGGGCAGTGCTTAATTTGTGCTTGTTGTTTCCGCTGTTGAGCACCAGCACTTATTTTTGAGGGCCAGAGCTTATTCTTCTGCCTCAAGCATTTACTGCGAGCAAAAGACACAAATGGGAAAGAGGGAGGATGATAAAAACGAAAAAGCGTCACAAAGGGAGAAAGCAGAAAGATGCAAGAGTGAGGGGATGGGGCAGGAAGTGGCTGTAACTGGATTAAAGAGGCCCGAGATGGCTTCAGGATTACACTGCCTCAGTATTCTGTGCCCTCACATTTAAATGCAGCAGCCGCGTGTTTAAGAGGAGAGCTCTGGAACCGGCACGTTTTTATTTACAAATTAAGCACTGGATGAGGGTTTAGTGCACTTACATATGGAGATGTCTTCAGATGATGAAGATGCAACAATGGATGGCTGGAGTTGAGTAATAAAGGTGATACACACTCCACTTTGTACTCGTCTTCACTACAGTCTCACAGTATGAATTTAATGAAAATGTGAATGTGACCTGAATGTAACACATCTATTCTAATTCTGGGCACAGTTTTGTTTACAATGTACATCTTGCATAATTTCCTGCATTTCGTGTTATGAATGTTATGCAAAATACCCGAGAATACTCCATCGCGCCATGTTGCATAAATCAGATTTTGCTCCAATAAAACGCCTACCGCAGTACCACTCAAACCATATAAAGAAACAGAGACAGGAGTGGCTGATGTTCGTGTCATGTTGCGATATATTTTTAGTGCAAATTGAATCCTCACGTACAAAATGGATGTAAGGATGGCATTTTTTTTTTATGTCGTGTCATTTTTTTGATCATACAGCCTAATTTTTGCATTGAAAATTAGACATATTTTGACCACAGCATTTTACGAAATGAAGAGAAAGCAACTCCCTAATTTTCTGGGGTGCCGGTCTGTAATGCAGATTCTGAGGTTGACCACGGCCTATGTAAATTAATGCCATTGGAATACTTTGTAAGAAAAGTTGTATTCTGGAGGTATCCTGAATATCCGCCATGTATCTGGCCTCCTTGGAACTACATTGGGCACTCCTGCTTTAGGCCAATGGCCGACCCCTGTCAAGCTGTGAACAGCGTGATTCTCTCTAGCAGCAGACCATATTTCCGCATGAAAATATTTCTGAAAGAATTGGATTACCAAACCAAGGCAGCTGTCGCTATGAAATGGGCCTTCGTTTTACACACTGAGCTATTAAAAGCCACTGTCCGGACATAGGAGGTGAAAGTTTATCTGAACATTGACCGTGCTGTGTCCGAGGTCCCTGCAGGAGGATCCGGTTCCAAGTCTTTCTTCAGGAGGCCTGGCCCTTCCACCTGTTCCAATAACTCCCTCGTCAATCCTATCCCAAAACCAATACCGTGATGTAATGGCACTCTTGCGCATTCTTTAGATATTGTAGATTTACAACAACCATCCGGTGACTTGAAAATAAATTAAGAGTTCAGCAAAGGAAAGGCGGAAGAAATTAGTAAAAATCAGCGATTGTAGCGGCTGATGTTGGAACTAGCCAGGGCGCTAGATCTAGGTGTAGCCTACTTTCTAAACTCGTATCCTAGAAGTCATCCAAAGACGTCAAATATGCCCAGTCGGTGTTGCTCCTTCTATGGGTATTGGCGGGGTCGAGGAACTGGCACAGCATGGGTCATGCACATTTTGAGGCATATTTACGAGCCCCTTGCACCACATTGGGTTGCCATAGCATTTTTTTTTTACCCTAAGGCGACGCTGAGGTGGCTTTTCACCCGAGCAGTATTGACAAAGTGGCAGAATGCTTGCATTGCACCACTTTGCAACCCCTTGTGCCACATTATGCCTGTATCAGGCATAATGTATGCAAGGGCGGTATACTCATGCAGGGAGGCCCAAAAAAATGGTGCAGTGAAATTAACAACATTTTACTGTGTCATTTTATTCTGTCATTTTTAACGCATGCTCAGAGCTGATGTAAAAATGACACACCCATTTTAATCAATGGGCCTCCCTGTGCTTTACTGCACTAGTATCAACATTTTTTGATGCCAGTGTAGCAAAGTGCCACAATAGCATTAAAAATATTGATGCTATTGTCTTAACGACCGCCATGGTGAATACAGCACAACCATGGTATCGTTAGGTGGGGCAGGGACGACGCAAAAAAAAGGGCGCATTGGGACTGACATGCCACTTTCTTGTAAATATGCCACTTTGTGTTTAGCACCTGCCATTAATTTGTCATCCATCAACTCCAGTAATCTTTTGTTACAGCCCTTTCCCCCATCTGACTCCTCTCAGTCAGATCCCTATTAAAATCTGAGGTGGCGCGACCATAAATTGAGTCTCAGCAAGGTGGAGCCAAAAAGCACAGCTAAGGCCACAACATGCATTTTTCTTAGTGCACTGTGAGAGCTTAAGCTCTAAAATGCTATTTTGGCAGAACCACACAACATCCTTTCACTGTTCCTGACACCATGTCTAAGATCGAGGAGGAGAGATCTGGAAAGGAGGGTTGTCGGTACTGGGACGAGAAAGGCAAAATTAGAATAATACACAAACAAATGAAAAATCACTCCTGGTTTCAACTTACTCCATTGTTTTTAGTTTGAAACCTGCAGGTAGAATGGCAGCCTGTATTGCTGTGGATACTTCATTTTTAGGTCGAGCCTAGACAGTGTGCATGCGCTGTCTGCAAGACTTGTTGGATGGAGTATAGGCATTTGCTCCCGCCTGCTGCTGCCTGCCACTTACAATAGGTTAAAGGCAGTGTCACTCTTGTTGTGCTGCTTCCTAACTGGCTGGCAGCCAATACATCACATCCCGTACTTGGCTGAGGAGCACCGGCCAAATACAGTTTAATTACAGCTGGAATGTTTTTCTGTTGTTGGGACGGACTATTTTTCTTTGTTTCCTGCCTCTCGTGTTTGTCAGTAAGTACTCGTGTTTATGCGCGCGGTTCATTATCCGCGTTTGCCCATCACTTGGTCCTTACTTTACATAATCAGCAATTACAAGTAGTTGTGTTGTTTGTGTGTTTTGTACTTTTTTTGTTGCTTTATATAGCATGAATTCGACCTAGGAATGAACCATCAACAGTGGCTCTCCCGGCACAGCGGGAGAGCCGATACTACAATATTCACTGCACTCGGGGAAACTCACACCATATTGCTTTGCAGGCATTCCTTTTACAACACATTTTTGCCCAGACCGCCACCAAAACATTCAGAACAATGTGCTTTTACTGTTCAGGTCATCTTATGGTTCACACTCGGTGAGAGGGGCCCCAAAAATCAAACCTCTTTCAACATTCAATGCATGTTTAATTTCTCTCCTAGCTGAAACTTTTGTTTTTACAGCTGAGAGGAGTTTGCATTACAAGGATCTTATTTGTAATAGTGTTCTGACAGCCCTGCTGGGCCTGCAAGTGTGTAATGCTCCATGCTCTCTAAGGGCTGAAGGATCATAATTACTCCAAGGCACTACTAACTCAGTTGGCTTGACAGGGACATCTAGCCACCACCAGTGGTGCTGCACCTTCTGCTGTTGACTCTAAAGAGACATCTAGCCACGACCAGTGGTACTGCACCTTTTGCTGTTGACTCTACAGGGATATCTAGTAACAACCAGCGGCACTGCACCCTTGTGCCTCTGACTCAACAGTTAAATGATTAACCCCTACAGTGTGCGTGTTTTTTCAAAAAATACCCCGGGAGACACGGACGATCTTCTGTGTCTCCCCCCGCACCCACCACCCACCCCTTTGTGACAGCGCGCTGACGTCACTGTTTTGTTATCTCCATCAATGCAGGAAATGGCCTTGTGGGAAAACAGCCCCAAACCGCCTTCCCAATGTTCAGGAAGGCCTTGTTTGAAAGGGGAGACTCTCCCCTTTAAACAAGGCCTTCCTGAACATGTTTCCTGGCCCTCGATCGCGAGGGCCAGGAAACCCCACCAGACACCAGGGATTTGACTTGGGGGGGGTCGGCCACCTCTGCAAAAGGGCCACCCTCTGCCCCAGGGGCATACTGTACGTGTCTCATGGGAGGGCACAATCGTGCATGATCGTGCCCCCCAGGGGCTAAATTAAAAAAAAAAATTTGACAGGGGGTGGCCCGTGAGCAGGGCGACCCCCTGTGGGGGCAATAATTTTTTAGTACTTGTACGGTTTCCCTGGGGGCCATTATGGTCCCCAGGGAAACCGTACAACTACTAAAAAAATATAGATATCTATATATATATAAATAGATCTATATATATAAACACTCGTTCGGCGTGGTCACTCTGCTCCTGAACGCCGGTGGTGCCCGATGACTGACATGCACCACCGCGTCTATATAACAACACTTTCTTATTGCTTCAAAGAAGATCGGCACTCCAAGGCAAATAATAGCTAATATTTATTTAACAGTTGACAGGAATACGTTTCGGCATCGCTGACTTCATTAACCTGTCACACGCCATGTTTGTTTACTATTCTAGTATTACATGATCTCACCAGCGATATTCATGATTAAACTACATTTTTATTCTAATTGAAAATGGTATCATTTCCTTATATATCTAATTCTAAATGTGTACCATGCATTAGATACAATTTTACTCACGTTCTAAAATTCTTACTCGTGAAAGCGTCCAAAGCAAACATAATGACACGAATTGTTACATAATTCAACCATCAAGCAATCTATACTGAATATAAACATTATCAATAACGACCAAAACATCCAAATACATGATTTTCATACCAGATTTTAAATATTAAGCCTATTGTGAATACCAATTACTTTACTAATCATTACAAAATCATTCCTCAACTACATTTACTATTGATTGTGCCCCAGTGGGCTCACTGAATTAAGCTTTTGTTACGCCCATGAGTCTAGTTGTAATACAAATTAAACATCATTGTTTCTTGTATATCGTACTATGATACTGTACATTACTTGTCAATCAATTGTGACCTTTTTTTTTATTCAACAACTTAATGCATGATTTACCAAATTTTCAAATACAGCCCATTACAGCAATTGCTCATTTTACTAATCATTACAAATCAGTTCTTCAGCAGATTATTTGCTTTCAATTATGCTCTCCCAAAATATCTAAAATATGGATCATCATTTCATATATATGATATTGTATCTTGTTATCTATCAATTTTAACTATTTAAATGTATGTACAATTCTTCACTCTTATTTAATCCATATGGTTCCTTGGTATTGAACGCTAATATATATCTTGATTCTAAAATCCTCAGTTTTTTTCCCTGTCTCCACCTCTTACATCCTTAGAAATACCATCAATTACACTATATTTCTCGGCTGAAGAACTGATTTGTAATGATTAGTAAAATGAGTGATTGCTATAATGGGATATATTTGAAAATTTGGTAAATTGGTATTTGGTATCTACGCAGATAGATATATCTATATATATATATATATATACACACATATATATATATATTTATTTATATATATATATATGAATATATATATATATATAGATCACTTTTGTCAATGCACGTGTGATTTCCCTGGGGGCTGCGATCGGCCCACAGGAAAACCGGACCCACATATAAAAGTGATCATATATATATACACACATATATATATATATATATATATATATATATATATATACACACACATATATATACATATACACACATACATTTATATATATATATATATATAAAATAATATATATATTTGCCACCAGTTGTCTTGCAGTTGCAGCTTGCGTCTTCAAAGCAATGCACATTCTTCAACTGACGCGTTTCAACTGGAGCTTTTAGGCAGCAATAAAAAAGTCAAGTAAGTCTTGTGATTATGTTTCTGCTACAAAAGGATCAGACATTTGTCTAGTGGCAGTTTTGATGCCATAAAGTAGCGCAGAAGGTTTATATGCCTTCTGCAAAGAGCAAATCTGTATTTAGATGAGTACATTAGTAAAGTCAGTCATTACCTACGCTATTATACAAATGAAATGCATGTGCGGGGGGCGGCTATGGACAGATGAAGGGCACTTTTGCTGGTGGTAGTGAGGGAATCCAAGGAGGAGGACATGGGAGTGGGAGCCCCAATAATGATTGTTGGTCTGGGCGCTAGAGGTGCTAAAGACTGTGACAATTGGTATGTGACAAGGTGTTTTTTGAGTGTCTTGAAAGAACGTGTTGATTGAGGTAAAAAGCTAAGGTAAGGTTACCTCTACTGTTGCACATATCACACACACCAGCACTTTTGTAACTGTCTACGTAGGCTAGTGTTTCAGAGCAACGGTTTCGCCAGTAGCAGAGATGGCATCTCGTTGGATGACAGCTGCTCAAGCCTTCACTCCTATTATAGAGGGCAGCTCTGACATAGGATCAGAGTCTGAGACAGCAGATACTGAGACAGCATCTGAGGGATAGGACAATAGTGCAGACTCTGGGAGTGATTTTTCAGTCGGAGGGGTCCCATTCGATAACTCCTCTTCCAATAATTATGGGGGAGGTGATGAGGACAGTCCTGCTGTCCCTTCGCAAGCACAGTCTGTGCAACGGGACAATAACGGGTTAGCCCAACCCAGAGAGAAGGCGCATTGTGGCAGCAAGCACAGAGAGAGCGTGCTCTCTTG
The DNA here is from genome assembly GCF_031143425.1 of Pleurodeles waltl. Taxonomy (NCBI): domain Eukaryota; kingdom Metazoa; phylum Chordata; class Amphibia; order Caudata; family Salamandridae; genus Pleurodeles; species Pleurodeles waltl. Next base: position 142,448,606 of record NC_090451.1, read on the forward strand.
GGAGCTCCCCAAATTAGTTCAGCCCCAAATTCCACTGCCCAAATCGTATTGTGGAGACATCAAAATTAACTATCACAAAACAAACTGGTTTTGTAAGGCAGGCACTTGTGTTTTTGGTCCTGGGCTCTGCGGCCATATAGGGAAACGTACTAAACCCAAACCTTTCTGGAAGCTAGACATCCGGGGGAGTCCACAGAGTATAACTTGTGTGGATTCCCCAAAGTTTTCTTACTCAGAATACCTTGCAAAGCTGAAATGTTGAATAAAAACTCTATTTTTTCTTGCATTTCTGTCACACAAACTACAGGAATATGCTGGGATCCACAAAATTCCTACCATCCAGTGTTTCCCCACCTGTCCTGATAAAAACACTACCCCACTTGAGTGCCTGTACCTAGTGCTTGCATCAGGAATGGATCACCGCAGGGTCAACAGTTGCCCACATGTAAGGGCCAACATTGACCATTGTGTGATCTATTCCTGTCGCAGGCACTCAACCTACCCACACAAGTGAGGTACCATTTTTATCGGGAGACTTGGGGTAATGCTGGGTGGAAAGAAATTTGTGGCTCCTCTCACATTGAGGAAAAAGTGTTTTGTTTGCCAAATTTTGAGGTTTGCAAAGGATTCTGGGTAACAGAACCTGGTGAGAGCCCCACAAGTCACCCCATCTTGGATTTCCCTAGGTGTCTAGTTTTAAAAAATAAGCAGGTTTGGTAGGTTTCCCTTGGTGCCAGCTGAGCTAGAGGCCAAAATCCGCAGCTAGGCACTTTGCAAAAAACAGGTCTGTTTTCTTTGGGAGAATATGATGTGTCCACATTGTGTTTTGTGGAATTTCCTGTCAAGGGCGCTAGACCTACCCACACAAGTGAGGTACCATTTTTATCAGGAGACTTGGGGGAACGCTGGGTGGAAGGAAATTTGTGGCTCCTCTCAGATTCCAGAACTTTCTGTCACTGAAATATGAGGACAAAGGGTTTTTTGGCCAAATTTTGAGGTTTCCAAATTATTCTGGGTAACAAAACCTTGTGACAGCCCCACAAGTCACCCCATCTTGGATTTCCCTAGGTGTCATCTGAGCTAGAGGCCAAAATCCGCAGCTAGGCACTTTGCAAAAAACAGGTCTCTTTTCTTTGGGAGAATGTGATGTGTCCACGTTGTGTTTTGGGGCATTTCCTGTAGTGGGCGCTAGGCCTACTCAAACAAGCGAGATACCATTTTTATTGGGAGACTTGGGGGAACTCTGGATGGAAGGAAATTTGTGGCTCCTCTTAGATCCCAAAACTTTCTGTCACCGAGAAGTGAGGGAAAAGTGTATTTTTGGCCAAATTTTGAGGTTTGCAAAGGATTCCTGGTAACAGAACTCGGTGAGAGCCCCACAAGTCACCCCATCTTGGATTTCCCCAGGTGTCTAGTTTTCAAAAATGCGCAGGTTTGATAGGTTTCCCTAGGTGCCAGCTGAGCTAGAGGCCAAAATCCACAGCTAGGCACTTTGTAAAAAACAAGTAAGTCTGTTTTCTTTGGGAGAATGTGATGTGTCCACGTTGTGTTTTGGGGCATTTCCTGTAACGGGCGCTAGGCCTACCCACACAAGCGAGATACCATTTTTATTGAGAGACTTGGGGGAACTCTGGGTGGAAGGAAATTTGTGGCTCTTCTCAGATCCCAGAACTTTCTGTCACCGAAATGTGAGGAAAAAGTGTTTTTTTGGCCAAATTTTGAGGTTTGCAAAGGATTCTGGGTAACAGAACTCGGTGGGAGCCCCACAAGTCACCCCATCTTGGATTCCCCCAGGTGTCTAGTTTTAAAAAATGCGCAGGTTTGGTAGGTTTCCCCAGGTGCCGGCTGAGCTAGAGGCCAAAATCCACAACTAGGCACTTTGCAAAAAACAGGTCTGTTTTCTTTGGTAGAATATGATGTGTCCACATTGTGTTTTGTGGAATTTCCTGTCAAGGGCGCTAGACCTACCCACACAAGTGAGGTACCATTTTTATCAGGAGACTTGGGGGAACGCTGGGTGGAAGGAAATTTGTGGCTCCTCTCAGATTCCAGAACTTTCTGTCACTGAAATATGAGGACAAAGGGTTTTTTGGCCAAATTTTGAGGTTTCCAAATTATTCTGGGTAACAAAACCTTGTGACAGCCCCACAAGTCACCCCATCTTGGATGCCCTAGGTGTCTAGTTTTTAAAAATGCACATGTTTGGTAGGTTTCCCTAGGTGCCGGCTGAGCTAGAGGTCAAAATCTACAGCTAGGCACTTTGCAAAAAACAGGTCTGTTTTCTTTGGGAGAATGTGATGTGTCCATGTTGCGTTTCCTGTTGCAAGCATTAGGCCTACCCACACAAGTGTGGTACCATTTTTATAGGGAGACTCGGGGAACACAGAATAGCAAAACAAGTGTTATTGCCCCTTGTCTTTCTTTAAATTTTTTCCTTACAAATGTAAGACAGTGTGTAAAAAATACATCTATTTGAGAAATGGCCTGTAATTCACATGCTAGTATGGGCACCCCGGAATTCAGAGATGTGCAAATAACCACTGCTTCCCAACACCTTATCTTATGCCCATTTTAGAAATACAAGGTTTTCTTGATACCTATTTTTCACTCTCTATATTTCAGCAAATGAATTCCTATATAGCCGGCATAGAATGAAAGCCCATTGCAAGGTGCAGCTCATTTATTGGCTCTAGGTACCTAGGGATCTTGATGAACCTACAAGCCCTACATATCTCCACAACCAGAAGAGTCCAGCCGAAGTAATGGTATATATCTTTAAAAAACCTGACATCGCAGGAAAAAGTTACAGAGTAAAATGTGGAGAAAAATGGCTGGTTTTTTCAGCTCAATTTTATTGTTTTTATATTTCAGCTGTTATTTTCTGTAGGAAATCCTTGGAGGATCTACACAAATGACCTCTTTCTGAATTCAGAATTTGTATACTTTTCAGAAATGTTTAGCTTTCTGTGATCCAGCATTGGTTTCACACCAATTTGTGTCACTAACTGGAAGGAGGATAAAAGCAGAAAAAATAGTAAAAATGGGGTATGTCCCAGTAAAATGCCAAAATTGTGTTGAAAAATGTGGTTTTCTGATTCAAGTCTGCCTGTTCCTGAAAGCTGGGAAGATGGTGATTTTAGCACTGCAAACCCATTGTTGATGCCATTTTCAGGAGAAAAATAACACAAGCCATCTTCGCCAGCCCTTTTTTACCATTTTTTAAAACAAAAAACAAAGTTTTTGATGTATTTTGGCTAATTTCTTGGTCTCCTCCAGGGGAACCCACAAACTCTGGGTACCTTTAGAATCTCTAGGATGTTGGAAAAAATGGACACAAATTTGGCGTGGATAGCTTCTGTGGACAAACAGTTATGAAGGCATAAGCGCGAACTACCCTAAATAGCCAAAAAAGGGCTCTGCACTGGGGGGGGGGGAGGCCCAGCAGCTAAGGGCTTAAAAGGCCTGCTAGGCCTGAAAATCTAATACACTATGGGGGTCATTACAAAGCAGACAGTGAAAAGCGCGACGAGTGCAACTGCACCCGTCGCACGGCCGCAACACCGCCGGCTCCATTTGGAGCCAGCTCCTGTGTTGCGGACCAGCGGGGATCTCCAAATGGCCCGCCAAGGTCGTAATGGGGGCCTATACCTTCAAGGGGCCTATAATATGATTACACTGCAATATAATTTATAATTCTTTTTTCATGTGATTGTGCCCTCCAGGTTCTGAATATTAGTTTACATCACCATGTTTCTTCCAAATGCAATTTTTACTGTGGTGCTCTCTGGAGGCTGTTTAGACCATTACAGTCTAATGCCAATTGTACAAAGGAATGCACAAACACAGTTTATTTCTGATAAAGGTTTTAAGTGCTGCATGGCTAAATATTTATAAGGTCCTAAATGCGAGGTTGCCATTATGAATTACAATGTCAACAGCTCAAACTTTCGCTAATGCAAGACCTATTGCATTGCAAATGCTTGTTTAACTACTGGCATAAGCAAAAGTCGACTTCTGCTTTCAGTGGCCAAGATAGTTATTTTTGAATCAGTGTATCTTACCCACTAAAGTCCTGTATACCAGCTCTTCGTCCTTTTCACTAAGCCCAATATTTATGGGTTTTGTGGCACAGGGCAGCGCAGCAAGTCATTGTGCTGTCAGCCCTACATCCCAGGGAAAGGGAAGGAATGTGAAATCTATACCATACGGCACATTCCTGACCTTTCCCCCTGCGCATGCGCTCGTTTGGCAGCCTAGTGCCAACGTAGGCACCCTTACACTGTGGTGCAAAGGTGTCTGCGTTGCAAGCAGGACTGATTTTGTGCTGGAAGGGCACCTTCCTGCAAAGAAAAAAAAATTCCTGAGAGGTTTTCTCCTTTTTATATGTGTGTGTGAATGCAGCACACACAGAAAGAGGGAAAAATTAGGAGAAATGAAAACAGTTATCCTCATTACAATTCTTTTTGGTGCATTCCCAGGTTTACCAGTTATGGTAAATTTGGAAATGCACCAAAAACCATGGGACTTGCATGGGAACACCCGTGCAGTACCCATGGAATGCCTCCCTTAAGCAGAGTAAGACAATGAAGCAATTTGTGCTGCCTTGCCTTACGCCATATTATTGAAGACATTCAAACCATGCAAAGTGGCTTTGCGTGGCTTCAAAAAATGACTTAGTGGTTTGCGCCACACATGTACCACGTTGTATGGAGCAAGCATGGCGAAACCCGCTCATAAATATGTCCCTCAGCACATTTCTTTGGTATCAATTAGGGTGTGATTTGATGAAGTTGACTTCTCAGTATTAAACCAGTGGCCTTAGAGTACAGAAGTAATGGAAAGAGTCTGATAAAAAGCATTGGCTTCTCCAGAGCCCTACCCTGCCCTCCCCAGTCAATAGACACAGTGCTGACAGAGACAAGCCCAGTTCTTTCATTCGCCCCACCAAGGGGCTGGGTCCTTTTTCTGCATTTCATGTCTGTATTGACATCACAAAGTAACAAAAAGTGCAATATCGTATCAAATCATTGTTTTAAAAAAATAACCACAATTTCAATGAAATAACATAAAAAAGTATGAATGATTAAAGATCAACCATCAGTATACAATGCAAGAAAACCCTAAGCACAGTCATTTTCCTAACAAATAGGGCCCTGCAGACTTACGTCACCACCCATCAACTCAAGACTCCCTGGGTCCAAGTAATAAGAAACATGTTTAACCCACTGTGGAAGAGAATACATCCAGTCTATGTATGTATATGTGGGGCTGCTGGGGAAAGTGTAGAACTGTGCAAGTACCTGGAAAGATCTTTCCTCTTAGTGGGTCCTAGATACAGATGCAGCCATAGAGAATAAAACATTTTCTAGCTGTCGCGTAATTAAGGACATGCAGGCAAGGATTATGCTTCTCTTTCTTTACTGATTAATTTTACAGCAGCCAATAGAAACACCTACAACTCAAAACCACATATCCCATGAACCCCAGTAGTCCAGTGCCCTGCCCAATCAAGGGCCTGTTCCCTGCATATATCATCCTGTAACCATAGTCCTTTCTCTTTCTTTGCAACTGAATGATACATTTTGACAACCTGAGTCTTACAAAGAACCTCTGGAACCAATGACTCAATCACAACAGTGAAGCCAACTCCACAACTGATGGAAGTTCACAACCTCAGAACGACCACATCCTTGCTCAAGGCCATGCTGATCCTTCACACAAACTTACTGTCCGCTCCTGAGAGAAAAAAACAAAACAGGAGAACAACAACTAATTATCTACGCAAAATCAAACCAATTGGGTGGCAAATTAAAAAACATCAGAATAAACAGAATTGTACTTTAGTCAATATTCATAATACTATGAATTAGTATGTACCACAATACTGTGAATATCATATGGGTGGGATAATCCTCGCCTCCGTATCCTTAATAGAATTTAAAATTCTTGACGCAACAGATAGAAAATGTTTCATTCTATGCCAGGACCGACCGGAAATTAAACATAGGAGAAGCTTCAGCTTCGCAGACCATTCTTTGCAAGAGAGATCTTCATTTGCAGGCCAAGACCTAAAAAAATGCAAAACAACATCAACATCCCATAACCTAGTATAACTTGGTTGTGGAGGACGAACCATCCTAATACCCCTGATAAGTTTACAGACCAAGGGATGCTCTCCCACCAGCTTACCGTCTAAATGTGGCTGGCCTGCCAAAACAGCAGATCTTAAATTGTTAATGATCCTGTAAGCCAGACTGTGAGAGGCCAAATCTGATAGAACATTCTCAATCATATGTATCTCTGCCCCGAAGGGATCAGTACTCCGTTCACCACACAAACATGTCCATCTCTTCCAGTATGCCTCACATCTCTTATCAGTAGAGGGAGCCCAAGATTATGACAAAAAGAACATTGCATTCTCTGAAATGCCATGCATTTGCCAATGTGGCCTGAAAGTCTCCACGCCATGAGCAACAACTGAGCTGTCATTACCAACAGATGAGGAAGACCCAGCAGGTCGGAGAGAAGAGTTGGGAAGGACTGAATTTGAATTGGTGGAGCCCAAGACAATGAAATTATTATTGGAAACCACTGCTGGGCGTTTCAACACAGAGTCCCCAAGATAATTTCCTCTGCTCGCTTTCCTACCTGAGAGAGTACTCTCTGAATCATGGAGAATGGGGGAAAAGCATAGAGGAGTCCTTTTGTCCAAGACTGAAGGCATGCGTTGGAACCCGCTCCCAAGGGGTCCTGTCTCCAACTGTAGAAGAGAGGGAGCTGAGCATTCTTATGAGACTCAAATATTTCTATCATAGAGGGGCCCCACCTCTGATTCAAGTTGTGAAACACGTGGAGCAGAGTTTCCAGTCACTGGCAACCCACTGGAAGCGAGAATTCCAGTCTTCTAGTACATTGGAGAATCCTGGAAGATATTCCATGGTCACTGAAATCGGTGCTGGAGGCAATAATGCCAAAAGTCCTTGGCAAACTCAACCAGCATCCAAGACTTTGTTCCCCCTAGACGGTTTATATATCGGACAACTGAAGTGTTGTCCATGGGGAGAAGAATACAACATTTCACTTTGTGAGGGGAAAGGTATCGGATCGCAAAAGCTCCCACTAGTAACTCTAGGCAGTTGATGTGAAGGCTTAATTCCTCGGGGGACCATCTGCCCCCGTCTCCACTGAACCACACTGAGCACCCCAGCGGCTGGCATCTGATTCCATCTGTGAACCGAGAAATATGGCCTTTCTGGAGGAAGCTAAAAGATGTACTAGGCATGTTAGAATTCTCAATGATATAGTCGGAGAAGCAAGGGCTCTCCTCAACTCTTTCTTGATGGAAATCTGTTTTGACAGGTGTAATCTCAACTGGGTTCTGACAGAGTCCACCTGAAAGCCTAAGATTTCTGTAATCTGGGATGGACTCATGATCGATTTATCTGAGTTGATGACAAAATCAAGGTCCTGCAATACTTGGATGGTCCACAAAAGGTGCAGAAGGACCATTGATTTGCTTTGCACCATGATCAGAATATCGTTGAGATATATAATGAGACAGGCTCCTCTTTCTCTGAGATGTTGAACCACAGGCTTTAGCAGTTTGGTGAAACACCATGGGGACTATGAAAGACCAAAGGGAAGGGCAGTGAACGCGTACCACCGGTTTTGCCAGCAAAACTGAAGAAATGGCAGATGAGGGGGAATTATGGGAACCACCAAGTATGCGTCCTTTAGATTGAGACACACCAACCAGTTGCCTCCAGCAACAGATCTTGGAGTAAATGAATGCCCTCCATTTTGAAATGGTGGTACACTATCTAAGATTTGAATGTTTTGAGGATCAGGCCTCTTTTTTCTGAACCAAGAAGATAGTACTGACAAAACCTAGAGGGTGAGGAGAGGTCTTGACTATTGCTTGCTTGATAACTAGCGAGTGAATCTCGTCATCTATTAAACTGCTGTCTGCTTGGTAAAAAAGAGGAGGGAAGGGGAGAGTCCTTTGATGTGGGGAGGAATAGAATCTGTCTGTAATCCTGTACTGTTTGTAGAACCCATGGGTCCTGTGTAGTTAATACCCAGGCATGCAAATGAAACCTTATCCTCCCCCTTAGAGCAGCCTCTAATAATGGGATCATTCTTACCTGAGTACATAGAATCAGCGGCATTGGAACTGCCACAGAATTTGTCTTGATGGCCTCGACCACTACCCCCTGTGGTACAGGTGAGGTACAAATTGGAGGAATTGTAGTAGGTACCACAACCTCTCTGCAGAAATCCTCTTGAAGCTTGGTTGAAGCCATGCCCTGGTGCTCGGCCTCAAAAACATCCTGCCCTGGCAAAATGGCCACAATTAAACATCTTTCTCATGGAAATCTGGACTTTGTCCAATGCAGAAAAAGTGGCAACATATTTATCCTCATTTTTCACAAATTTGTCCCTAAACAAGAGACCATTTGCCATTGTGCCTGCCTCCGTAGATGCCAGTTCGGTCCGTGGATATGGCCCAATTGGCATTACCCAAGAGACATATAGCTTTCTTTGTCCATTCCAAGATCATTTTCTGGATCTAGTTGAGAACCTGCCACCTTTATCTGGACTACAAGTTCGAGAATCTTTGTAATGGGGCCTGAAAGGTCCAATAGTTTATCTTGGCATCCTCTCTATGCTCTATCAAGGCCCTTTTTGGGGTCCTTCACAAATCTTTTAATTAAGGTAGCCATATTGGGATCAAGTTCTGGTGTTTCCGCCACCTTACCCAGGAGAGAAGGGCAAGGGCATGCTGATCTGAGGGTGTTGCATGTGCTAAAAGCCTTTCCTCAGCCTGTCTTGCACATAAAAATGTGCCACTTCCATACATTGGACCCATTTAGAGAAGCGTGGGTGAATGATATTTTCTGGGTTGAATAACAGATTTTGTGGTCCAAGGACCTCAGTATTTAAATAGTGAGTTTTGCATTTTTGCTTATTGGCAGATTTTGAGTTTTCTTGAGCCTGGTCAGAATCAGAGGATTGGGAGGAGAATGTGGGGGAGACCCTTGTTGTTTGAGAAATGGAAGCGTATAATGTTCCGGAAGGTCCTTGCTGATCAAAGCTCCTTTACTCGTAATTTTAAGGACTGATGCAGCCATGTTGCATATATTTCCGCAGAGGAAATGAACCCTGAAGTGGCTCTTTGAGCAAAGCCCAAGTCGGGATTTTGACCATCTCTGGACAAAACATCAGGAGGGGGGTTCCCCAACAATACATGCTGGCCAGACCTGACCAATGGCTGAGTAAATGGCTTTAGAGCCCTTATAAGAACCTGATTCACAGAGTCCTGTACATGGTTCCCCAAGTCCTCCTCTAGTCTTTCTTCCATTTGGTGCTCATAGGGCACCTCAGGCATGTCCTGATAATATTCATCCTCTTCGGCATAGTGCTCCATGGCTGTGATATACACAAGGACTTGGGAGAATTTAAGGGCAGAGGGAATCAGCTCCAACAGGTAGTTGGCACTCAGGGAATGAATGAGACAGGGCACTGTCTCTATCAGCAATAGGGTGTAGATGGAGCACCTGCTTCGATTCCCTAGAGCAAGGCACTGAACTCGTTTACTCCGCCTGCTGGCCGTTCAAGGGGAAGCGGAGCATTTGGAAACAATCAGCACCGCACGCGAAGCAGATCAGGCATAAATTAACACCCCGGTCAGCTTTGCGCGCATGCGTGATGTATGAAACAGAAAGAGGACGCAGTCCTCAAGGGATGAGAAGTGCACCCTACAACTATCCCCGCTCCTACTCCACTGCTGTGAAATGTGACAGGGTAGTCATGCAAAACCCTCTAGGGCAAAGCCCAGTTGCTAAGTTTAATTGCTATAAAATAAGCAATACAATATCTATAATACGTTTAAGGAAGTAAAAAATGCACTTATCTACAGCAGCTGCAGCAGCAAAGAAAGAGGAAGGACTATGGTTATAGGAGCATATATACAGGGCGCACTGGCTCTTGAATGGGCAGGAAAATGGACTACTAGGGTTAATGGGATATGTGATATTGAGTTGTAAGTGTTTCTATTGGCTGCTGTAAAATTAATCAGTAAGGAAAGAGAAGCATAATCCGAAGCCTCGGGTCCTGACATAGAATTCCCCCCAAAGGTCAGAGTCAGCTTCACCAGACATAGTGATTGATGAACTGCCTGTTTAAATGCTACTGGTCCACCGTGCTAACTTTTGGAGTTAGCATCCAAAAGACCACAATGGGAATGGTGGCGGAATCTCTTTGAGAGCTAATTATGGTGTCCCCAACAAAATAGGAACCCACCCTGTCTCCAAATTCTACGGAGAGCATAGACCAGTGGTCAATGCCATGGGGCCACAACTTGAGTTGACATTTCCAGTGACCACATTTGTTGGATAACATTTCACCGGCATGGGTATGGGAGAGCGTAGCTTATATATTCTATATTAACATCAAATGTATATGAACTAACGTGTAATAATGGCGCATAGAAAATGTATTAATGTATTTTGCTAAAGCGTGCGCTTGAAATGTGCCCACGGGGAGTGGCCGCCACTGTATACGGGGACTAATGAAACTGACTAATAATATTGAAATGTTATATTAGGATATGATTCTGCACTAATATTAAAAGGTTCTATGTAAAAGTTTTGCTAATAAATCATTAGGCTTTAGTTAGCATGAGTCGAGGCTTAGCTGCCCGGTTGCATATTAAATGTGTTTTTCTAACGTGCAGTGTGCTGACTTACTGGAGTACATGAACTCTTGTTTTTCTCCAAACTAGAAGATGAATGTAACTCTAGTATATCCGTTCCCATGACATTCGACTTGCTTAGTGAAACATTCTTGCTGAACGCAACAGTGTAGACTACTTGCAGGTACAAGGTCACCTGAACCGGTACAGACAATGGAGCCACTGACTAAAGATGCAAAGAAGACCACAAGAGTAGGAAATCATACCGGACATTCTACCCACTGAAGACGTCAATCATAAGGACCAATAGACTACGTGAGAACAGTTATGGGGTGACAAATTCAATGAAGTAATTAAAACTCTATTGGGGGGGCTAGTGGGGTGCAACCCCTCAACCAATGAAGAATTAGGGGACTGTACAACAGAAAAGGGATAAAAACCCTTGACACAAGGAAGTAGATCAGAACAGGAGAGAATAGGAGACTAGGAGAAAGTTAGGGAGATGCTGATGCGATTTGCTATGACCCAGACACTTTGTCACTCTGCATAGAGGCTTTGCTGTTTGGTTCTTAAAACCATCCTTGCCTTATATTGCCCGTTTACACTTTACCTCTTTATGAGGGAGGTGCTCCCCCTTTTTCCTGATTGCTGAATTCCTGATGGCAAATCAACTGATGTCCTGAAGACGAAGACCGAACCTGAGTGCTGACCCAATACGGAGGGTAACTATATGACAATGAAATTGTAATTGTCTGTTTGCTTTTTCTTTCTGGGTACCAACTGCTTCTTTTGACAGAGACCATAGTTAGATGTTTTTCAAATTGGTGTTACTAAATTCTTTTGCATGAAGCCCAACATGCCAAAGCTAATTCAAAGTTAGATGAGGGGTTCACTAAACTGACGCAAATAGACAAATGACTGAATCCATGCTTTGTTGAATAACGTGATGATGATGCTCTGCTAAGGATAACCTATGTTGACACCGTGTTATGTTCTAATATTCGTGATTCTTGCTTTGATTAAATCTTATCAGAGTTGCCATATTGTGACTATGCTAATGTGTTTCTTGGTTTTGAGACTAATAAACTTGCTAGTAGAATTGTAATCAATAGGGAATAAACTTCATATAATAGTACTAAACTGGTGTGGTTATTCATGACTGCAAGGTCATGGTGGTTTCTGAGTTTTATTAAATGTCTTTGACCAATTTGAATTTTCGTATTACTGTGAACCTTGATGACGTTATTGACACATTGACTGACATGCTGATTAGTTATCTCGTCCTAAGGTGTCTTCAATCAGGGTCAAAAGATTAATTGGCCTAAAACGAGTCCCAAAGTGAGTAAATTAGTCATAAAGGGACGCGTTAACAGGTACATACTGGTGGATTTTTCAATGGAGGGCCTCCTCCTTTGGCTGCCAAATGCCATTTAGTGGAAACATCTGTGACTTCCTGACAGAAGTACAGTAGAAGGTCTACTACTACCTTGTCAGGGTATAAACTGTGCTACCTGAACTGATGAGAAGTCTGCCAGTCAAACTCAAAATACCCTGGAATTGGAAATGCCAGAGCAGCCCACCCATGTAGTCCCAGCACTTGTGACTTGCCCAATCAACCCCACCTCTTGCCCTCCCATTGACAAAGCCCTAAAAGGAAACTTTTGGGACTGGGGATGTGTTTACATGAAAGTCACCTTTAAAACTGGCGTCTGAGATGGGCAGGCCTTGCGGAACAAGTGAAGAGGAGGCTTTACCTTGTGGATCACCTCAAAGTCACACTGAAGTAATCTTAGCATGGGATGTAATGGAGCAGAGGAAGGGTGGGAATATACAAGGACCTCTGTGTAAAGTTTAGGTCCAAATCCCAACCAATACAGGAACCACTACCAAGAAACCACAATGTGCATTGATTGGCTGAATAAAGGAAGGTATAGTCATTATATATAACTATCTGGTTAATCTGATTTTTTAACTACCATTTTATTGTAAGTGATTTTCTATAGCACTGCGTGTTCAACGTACTGCATAGCTTGATTGCTGGAAGGTTAATTTACCAGACAAATCTACTAGGGAGAGTAACCATGCATGCCATTCTTCAGCACATAGCTGATTCATAGTCAATAAGACTAAAGAGTCAGTTTTCAAGGATTGCCGGGCCTTTGTCTGATTTTGTTTATTTCTTAGGTTAGAGTAAAGTCCTTCTCAGAGTCTCATCCTTGCACACACAGAAATCTCCCACCACGTTTTGGACTCCTTAATCCTGGACGATTAGTTGATGGGATGGGAAAACATTGATTGTAGGTCTTTCTTGGGTATGTAGTAAGTTGTCAGTTTCCGCAGGCATGTAAAACTTTTGCCTCTGTATACTTTCCATTGGGCCTTGAGTTTAGTCCTAGCATCTACCGAGAATCAAGAGAGAGCTTTAAGAGGGGGTCTGATGGAATACTACACCCTAAAAACAAGGCTTTAAGGGCCAGATGCATGTATTTTTTTCTTGCCTTCGCAAAAGTTTGATTTGCCGAATTGGGCCATTTTCTCCTGCAATAAGGCTTTTTGTCATGTATGAAACTGATATTGAGGTTCAGTAACACGTTACCAAATCACAATTTGGGCTTGTGACCAATCACCGAATCAATATTTGGAAGGAACGATTTTAGAGAGTCCATTCCAAATTGTGATTTGGTATTAAATGAATTCATGTTTTGCGAACGTAATCTGTTTGCAAAACATTAATATCTTGCATTCTAAACAAATGTAATGTTAAACCATCCGCAAACAGGAATGGCCCCCAGGGAACCGGTTCCCCTTCATAAATGTTGACAAAAACATTTTTTTTCTCAGAAATGTTACTTAATATACATAATATATCACAGATAAGAACCCTCCTTTGAAAGGATTTATGATATACCTTGAAGTAGCAACTATACTTTGGTGATAACGATGATGGGGGGATATACCAAGACTTTATGTGGCTATAGATCACCAAAGGATTGAAAGTTATGGAGAAATTCTTGTTCAATAGATCAGCCAGTTATCTTAATCATTCTCAAATGTTGTTAGAACTTACCAACTCAAAACAGCATTGTTCATTGCAACGTTCTCAAAATTCTCTCTGATAAGTCTGCCACAGTTTAGTGTGGGGTTAGCTCAGAGGTGGAACCGTGATGTCCCCAGAAAATCTGGAATTACCAAAAGAACTAGTAGTTCCTAGTCCTATTTTCTGGTAATTCCTCATTTTCACTCAGAATTTCACCCAGATATTTTGGTTGCTTTCAGCGAATATATCCATTTCGATGACAAGTTTTTCCAACAACAGATTTGGAATTTTGGCACAAAATAGGCACTAGGCGTAAACCGCGGATTCTGATGCAGGATGTGTACGGTTTGCTGCCTTGCAACTTCTAGTTCCAGCTCTGTCATTACCTTTCCTTGGGCTTTTTCTCTTTCTCAAGCGGAAGAACCACCTGTATTTTCTTTTAAGACCTTACGTCTCTCTGGGTAAACCCCACTCTCCTATCGAATATTTATTTTTTTAGTTTTGTAGAGTATGAGCCAGAGTCATTTACATTTAATGCAAATATATAAAATAGATATCGATATACAATGTGTAATAAATAGTGGGTAGAATTTAGAAAGGGCATCCCGGCAAGCTGCCTGTGGGGGAAAATTTGAGTAAATGAGTGTCAGTCACACGGTTGGCAATTAAGTTGCCTAGGGGGAGACAACAATAACTGAGTGTTTCAGGTAAGTTTTGGAGCATCTCTTCAAAAGGTTTTTAGGGACCAGTAGAGTAATTTCTAATTGCAATGAAAGTACTTAGTAGAGTTTTCAGCAAGCAGACAGTCCCAAATGAAAGTGGCAGTGGAGGAGCAGGGCTTTGAGATTTTTCTTGAAAGCACTATATGATGGGTTAATTCTGGTGGAGAGGAGTGTGGGCTGCCAGACTCCAGGGCTGACTCCAGAGAAGGACTGATGTACTGTTTTTGTCTTCTTGAAAGGTGGAGTTTCCAGGAGGAGCATCTTTCCTTGCTATCTTGCTCTTATTGGAGTTTCTCCTTTTTACATCTCTGTGTTGGACTGTGGCTCCTAACTTTATCTTTAACAAATGAAACACCCCGATCTTCCACTGGAAGTTAAAATATTCTGGGGATTTACACAGGACTGAATGGCTAGTAGAGAGGGCCACAGGGTTATCCAAACTGGCATTAAGGTTATTTTCTTGAGGTCAGAACTGTGGTCATGTGCTGAACTTAGAGCTTTCTTCCCTTCTTGAAAATGGAGCTTAATTTCATGTAACACTTCCTTCATTCCGTTAGTTATTAGCTTTGAAGAATGGCAGTGCTCTCAGGCCATCCACCATCAAGAACTTCCCTCTCAGCATGGCAGAACTTCTCAAGTTCATCCCCTGTCATGGGCCTAATTACCGATTCCACAATCATCTATACATTACCTACTTTATGTAATGAGAGGAGCTTCTGAAGTTGATTTTTAGGTTCCCACAGCCAACCACCAATATTAGGCCTTTTCTCCAAGCACGTCATTATCACTGGTTGGTGATGTTTTTCCTTATATCCAAGGGCTGATTTGTAACTGTTTAGCCAAGACTTTTGTCTTTAACTTTGAAGTAGCAACTGTGAAATTAAGGTTTAAGAGTTGGTTGTGCTGGACCGCTTGCTGGCAACCAATCGAAGCAATATCAATTAGGTACAGATCAATAAGGACACTCAGTAAGGACCAACACAAATATAGCTGATACAATATGACTTTAATAACACAATAGCATAAGCACATAAATTGACAATCCTGGCTAAACAGTAGCAGAACAGCTACATCTATATGCATAGTGCATTGCAAGCACAATGACAGCAAAACAGTCTTAAATCTATTGCAATGCAGTAAATCAAAGCACAATAATGATTCGGTAAAACAAGATAAAGCAAGCGAACACAACCCTTCACCCCTTGATAACTTAACTTAAGCAGCTGGTACCGGGAATCCCGCTGCAACCTCTCTCCCTCTTCTTTGGGAATGGTACAAAGGGGGGCAGCGGCTGTGGGTGATGGCAAATGTGCACAACTCCTTCTGTGAGCTTTCCTGATGGATCTGCACCCTTTCTTTTATACACTAAAAGCTACCTTACACAACATCATGTTCTTTTTCCATACCAGTTGTTCTTGTGCTGTTAGCAGTGTTTTCGTTAACCCAGGATTCACCTGCTCCTACCAGCTGCATCTTGTACTTTTCTCTCACTGGTACCAATCAAACATCCTCCCAGGCTCCTAGGCTCTCAGGCTCATTTGGGGTCAGCACAACCTCAACAGTATGCCTCCTTCTATCCACATGCCTCAGCCTAGAACAGTAAACACAGCACCGTGGCAACACATATCTGGTTGTCTATTAGTAATAGAAAAAATAAGCATCACAAGATCATGTGCTATCTCAGCATGGTAAATGGGTTGTCTGCATGCATTTTTTACTCATCATCACTGCCTAAACTAGCTAAATCTTTCACGTCACAATGTCTTCCTCATACCATTGCCAGTACTGCAAAGTGGTATAAGTCCAGGTACATTACACCACATATTTAGGCCAATGGTCATTTGTAATAAATGTAAACCATTTAACCACAAAGAAACCATAAAAAAATGAGATATCCAGCATATCATAATAAATTCATTATTACAGCAAAAGTTATTTCCTTGTTTAAACAGGCCAGGGCAATTCTTCAATATGGTAGGATGAACAGTGGAAAGCCTTGGCAGTCCTAGGATGCTCCAAGCTCACAATACGGGATGACTTTGGCTGTCTGGAACATAGATTGGCACAATAGCCTCAATTTTACATTGGGCATGGGCAGCTCAGTGAGGTTGCCTACTGCCTCTGTGCACTAGGAAAACATATTTGGCCACCAACTTGTAAGGTTGCAAAGGATTGAGGAGTAGAGTTCTTAACAGTCTTTGCTAATATCATAGCAACAGGTTTCTCAGTTCTCAGGTTATCTCCACCATTGATTAAACTAATGGGAAGCATTCAGGTGCCAGGATCTTCAAATTGGTTGTTCATAGTTGCAGTCCTCCAGTGTCAGATTCATCCAGCACCTCCTGAGGCTGCTGGGTTCCAGTAAGTCACTCTAAAGTAGTGATGTCTACTCAGGAAATGCAAAGCTTAAAATATGGGGCACTTTGGTTGTAGCCGAGTGAGACCTTCTTTCACTGCTTAGTCCCTTCAATGTTTGGTATCTATTTGGGATGATGGGCATGGCTTCAGGGGTTAGGGAAGTTGGAGCCAGATGTATGAATTTTTTTTTTGTGACTCGCAAATAGTGAATCTGTAAAAATCACTATTTGCGACTCACAAATAGGTATGTACGAAGGCAGTGATTACCGAGTACCACAGAGTCGCAATCACTATTAGGCAATTGGTATTTAAGAAATCGCTAAATTGTGATTTCCTATTTGGAAATCAGAATCTAGGAAATAAAGTCCAAAATGCAGCTGGAAGCAGTTTGATGATGTCAGAGCCCAGGTGGAGGCTACTTACAGGGTGTGGCCACAAGCCAGAGGCCTAACACACCTACTGGAAGCAGGGAGTGGTCCTTAATCACTGCTGCCAGCACAGGGAAGCAAGAGCACACCACACCATGGCTATAGAGGATGGGAAGGAAGCCATGAGCAGCAGTAGGGAAATAAGAAGTTTTCTGAGAGCAAACTGGAGGTGCTGATAGATGAGTGTGTGGGCTCCTTCTCAGTCCCTGAGGCCCATAAGAACAGCATTTGGAAGGGGATACTGGAGAAGGTAAACTCCCTTGGTGTGATGCAGAGGACCATCCCCGAATTACAGAAGCAGTGGTATGACCTGCGCTTCTGAACGAAGTAGAAGCTGGCCAGCAGGGTGGCACAGGGACATGGGACTGGAGAAGGACCATCAAGACAACCCCCCCTGACTGCCATGGAGACCCTGATCCTGGGAACCCTTGAACCGGAGAGTGTCACAGGTGTGGGCAACATTGACACCCCATGTCAGTAGGCACTAGCCAGAGTAAGTCATCTACCCTTATATCTCATTCAGGCCATCATGTTAGGCAATCCACATTACAAACATCATAGCATGAAATACTCCATTGAGCTGCTTGCAATGCATCATGGGAGTTGTAGTGCACATTATCAGCATGCTTACTAAGTGCTGATGACCATACCAAACAAATGTGCACATCTCCAACATGTCAAACACACATGCAGCAAAGTCACAACTTTATAGTGCCAAAACATATACCATTTATTTACAAATATTATGTACATATATGTCTCACAGAAGGGGCTACTGAGATTGACGTCCTCCAAGATCCTCCATCACCACCATCACCTCCACTCAGCACATCTAAACCAACAGGCAGGAGAGCCAGTACCTCCCCACTGACCGCTTTTGCAGACAGCGATGGTAACCAGTCCATTATGAGGGATCCCACCACAGCAGAGTCCATGTCTGTCAGCAGGCACAGTGAGACCATGACAGGAGCGGCTGACACTCTGTCGATCTATGGTGGCCTTGAGAGGTCCATCCTAAGGACACAGTACCTGCAGAACAAAAAAATGCGGGAATGGGGTTGCAGCGTCTGTACAAGGCAGTAGAGAAGGGGCAGGAGTGCTGCCAATCTGTAATGGAGCGTTAACACAGGGCATAGTGTGTATGCACCACCGGTTGACAGTGGACATATAGACACCTTCACCAGGTCCATCACCCTTCCGGCCAATGCCACATCATGCCTGGCTAAGCGTTCAGTTAACATTCAAACTGATGTGTCCAATTGATGCCAGGAAGTTGCTCATGGGCTGGTGCAGGTCAAAACTGCACTTGAAGCATTCAAAACCACAACCTGTCCTTGCCACCCACCTGAGAAGGAGGAGGGATGAAGCATCAGTGGGGTGTCTGCACAGGATGCCTGCCCAACTAGGCATACAAGCCACCATCCCTCTGGGTCTGACACAGCATCTGGCCCATGACACAGAGCAGCTGAAAAGCAAGCCAACACAAGGGGACGCAAAAAGTGAGTACTTCACATCTCGTTTTTTTGAGTTATCTTTTCTTGACACATATTTTCTCATTAACATGTATGTTTAATCCGTTGTGGTAGCCACCTGAATAAAAGGTGGTCACTGAGTTGTGCACCAAGCACTACACCATGTGTGATGTTTCATTTCTAAGATGTCATGTCATCTCTTACCTCAGAATTAGTTGTTGGATCTCTCTGTGCGTCATACATGTCCCTCGGCCACATGGTTGCGTCCTGTTGCCCCATAGTGGCTGTTGGTCATTGTTAGAGTCATCGTCAGAGTCATGCTCAATGTTGACATTGTGCAGTCCCCTCTTCATTGCAATGTTGCTTAGGATGGCACAGGTTACTGTGATTTTGCAGCATGCGTGTGGCCTGTAGAACAGTGCCCCGCGTCTTGTGGATGAAGCAGAAGCAGGACTTTAAGGTGCAAATGTTCGCTCAATGATTGAGTATGATGACTTGTGTACCCTGTTGTATCGTCTCTCACATGGTGTGCTTGTGGTCAGGTAAAGTGTGATGATCAAGGGCCGTAAGGCATATGCACTGTCACCTTTGAAGCATGGGAGGAGAACCATTAGGTCACATCACACATAAACTCCAGGCTAGTGCATTAATTTAGTTTGAGATTCTCTTACCTAGCAGGAACCCATCTCTGAATTCCCCCTTGTGCTAGTCAGTTCTGTATTCCACTGTGGTGAAACATGATGGAGTTGCGGGTGCTGCCTGGGTATCAGGCCACAAGGTCTATGATGACACAGGTGGCGTCACACACCAACCACCTGCACATTCAGTGAGTGTGCGCTCTTCCTGTAGATGTATTCCAAAGTTAAAGGGGGGCATATGGCAATATGTGTGCCACCTACATAGTCAAGTACTTTGGGGAACTGTGCTACCCTATCAAAATTCAGTTTTGTCTGCTGTATTGCTTGGGGTGTGTTTGAGAAATAGATGTCTTGGTTCAGCTTTCCAACCGTTATGTCCAGGAATTTGATTAAGAATCTTGAATATGTGCTTTGTGAGATTCCTCCCCCTGGTCACTGCTATGACTCTATGGTAACTCCCTGATGCTAGTAGGTATAGGCAACACAATACCTGCACATGGGAAGGTATAGTATTGATCCTAAGTGTTGGGGCGTCTAGCTGGGGTTGTAATTCCTATCAAGTATGACCTGATTACTCAGTCTCTACCTGTCTATGATCTCCTCCTCTATCAGGTTAAAGAGGGTGACCCTCACTCTAAATATCCTCGCCTGTCTCCAGAATCCCCCTCCTCCTCGCCGGGATGTATAATGCCACCATTGTGCATGAGGCAAATGCATTTTGGGGGTCTTTTTTTATAGTTTGCTCATAGTTACCACCTGTATTGAGTCAGTGGTAACGGCATTTTTTAAAAGCCCATTTTTTCACTAGTCGCAAATTGGAAATCCTTAGTACATGCAATTGCGATTTGCAAACAGGAAATGGCTATTTTCTATTTCCTATGTTGCCCATTTCCAAAATGTGATTCCTACAAGGTAGGAGTCGCATTTTGCTACAGCGTTTTTGGCATTCACATACACCGAATGACAGTTTTGCATTTCTTAACTGCACGAAATAGCGATTCGGTCCATTAAAAAATGCAAAATTGTTTTGTAATTAGGCCCATAGATCCAACAAAAGCACCACAAGGTCTCAAACCTTTGGAACTCATTGAGACCCCATCCATATACAGATACTCTACATGGCAGTAATGAAGCCTCGACCTCTGTATGGAGGATAGCCTACAGGTGGGAGAAGCTGTGGGATACTCACCGGTGAGAGTAACACAATGGCCCTCATTACAACTTTGACGGGCGGCGGAGGCTGCCCGCCAAAGTTGCGCCGCAGGAATACCGCACCGCGGTCTGAGGACCGCGGCCGGCATTCTGAGTTTCCCGCTGGGCGGGCGGCCGGCCGCCTGCCAGCCCAGCGGGAAACAACCTTCCCACGAGGACGCCGGCTCGGAATCGAGCCGGCGGAGTGGGAAGGTGCGACGGGTGCTACTGCACCCGTCGCGTATTTCACTGTCTGCTATGCAGACAGTGAAATACAAGCGGGGCCCTCTTACGGGGGCCCCTGCAGTGCCCATGCCATTGGCATGGGCACTGCAGGGGCCCCCAGGGGCCCCGCGACACCCCCTACCGCCATCCTGTTCCTGGTGGGCGAACCGCCAGGAACAGGATGGCGGTAGGGGGTGTCAGAATCCCCAAGGCGGCGCAGCAAGCTGCGCCGCCTTGGAGGATTCCAACGGGCAGCGGAAAACCGGCGGGAGACCGCCGGTTTTCCTGCACTGACCGCGGCCAAAGCGCCGCGGTCAGAATGCCCTGCGGGGCACCGCCGGGCTGTCGGCGGTGCTCCCGCCAACCGCGAGCCTGGCGGTCACAGACCGCCAGGCTCGTAATGAGGGCCAATGTCTCTTTTTCATTGGTACAGACTGAGCATATTCTCTTAGGAGTCCACCATCACTTGTGTGTGGCACTTGGAAAGGACTGTGAGGCAGAAATTTGACTACTGGCATCCTCTGAGCCGGGGCTCATCTATATTTTCCCTGCAACTTCTCAGAAAGGAGTTAACCAGACAGAGCTTTAACATGGCTTAGTGCTGGCTTGGAAGGAGATGATCGATGACATTTCTAAAGGCTGATGAGCACAAGAATACGCCATGGAATGAGCTTAAAGGTTTTTGATCAGCTGAGCTAAGGGTTAGACTATGATATGTTCTTTCAAGATGGACAGGGGTCCAACTTACAATTGGTGGTGTAGACACTGAGGCCCATATTTATACTTTTTTTGCACCGCATTTGTGTCATTTGTTTATGCAAAATCAGGCAAACTTAGAAAATACAAATATATTTTGTAAGTTTGATGCAAATGCAGTGCAAAAAAAGTATAAATATGGGCCTAAGGGCCTGATTTATACAGCGCTGTTATACTGTCAATCTGCCACGGCGGCAGACCTGAGCACAACGTCAAGTCAATTGTGTTCCCCCCACTGTATTTAGATGTATTGCAGCTGAACCACTGACTGCCACAATAGAGTACCCTTCCTAGCTGCCAGGCTAGCAGGTTCCTGCCGACCATATTTAGATGTTACAGTTCTGCAGGTGGTGTACTTCCAGCAGATTGCTGACAGAGGTAGGCCGTCGCTGGACCTAATAGACATCATACAATGGCAGTAGCTATGGAACAGAGTTAAGTCATACACTCACACTGTACCTTGGCCCTATGTGCCCACCTGTACAATGCATGACACAACACATTACATACACACTATTATCCATTGCCATTCCACCACAACACAACACACATGCAGAAAACACACATTTCCATACTACACCCACACATGACTCAGCCACACAAATCTACACAACTACACACTCATCTACACACTCACACAAAGGCACAACTACACACATCATGACAACGACCACCACACCACAACAACACTCACCTGAATGTTACACACAGCAACACAAAACACAACATACGCAACATCAGACCCATATGCAAGAGGTACACATACCGACACAACCACACCACCCACTTCAGCTCCATCCACCTAAACCAGTCAATCCAATCTCACACACACACACACGTACACGTACTGACTCACATACACAACTGGCAGCACAGCATAACAGGTACATGTCCCCTTGCAATGTGCACACATGGACATAGTTGCCAAGTATGATTTTAACATCATTGTGGAGACAGCATTCATTTGGCAATGAATACTGGCATCATAATGACAGTTGTGCATGTGTGCGGGATGGGTCTTGTAGCAGGTTGTCCCCATCCATGTCCGACACAATTGTTTCCCTGACATATGCATAACACAGTAATTTTTTAAAATTACAGAGACATTTATGACTGCAGTGGTCCTGTGCTCTTGCTCAGTGGCCACACAATAGACACAGGTAATGCGGGTTCCCTACCTTTCAGTCTGGCAATGGGGGAGGGTTTGTGTTTTCTCCATGGTCCAGTGGCATCAGCGAATGAAGGTATTGTTCAGTCATGTCCAATTGAAAACAAAAGTGAAATCAGGAAAAAATATACATTTTACCTCATTCTCCCCCGCCTAATCCACCAACTCAGATGTGGAGGTCGGACCACCACAGTTGGCCTGGCAGTAAGGCACATCCAAATCTACACTGCAGTAAGGGTGGCTGGAGTCCCGGCACCAGCCACTATTTCCAATGGTGCCATAGACACGGATGGAAATCCTTGGTGGAGTTAGCGGGACTCGGACAGTTTTTCATCTATGGGACCGCCAATATCTAACTAGAGCAGCAGACTGCCAAACAGGCAGATGGGTCTTCCATCGAAAAAATGGTGTTGGACCTATTACCACTAAGGTCTATATCAGGTAGGTCCATAACTGTTCCGTTAGCAGGGAATGGGTTTCTGTGAAATTTAGCGAGGCTGCCGTATTTTGTGCATTCTGCCACCAAAGCTAGACAGTGCACAAAAAAAGTCATGCAAGTATCATGATGTAAGGGATGCCCACAGAGCACCAGCAACAGAAAGACTCTTCCCAGTGCGGGGTGGACTATGGCAACCAGAGTCACAATATAATAATTAGTGTGAAAGAATATATAGGCCCTCATTATGACATTGGCGGTAAATCCCACTTACCGCCATGCTGACTGCCGCCGACATACCACCACCGCAGAGGATTACCGCCACCCATATTTTGACCCACACATAGCAATCCGTCACTATACAGCTACACACACAAGTCCGCCAGACCAAAGGTCAGTGATAAACTGGCGGTAGCAAAACCCACACCGTTATGCCAACAGAACTACGCCCACAGCATTATGACCCACGAATCACCACGGCAGACATTCAATGGTGCTAAACCATTGGCGGTACATACTGCCGCGCTCAAAATGCACACAACCTAACAAAACTACACAACTTTGCACAATTTGAATAACACACACCTGGCACACACACACCCACACACCACACACACCCACACCACTATAAAACACACACCCACACTACCCACTTTACCATTACAAACAAGTGTCACAAGAGAGATAGGAAGACCACAGACAAGACCACGGACACACACCACCATCACCTATACACCATCCATGCACCCTACAACACACTCCCCAACACAGCACCCCACACACCCTCACCCACACCACTCACAATCCACCCATAGCACCGCAGCAACACCCCAGGTTCTCTGAGGAGGAGCTTAGGGTCATGGTGGAGGAAATGATCCGGGTAGAGCCACAGCTATTCGGATCACAGGTGCAGCAGACGTCCATTGCTAGGAAGATGGAGCTATGGCGGAGAATCGTGTACAGGGTCAACGCTGTGGGACAGCACCCCAGAACAAGGGATGACATCAGGAAGAGGTGGAACGACCTACTGGGGAAGGCACATTCCACAGCAGCAAGACACCAAATAGCTATACAGAGGACTGGCGGTGGACCCCCACATCCTCCCCCACAACTAACAATATTGGAGGAGCAAGTCTTGGCAATCATGCATCCTGAGGGCCTCGGTAGGAGTAGGAGGAGGACTGGACTCTGGTAAGTCAACTCTCTATTACTATCACCACCCCTACCTGCATGCCATAACAAACCCTTACCCTCACTCCCATCACTCCACCACCTCACACACACCCCACCATCACAACACACCCCTCCAATACCAACCCCTGCATGTAACACCAATGCACGGACCCCCATCACAGACCTGCATGGACACCCATCACTAAGGCATGCACATTAGAGAGAATCACCTAGCCCACAAAATCACTACTCACACAAAGCAAAGCTGCCTGGGCAATAACAACCATACAGGGAAACACACCCATGCACAAGATGGCACACACAGAAACCATAACACTGCATTTACATCCCCACAGGTCCCCCACCCAGCGTCACCAGAGAGGAGGTGCCAGCAACTTCCAGTCCACCCCCAGAAGAGGCCCACAGTGATGACAGGAGCTCTGGATGCCTGGATCTGGATGACCAACCTGGCCCATCAGGGACCTCCGGACAGTTGGTAACTCAGGCACAGTCCCATACTGCCACAGAGCCTCCCCACTTAGGAAACACCAGCACAGTACCCATCCAGCAGGCCCATACCTCTGTCCCCAGAGACACATCAATCAGTAGTGTGTCCGCCAATACAGGGACCCCAGGCCACCCCACAAACACAGGACGATCAGGGACCTGGGGTCAGTGGCAGTGGGCACAGGGTTCAGGGGACAGAGGAACAGGACAACAGGGAAGCTGGGAGGACTGCTGTGCAACAGTTTGGACAAGTTGCAGGTGACCCAGCGGCTGCAGGAGGGACAGTACCTGGGGACCAGGGAGGACTTGAAGGACATCAACACCACCCTGGTCTCCATTGCAGGGGGGCTGGCAGACATGGCCAATACCATGAGGGAGGCAGTGGCACACCACTGGGCCCCTGACACTAGCCAAACCGATGAACAGCCTTCCACCTCCACTGCTGCTAGTGGACAGGAGGCCCGCCACAGGAACAACAGGCCACCAGCAACCCACCCCCTGTAGAAGGAGAACCACCCCGCAAACGATCAAGGCAGAATCCAGAGAACATTGCCAAGACCCCACCAAGGAATTAAGACTCTCCTGAATGTCACCCTTGTGTCTCACTCTGTCACCCTGTCCACCTTGAACTGCCATTGCTCCCCTTCCTATGCCCCCTTGGACAATGCACCTGTCATACAAATAGACTGGACTGTATCCTGGACATTTCTCCATCATCACCCCAACCCATTGCACATCCCCCTCTAATCATTAGCACTTAAAGAAACACCATTTGAATAAATACAAGCATGGAGTCTGTCAAATCATTTAACCATGTATTTGTTTAACAAGCTTTAAACACTGTAATATAACTGTACAGTAATGTATACATATGAATGACCTGTAGTTGGCTGCAGTCAATACACCAGGAGCGATAGTGGGGGACACATATCTGCAAATAGAGATGCCAAAGGGTACAGTCAGTGGCCGTAGAAGTGGGAAAATCAACCTGCCAGTGACAATGTCAAATACAAAACTGTCAATGTAAAGTGTAATTACAGTGTCTTACCTATGTGTCATTGGAAGTACTGTTGTATTATAGCACTTCTGTTGTCCTCATCCTCCTCATCTTCACGGTCAAGAGGGTCCACTGCTGCCACACGCTCATCTCCAAACTCATCCTCCTGCAGAAAAGGCACCTGACGAGGTAAGGCAAGGTTGTGCAACATACAGCATGCCACGATGATCTGGCACACCTTCTTGGGTGAGTAGTACAGGGATCCACCTGTTAGATGGAGGCAACGAAACCTGGCCTTTAGGAGGCCGAATGTCCTTTCTATTATTCTTGTTCGCCCATGTGCCTCATTGTAACATTCCTCTGCCATTGTCCTGGGATTCCTCACAGGGGTCAGTAGCCATGAGAGGTTGGGGTGTCCAGAGTCACCTGAAAATATCGAGGGACAACTGTTAGACACACACTAACCCTCAGGGCCCCCACCATACCCATACACCAACAACCCGTGGGTGGGAAACAGGGCTCACCTATTAGTCACACCCGGTGCCTCTGGAGTTGAGCCATCGCATATGGGATGCTGCTATTCCTCAGGATAAAGGCATCATACACAGACCCAGGATACTTTGCATTGACATGGGAGATGTACTGGTCCACCAGGCACACTATCTGCATGGAGTGAAAGCTCTTTCGATTTCTGAACACCTGTTCATTTCTCCGGGGGGAGAACAAATGCAACATGTGTACCATCAATAGCCCCAATAGTGTTGGGGATATGTCCCATAGCATAGAAATCAGCTTTCACTGTGGCCAAATCCTCCACCTGGGGGAAAACGATGTAGCTGCGCATGTGTTTAATCAGGGCAGACAATACTCTGGTCAGCACTATTGAGAACATTGGCTGAGACATTCCTGCTGCCAAGCCCACTGTCACTTGGAAGGAGCCAGTTGCCAAGAAATGGAACACAGATAGGACTTGCACAATAGGGGGGATCCCAGTGGGCTGACAGATATCAGATATCAGGTCAAGTTCCAATTGGGCACACAGCTCTGTGATTGTGGCCCTGTCCAATCTATAGGTGAGGCTAATGTGCTTGTCCTCAATTGTCAATTGTTGCTAAGTCCACCAGGGGCCAGTACATGGGGGGATGTCTCCATCTCCTATTCATCCGCAGCGGTTGCAGTCTAGGGGGCAAACGGTGAGCAGCTGGTCAGTATTCCATATTTCCAAACACTACACTGCATTGCATGATGTGACTGTAACACAATATTGTTGTATAGGCCCAAATGGTGCCTATGTGTACTGTGACGCAGTTAGGTGCCATGGCCTGCCCTCCCCTGAAATGGCGTCCGCCTGTCCTGTATGGAGGGACAGGTGGAAATAAGGTAATTCCGCTGACGTTGTGCGCCGTTGCGGGAGGCGTTCGAAAACTGCCTGCTAATCCTCATTAGATCTCATTGGGCCCTATGGGTTACAGTGGCCAATGGTGATCTACGCTAGCGGTGACGGTATGCACCGCTGCGGACATGACCGCAATTTTCTATCAGTTCACCCACTTACTACCTGACCTTCAACAGGAGAGGACCTACACTGCAAGTGCTGCTGTGACCTGTGTCTGGAACCGACCATGGCTCGTGTCACTGGGGAAAGGGCCCCTGCCTTCACCGCTGCGGAGTTGGAGAGACTGGTGGATTGGGTCCTACCCCAGTACCGAATGCTGTATGGGCCTCCAGACCCACAGGTGAGTACACCGTGAGCACGATGAATGGGGCATGAATGCATGAAGTGCTGTGTGTGTGGGCCTCGTCTAGAGGGTGTTGGGGTAAGGGACCTGGGCAGCGTGGTGCATGTATGGTGGGCAATGTCTGTGGGTAAGGGGATGTGAGGGCTATGGTGGGCCATGAGTGTAACAGGCAGGGCGGTCTGACTGATACCTTTTCCTATGTGTATTTCTCTGCAGATCAGCGCCCATCAAAAAAAGGGTGTATGGTGTGCCATCGCCAAGGACGTGCGGACCCTGGGGGTCTATGGCAGGAGGAGCACACACTGTCGCAAACGGTGGGATGACCTGAGACGCTGGGCATGAAAGACGGCGTAGGCCCAGGAGGGGATGGCCTCCCAACGAGGAAGGGGTGCCTGTCGAACCCTGACCCCCCCTGATGGCCCGCATACTGGCAGTGGCCTATCCGGACCTGGATGGGCGCTTGGGGGCTTCACAGCAGCCACAAGGGGGTGAGTACAGTGCCCCAGTATACTACTTGCGCGTGGTGGGGTGGCATCCGGGAGGGGGATGTGGGCCTGTAGATGCCCCTAGGCCGGGCTGGCCAGTGCGGGGCAGGTCCCATGTTGGGCAGGGTCTGATGTCAACCTCCTCTAAACAAGCTAGAAGGCCTCCTCTACTGAGCAGGGGTCTGTGGGTCTCAGGTAAGCTGCAATTGGCGTTAGGTATCCCAGTCCATGGGCTGGTGACTAGTATTGTGACTGGTAGTGTATTGCCTAGTGTGTAGAGCTATTCCCTGTGTGTTGTGTACGCCAACGGTGGTGTTGTTGCTGCCATTGACCAAGGGTATCCTTTGTCTCGTCCCACCCCTTTTTGTTTTGTCACCCTGTCCTTATGTGTATTACCATCATCTGGCGGAGGAGCAGAGGCACCGGTGACGGGGAGAACTGCGTCCCACAGGCCCCAGGAGGCCGAATCCACCAACGGTGAGGGTACCAGTGGGACGGAGGGCGAAGGGAGCACCACAACGGAGACTGGAGGGGACAGTTCTGACAGTGATATTTCCTCCGATGGAAGCTCCCTGGTGGTGGCGGACACCTCTATGCCCACCCCAACTACAGGTACAGCCTCCACCCCTCATACCAGCACTGCCCTCCCAGCAGCCCGTCAGCGTGTTTCCGTGCCCGCTTACCCAGGAGAGTGGGGATCCCCTTCGCCCCTGGCACCTCAGGCCCTTCCCCAGTTAGCCCTGCTGCCCTGACTGAGGAGACTATTGACCTCCTGCGATCCATCTCGGTTGGGCAGTCATCCATTTTGAATGCCATCCAGTGGCTGGCAGCCCATTTGCAACAAACAAATGCATTCCTGGAGGGCATTCACTCTGGCATGACGGCCCAACAGAGATCAATCCAGGCTCTGGCCTCCTCCCTGATGGCAGCTTTTGTCCCTGTTTCTAGCCTCCCCCTCCAACCTCCTCTGCCTAATCCCATTCCCCTCAACCCCAACCTATCCCAAGCACACAGGCAGACCAGCATGCACCCAGGACAACACACAGGAGTGGTTCAGGCAAACACAAGCACCACACATCATCACACAGGCACTCACACAAACACCATCCAGATGCAGACATATGACCATCCAATGCCTCCACTGCATACCCCTCCTCCTTGTCGTCCACCTCCCTCCAAGTAGCATCTACACTCACACCTGCATGCACTACATCCTCATCCACTACCACCATCACGCCTATCACTACACGCCCCTCACTGGCAGTCACCATTTCCACTTCCACACACGTCCTCTGTGTCCTCGCCCACTGTCCCTCCGCCCCCTCCTCCCAAGGTACACAAACGCAAGCACTCAGACACCCAACAGCCATCCACCTCACAACAGCATCCAGCCCATGGACCTGCACTCAAACACAGCAGACAGACACCTCCTACAACCACTTCCTCTTCCTCCGCTCCCAAACCTTCACCCACTTCCCGCCCCAATGTCCCTAAGAAGCTTTTCCTCTCCACCATTGACCTCTTTCCTCCCCCTCCTCCCACCCCGTCCTTCACATCAGGCCTGGCTGAAGAAAACCCAGGCAAGCACCTCAGCCACCCAGTCCAGGGGCACAGTAGTGTCAACAGCTACTGCAGGTTGGAGAGGATCCCACGCACCAGGCAGCAACACTTACAGGGTACCTGCACCAGGTGCATCAAGGAAGGGCAAGGAGGCACCACCAGCTGCGACTAGGAAGGGCAAGGAGGCATCCCCAGGTGCTATAGGGAAGGGCAAGGGACAATCCCTGGCTGCTGACAGGAAGGACAAAGGGCCTGCACCAGCAGGCAGGAAGGACAAGAGACCTGGTGCTGGGACTCATTCGGAGCCCCCACCACCAACCATGGTGGTTCAGCCGCCCAAGACTGCAGGGGATGGGCTGGAGCCTCCCCCCACTACTATGGGCTGGAGCCACCAGCACCACTGCCAGCAGCAGCAGCCCCAATGGGCAGCTGTACGAGGCTCCAGGGGATGGGCTGGAGCCTACCCTCACCACGGCCATCACCGCCACCAGCTCCACTGCCAGCAGCAGCAGCCCCAGTGGGCAGCCGTCCTAGGCTGCAGGGGATGGGATGGAGCCTCCACCCACCACTGCCAGCACCGACACCAGCACCGCCTCTGCCACCACTGAGCAGCCGTCACTTCCGGAGGACAGTGTGTAGTTCTGCCTCCATGGGCGGTTGTGCGTCTTGGCCCCTGCAAATCCAGTGGGTCTGACACCCAGGTGAGAGACTGTGACCTTGCACTCCCCAAGATCTGCATCACAGGGTACAATGCCCCCTCCAGAACCAGTGGAGAAGCCATCCACTCACCCCATCCTTCCCAGGGTGAAGCACACTGGGCACAATACCTCCTCCAGAACCAGTGGAAGAAGCCCTCCACTCACCGCATCCTTCCCAGGATAAAGCACACTGGGCACAATGCCCCCTCCAGAACCAGTGGAGAAGCCATCCACTCACCCCATCCTTCCCAGGAAGAAGCGTCCTAGACACAATGCCCCCTCCAGAACCAGTGGAGAAGCCATCCACTCGCCCCACCCTTCCCAGGATAAAGCTCACAGAGCACAATGCCCCCTCCAGAACCAGTGGAAGAAGCCATCCACTCACTGCATCCTTCCCAGGATGAAGCACACTGGGCACAATGCCCCCTCCAGAACCAGTGGAGAAGCCATCCACTAGAGAGACTGTGGCTTTGCACTCCCCAGGACTAAACAGTGGGCAAACCACCCACTAGAGAGACTGTGGCTTTGCACTCCCCCGGACCAAGCAGTGGGCAAACCACTGACTTGAGAGACTGCGGCCTTGCACTCTCCAGGACCAAGCAGTGGGCAAACCACCCACTCGAGAGATTGTGGCTTTGCACTCCCCAGGACCAAGCAGTGGGCAAACCACCCACTAGAGAGACTGTGGCTTTGCACTCCCCAGGACCATACAGTGGGAAAACCACCCACTTGAGAGACTGTGGCCTTGCACTCCCCAGGACATTGTACAGGGCATGTAGCCCCCTCCAGGACCAGTGGTGTTGTATCATCTTCCGGCTGAGGTACCCCCCATTCCCCGTCCCCCTGAAGTGCTTGTGTATTTTCGACCTGATGCCCCTGCAGTGTTCTGTGTTGTTGCAGGAGTGAGGTGGGGCCTTGGCCTGTGTGTTGTGGCCCTGTGGCCCACTGACATTGAGGACTGGGCAGTGTCCCTCCATTTGTAATATATGTATATAAGTTTGTAATTTAATGCACTAATCCATGTTCTTTAATCATGTTACACTCACTTTCTTCCAATCGTTTTGTCCTTACATTATTCCTGAGGGGTACGGGATGGATATGTAATGTTAAAGCATCTGGTAGTGTGTGTGGTGTTGGGGGTGGGGGTGTTGCATGTAGCGTGTGTGTGTCACTCTCTTTTTCCTCCCCTCTCCCTAGTGTGCTAGGTGGCAGTACTCACTGTGGTCGTCTTCGCTGGCTTTCGTGTTCGTAATGCAGGAACGGGTAAACGAGCATGGGAAATATGTGCAACTCTGGCTCCATGGCATTGTGGTTGTTCCCTGTGTCTCCAGAGGTGAGTCCTTTGACTTCTATGTTCTGTTTCCGGCGTGCTTTTGATTTCATTCGTACCGCCCTGGAAAAGCTGGCGGATAGGCTGGTCAGAATGCAGTGGGCGGCACATTGTCTTCCACCTGGCTGTTGGCGGTTACCGCCATGGTGCTTGTTGCTACCGCCACGGCGGTCGGTGTGTTAAAGTGGCTGTAGGTCTAAGCAGTTTCTGCCGTGGTCATAATTCCATTTTTGTTACCGCCAGCCTGTTGGCGGTATTACCGCCGCTTTATCACCGACCACCAGGGTTGTAATGAAGGCCATAGTCTTTCATGAAGAACATGCTGCCTAGATGATAGAGATGTCAATAATGAAAGCACTGTAATTTGTCCACACAAGAACAGATAAACATGGGGGCGTGAGTGTTAGACTTTTCATCCTTGGCATGGTCTCCCTTCACTTTTTGCCTCTGTTTCCCAGGTTGTTGATGTGTGCTGGACTCAGGTTTTGCTGTTTTTGTTGCTCTGGGCACCTTATCCCTGCTAACCAGTGCTAAAGTGCAAAAGCCCCTTTACAAAATGTGTATGTAATTGGTTTATCCATGAGTGGCAACTTTGATTTACTAGTTAGTCCCTAGTAAATTGCACTAGAGGTGCCCAGGGCCTGTAACTCAAATGATACTAGTGAGCCCGGAAGCACTGGTTGTGCCACCTACATAAGTAGCTCTGTAATCATGTCTCAGACCTGCCACTGCAGTGTCTGTGAGTGCAGTTTTTAACTATAAATGAGACTTGGCAAGTGTACCCACTTGCCAGGCCTAAATCTTCCCTTTCCTTACATTTAAGACACCCCTAAGGTAGGCGCTAGGTAGCCCCAAGGGCAGGGTGCAGTGTATGGTTAAATTAGGACATATAATAATGTGTTTTATATGTCCTGACAGTGAAATATTGCTAAATGTGTTTTTCACTGTTGCAAGGCCTGTCCCTTTCATAGGTTAGCATGGGGGCTACCTTTAAATCTGACTAAAGTGCAGATTCCCTTTGGGAGCTGATAGACATGTGGAGTTTGGGGTCTCTGAGCTCACAATTTAAAAATACATCTTTTAGTAAAGTTGATTTTAAGATTGTCTTGCTTAAACCATTTCTGTGACTCTGCCTGTTTATGGATTCCCTGTCTGGGTCAGTTTGACAGTTGGGCTGGTTGCACCTCTCACTAGACAGTGACACAAAGGGAGCTGGGGTGTAGTCTGCATTTCCTGATGAGCCATCTGTGCTAGGAGGGAGAGGAGGAGTGGTCACTCACACCTGAAAGGGCTGTGCCTACCCTCACACAATGCATTCTCCAACCCCCTGGTCTGTGTCTGGGGCCCGGCCTGGGCAAGGCCGAATTTCACCATCAAGAGAGACTTTTCTTTGAAGTAAGCCTACTTCAAAGGGCAAAATGGGTATAAGAAGGGCACCCAAAACCACAGACTTTAGAATACTTCTGGAAAACAAGAGGAACCTCTGCCTGGAGAAGAGCTGAAGGGCTGATGAAGAAGAGCTGCCCTGCCTGTGACTGTGCTTTGTGGATCTATCCTGCAGTTGCTGCTTCTGCCTGTGGTAGAGGACAAAGACTGGACTTTGTGTTGCCTTCCTTCTTGTGAAGATCTCCAAGGGCTTGATTTAGAGCTTGCCTCCTGTTGTTTGAAGTCTCAGGGACAGCAAAGACTTCTCTCTGCCGGCACCTAGAGCCTCTGGAGAGACTCCTACTCTGCCAAGTGGTGCCCATCTAGATCCTGGGACCCTGAGAAGAGAAGCTGGCAGCCCAAGAGTGAGAAATCCATGCACAGACTGCCGTGCGGGGAAAAGATCGACGCAACTCCGATCAGCGGCTGAAAAATCGGCATACCGCGGCTTCGCAGCTGAAAATTGACGCTCGCCTCCAACGCGACCGGAAGATCAACGCCCGCGGCTGGAGAATCGATGCACAGCATCAGCTAGTGAGATCACAACCTGCGTTGCGTGGTATTTGGACCATCGTTCGGCTGACTTTCTGACGTAAACAACGCTGGGCATGTAAAAACGGCACAAGGCATGCCCATACCCGAGAGTGATGACCGAATCGAAGCATCGCTCTCCTGCGGAGAGAAGAAACAATGCTCGCTGACCCGACTAAAGGAGAAACGACGCAAGGTCTCGCTTGTGAGTGAAATCGACGCATTGCAAGCCCCTTTTGATGCACACTCACACGTGTGGGGTTATTTTTGACGCACCCAAGGTACATTTTCACGCTAACAGCATTAGCGTTGTGTTTTAAACTACATGAAGACTCTTTTTGGTTTTTAATTGATAACTTGACTTGTGTATTGTGAATGTTTGTCGTTTTGGTCTTGTTTTGTTTAGATAAATATTTTTTATTTTTCTAAACCTGAGTTGTGTCATTTTGTAGTGTTTTCATTAAGTTACTGTGTGTGTTGGTACAAATACTTTACACCTAGCACTCTGAAGTTGAGCCTGTTGCTCGTGCCAAGCTACCAAGGAGTTGAGCAGGGGTTAGCTGGGGGTGATTCTCTTTTCTCCTGACTAGAGAGAGGGTCCTTACTTGGACAGGGGGTAACCTGACTGCCAACCAAAGACCCCATTTCTAACATTGGTGATCAGCGTTTGGGATTGGACTTGTATTTGTACTTGATATACAGTAATTAAGTGTACACTATTGTTTTTAGTTCAGACCACTAGGTGACCACATACTACTCGTCTTGTGATTTTTGCTTTTTCTCTTTTTCTTGGATTTTTCCCTACATCGATTTTTGTGGTTATGTTTGATTTTGGCTTTTGGAACTTTGCACTTTTGTTGACTTTTCATCATGTCCCAATCTGGAGATGCATCAGTTGGAGTTGCTTTTGATCTAGAGAAATTAGAGAGCTATACAAAGGCTCAGTTGAAGCAGTTCTGTAAAAGTTTTGACTGCCCCATTAAGAGCTCATCCAAAAAGGAGGAGCTGCAAAAGGCGGTGAGGGCCTGGGTGACAGCCAAGAGCACTGAAGGGCACACAGAGGATGAGGAAAATGAGGAGGAGGAAGAGCATTCCATACACAATGGTATTGTGGGTAGGCCTGTTATGTCCAAGGAGAGGGTCTCCATGGCAGGTAGCAGTGTTTCATCTAAGGGTCTGACCCCTGAAGAGTAGCAGGACTGACAGACAGAGAGGGAGCACCAGAAGGAGTTGGAGAAAATGAGGATGGCCATAGAGGAGAAAAAGTTATTGTTGGCTCATGAGCTCAGCCTGAGGGAGCTGTATCAGAGGAGCCAGTCTAGTAGGGATGGTGGCAGCCACATCACAGTGCAGCCTGAGAGGTGGGTGCACATTCCTAAAGATCTTGTGAAAGATTACAAAAGGGAGGACGACATATACTTGTGGTTTAAGGGGTACAAGTCTGCTCTCCACATGAATCTAGTCCCCAAAGCTCATTGGGACGGGTCTGTGGAAGTACTTTGCGGTAGAGGGGAGGGATACACTGACAGCCTTAGGGGATGCTCAGAATCTCACCTACACTATCATGAAGGATGCCCTTCTCACAAGGTATGGTCTCACCCCTGAGTAGTATTAGGATAAGTTTAGGTCCTATAAGAAGAAGGAATCTCAAACATGGTTGGAATGTGTTGATTCTTATTGCAGGTCACTGGATGGTTGGGTGAAGGGCAGTAAGGTAACTACATATGAGGGGCCTTACAATCTGATTGCTTGGGAGCATTTGTGCAGTTTATGTTTTACAGAGCTGCGCCAGCACCTGATTGACAGCAAGCTGACTGATATCAGGAAGCTTCCACAGGAAGCGGACTGCTGGAACAGCCCCAGGGTCCAAAAGAGGTATTGGGGAGACCACGCCAAGGGTGGGCAGGTTCCCTCTCAGAAAAAAGGGGGGGGGTAAGGGTAAACAGGGGAAGTTCTCTAAAGGGCCCCAAACTGATTCCCAAGGTAAGGATTCCCAGCCCCCCAGTGAGAAGAAGCCATGATTCTCTAAAGGGAAGCCAGTGGCAGGTACTCCCCCACATAAGGGCTATGCATGTGACCAGGTAGGTCATGTGAGGGGGGACCCCAAATGCCCAAAGAGTACACCGGCATCCACTGGTGTGCTGTCCCAGGGTTTGGCTAGTGTAGCGCTTGGGGAGGGGTTGGTCCCAGGTGGGTGGGAACCAGCTAAGATGACCCTTGTCTCACTAGGGGACAGTGAGATGGTCCAGAAAACCCTTGTGCCTGAGAACACTGAGAAGTACAGGCAGTGGGTGACCATCAATGGACAGAGGGTGGAGGCTCTGAGAGACACAGGAGCTAGTGTGACTACAGTGAGGAGTCAGCTGGTGTCTGAAGAGCAGATTGATCCCCGGGTACTGCACCAAGTAGTTGCAGTGGACAACTCAGAGCGCCTGTGCAGAGTGGCGCTGGTTCCTTTTGAATGAGGGGGGGATCTCAGGTTCCTTGAAGGTAGCTGTGAGTCCAACCATGCTTGTAGATTGTTTGCTAGGCAATGACCTGGAGGATTACCCATGGAAGGAGGTGGAACACAGGTCTCACTTGGAGATATTGGGTCTGCCTGGGTGGATATGCATATCCACCCGGTCAATGGCAGCCCGTCAGGGTGGTCAAGAGCCCCTGGAGCCTGAAACAGTGGCCCAGGGAACCGCCAAGAAGAGGAAGGGTAGAGGGCGTGGGAAACCGGCCCCAGAAGTTTGCACGGTCTGGGAGGAGGCGGAGCCTGAGGGTGACACCACGGTGCCTACAGGGGATCAGGTGGATGAACTGGGTGAGGTCCCTGAGGTGTCGCAGTGACAGCAGGAAGGGGGGCCGACCATGGAAGCATTCTGTGCAGCACAGAGGACATGCCCTACTCTGGAGGATTTGCAGCAGCAGGCCCCAGACCAGGCAGCTGGCAAGGAGCCTGGATCGCACCTCATCTATTGGGAGGATGACCTCGTGTATAGTGATCCTAAGGTTCTTGAGCCTGGGTCAGCCCGTGTGCTGGTGGTACCCCAGTGCTTCAGGGCCTTCCAACTGGGATTGGCTCATGATGTGCCTTAAACTGGACATTTGGGGCAGGACAAGACCTTTAAGAG
Source organism: Pleurodeles waltl (assembly GCF_031143425.1). NCBI lineage: Eukaryota > Metazoa > Chordata > Amphibia > Caudata > Salamandridae > Pleurodeles > Pleurodeles waltl. The sequence goes on from NC_090451.1 coordinate 142,485,294, forward strand.
GCTTGTCACCCACTTTTACTGGCCCCTAATGAGCAGGCACTCAGATGCACATTGTAGGTCTTGCCAAACTTGTCAGGCAAGTGGCAAGAGTGGGAGGAAATATAAGGCTCCCCTACAACCTTTACCTGTTGTTGGTACTCCCCTTGAGAGTGTAGGTATTGACATTGTGGGGCCTCTGGATCCCAAGACAGCCATGGGCAACAGGTTCATCCTGGTCTTGGTGGACCATGCCACCCGGTACCCAGAAGCCATTTCTTTAAGATCAATCACTTCCCCTGTGGTGGGTCGTGCTTTGATGGGGTTTTTTACCCCCATGGGTTCCTCAAGGAAGTGGTATCTGATAGGGGTACCAACTTCATATCCACATATATAAAGTCTCTGTGGAAGGAGTGTACAAGTTCACCACCCCTTACCACCCCCAAAGTAATGGTCTGGTTGAGAGATTCAACCGCACCTTGAAAGGCATGATCATGGGCCTGTCAGAGCCCTTGAGGAGAAAGTGGGACATCCTCTTGTCATGCCTCCTGTTCGCCTACAGGGAGGTGCCTCAAAAGGGTCTTGGGTTTAGTCCCTATGAGCTCGTCTATGGCCCTTTAAGTCTGGTCAAAGAGGCTTTGGAAAAAGCTCAGTAAACCCCCCCAGGATGTATTCAGTTACATGCTGGCTCTGAGAAACCAGGATGCCCGCATCAGGAGTCTCGCACAGGAGAACCTGGAAGCAAGCCAGGAGGACATGAAACGCTGGTATGACCAGACTGCCACTCTGGTCGAGTTTCAACCTGGACAAAAAGTGTGGGTGATGGCGCCTGTGGAGCTTAGGGCGCTCCAAGACAATTGGACTGGGCCATTTTAGGTGGTGGCGTGCAAGAGTGAAGTCACCTACCTGGTGGACTTGCAGTCTCCAAGGGAACCTTTAAGGGTCCTGCATGTCAACCGCCGCAAGCCACACTTTGAGCGGACTGAACTGTACATGCTCCTCGTAACAGATGATGGGGTGGAGGAGGAGAGTGAGCCTCTTCCTGACTTCCTGTCTGCAGGAGAGAAAGATGGGTCTGTGGAGGGAGTGATTCTCCCCCCCTCCCTGACTGGAGACAGCAGTGTGACTGTTGCCACATGTTGGGACAGTTTGCCTCACTGTTTTCTCTGATCCCAGGAGTCACACACTTGTGCACACATGATGTGGACACTGGGGACAGTCCACCGATTAGGCAGAAAGTTTACAGGGTGACTGACAGGGTCAGGGCTTGCATTAAGGATGAAGTATCCAACATGTTAACCCTAGGGGTTATTGAGCATTCCAGCAGTCCTTGGGCCAGCCCAGTGGTATTGGTCCCAAAGGCTGCTACACCTGGTGCCACTCCAGAACTCAGGTTCTGTGTGGACTACCAGGGGCTCAATGCGGTCAGCAAGACTGACGCACATCCCAACCCCCAAGCTGATGAGCTCATCGACCGGTTGGGAGCTGCCAAGTACCTCAGCACATATGACATAACATCTGGGTACTGGCAGATTTCCTTAACTGAGGGGGCCAAGGAGAGGTCAGCATTTTCTACCCCGGATGGACACTTTCAATTTAAAGTGATGCCATTTGGGGTGAAGAATGCCCCTGCCACCTTTCAGAGGTTGGTCAACCAGGTGTTGGCTGGGCTGGATGAGTTCAGTGCCACCTACCTGGATGACATTCCTGTGTTTAGCTCCACATGGGAGGAGCATCTGCAGCACCTCTGGAGAGTGTTAGAGGCCCTGCAGAAGGCAGGCCTCACTATTAAGGCCAGCAAGTGCTAGGGCAGGGTTCTGTGGTGTACTTGGGACACCAGGTAGAGAGTGGCCAGGTGGCACCCCTACAGCCTAAGATTGATACCATTCTGGCTTGGGAGCCTTCCAAGACCCAGACTGAAGTGAGAGCCTTCTTAGGTCTCACAGGATACTATAGGAGGTTTGTCAAGGGATATGGTACCATTGTTACCCCCTTGACTGAGTTGACTTCTAAGAAGCAACCCAGGAAGGTGATCTGGACAGAGGCTTGCCAGAACGCTTTTGATGCCCTGAAGGCTGCCATGTGCACAGCACCTGTGCTGAAGACACCTGACTATGCCTCAGAGCATGGTATTGGAGCAGTACCCTCACAGCTTAATGAAGTGGGCCTAGATCAACCCATAGCCTTCATTAGCAGGAGGTTACTTCCCAGGGAACGTAGGTGGAGTGCCATAGACCGTGAAGCATTTGTTGTGGTCTGGGCGCTGAAGAAGATAAGACCCTACTTGTTTGGGATTCACTTCGGGTCCAGACCGACCACAGGCCCCTCAGAGGGTTAATGCAGATGAGGGGTGAGAATCCAAAACTGTTGAGATGGTCCATTTTCCTACAGGGGATGCACTTTACGGTGGAACACCATCCTGGTACAGAACACGCCAATGCTGATGGTCTGTCCAGTATCTTCCGCCTTAGTGATGAGAACTCCTATGAGGTTGGGTAGTTGCTCCCCACTTTCAGCTGGGGACACAAATGCTAGACTTTTCATCCTTGGCGTGTTCACCCTTAAATGTTTGCCTCTGTTTCCCAGGTTGTTGATGTGTGCTGCACTCTGTTTTTGCTGTATTTGTTACTCTGGGCACCTTACCACTGCTAACCAGTGCTAAAGTGCAAGTGCCCCTATACAAAATGTGTATGTAATTGGTTTATCCATGTTTGGCATATTTGATTTACTAGTAAGTCCCTAGTAAAGTGCACTAGAGGTGCCCACGGCCTGTAATTAAAATGCTACTAGTGGGCCTGCAGCACTGGTTTTGCCACCCACATAAGTAGCTCTGTAATCATATCTCAGACCTACCACTGCAGTGTCTGTGTGTGCAGATTTTAACTGTAAATTCGACTTGGCAAGTGTACCCACTTGCCAGGCCTAAACCTTCCCTTTCCTTACATTTAAGACACCCCAAAGTTAGGCCCTAGGTAGCCCTAAGGGCAGGGTGCAGTGTGTGGTTAAGGTAGGACATATAGTAATGTGTTTTATATGTCCTGACAGTGAAATATTGCTAAATTCGTTTTTCCCTGTTGCAAGGGCCTGTCCCTCTCATAGGTTAACATGGGGCTACCTTTAAATCTGATTAAAGTGTAGATTCCCTTTGGGAGATGATAGATATGTGGAGTTTGGGGTCTCTGAGTTCACAATTTAAAAATACATCTTTTTGTAAAGTTGATTTTAAGATTGTGTGTTTGAAAACGCCACTTTTTTTTAAAGTGGGCATTTTCGTGCTTAAACCATTTCTGTGACTCTGCCTGCTTGTGGATTCCCTGTCTGGGTCAGTTTGACAGTTGGGCTGGTTGCACCTCTCACTAGACAGTGACACAAAGGGAGCTGGCTTGTAGTCTGCATTTCCTGATGAGCCATCTGTGCTAGGAGGGAGGGGAAAAGTGTTCACTTACAACTGAAAGGGCTGTGCCTGCCCTCACACAATGCAGTGTCCAACCCCCTGGTGTGTGTCTGGGGCCTGGCCTGGGCAAGGCAGGATTTCACAATCAAGAGAGACTTTCCTTTGAAGGAAGCCTACTTCAAAGGCAAAATGGTTATAAGAAGGGCACCCAAAACCACAGACTTTAGAACACTTCTGGAAACTAAGAGGAACCTCTGCCTGGAGAAGAGCTGAAGAGCTGAGGAAGAAGAGCTGCCCTGCCTGTGACTGGTCAGTTGCTGCTTCTGCCTGTGCTAAAGGACAAAGACTGGACTTTGTGTTGCCTTCCTTCTTGTGAAGATCTCCAAGGGCTTGATTTAGAGCTTGCCTCCTGTTGTTTGAAGTCTCAGAGACAGCAAAGACTTCTCTATGCCAGCATCTGGAGCCTCTGGAGAGACTCTTACTCTGCCAAGTGGTGCCCATCCAGTTCCTGGGAACCTGAGAAGAGAAGCTGGCAGCCCAAGAGTGAGAAATCCACGCACAGACCGTCGTGCGGGGAAAAGATTGACGCGACTCCGATCTGCAGCTGAAAAATCGACGCAACGCCGGCTTTGCAGCTGAAAATCGATACTTGCCTGCAATGCGACCGGAAGATCGATCCCAGCAGCTGGAGAAACGATGCGCAGCATCGCTGACGAAGGCTGGTGAGATTGCAACCCCGCTGCATGGTTTTCAGACCATTGTGTGGCTGAATTTCTGACGCAAACACCACTGCTTGGACCCGAGAGTGCTGACCTGATCGACGCATCGCTCTCCTGCAGAGAGAAGAAATGACGCGCGCCGACCCGACTAAAGGAGAAACGATGCAAGGTCTTGCCTGTGAGTGAAATGACGCATCATAAGCCCTTTTTTACGCACACTCGCCCATGCAGGGTTATTTTTGACACACCCAAGGTACAAAAACAGCGTTAGTGTTGTGTTTAAAACTACATTAAGACTCTTTTTGTTTTTTAATTGATAACTTGACTTATGTATTGTTGATTTTTGTCATTTTGGTCTTGTTTTGTTTAGATAAATATTTTCTATTTTTGCTGAACCTGTGTTGTGTCATTTTGTAGTGTTTTCATCAAGTTACTGTGTGTGTTGGTTCAAATACTTTACACCTAGCACTCTGACGTTAAGCCTGCTGCTTGTGCCAAGCTTCCAAGGGGATGAGCGGGGTTAGCTGAGGGTGATTCTCTTTTACCCTGACTAGAGTGAGGGTCCTTGATTGGACAGGGGGTAACCTGACTGCCAACCAAAGACCCCATTTCTAACAGTGAGGAGTCCAGTAATGTGACCACCCAGTTACCTATTGAAACTGCTAAAATCCTGGGACTCTAACTGCTAAATCCCTGGGACGCTAGCTTGATTTAATTTAAGTATGCAAGAGGATTTTGCCAAAAAACGCATACTTTCCCATCCCAGCTCCCCAGTTGTGTTGGTTTCCAAGGTGTTTGCTGTTTGTTAACCAGTGTGAATTGATAATAAAACAAATGTTATGCAATTGGTGTTTGAAGCAAATGTGCTAGTATTACTAGCGAGTACTCAAATAAGTCCATGATGCTTACAAAATAATAGATTATTCATGCAAACAAGTAGATCTTGTTTACAAATCTGTTATGTGTGGGATCCATACATGATACAATTTCGTAGGTCCACTAGCACAGTATACACGCAAATCTGTATGATATACAAAAAAAACAGCAGGATAAGCATGGGAACTGGTACTCCATGCAGGCAAATCAGCATCTGGTGGTTTCAAAACTAAGTGCAGTACCTGTAAATCAAGATATAATTTGTACTACGCAATAGTTTAGAAGAGTGAATCAATATATTGTGTATATGAATCAAAACATCAAGGGGGTCATTACAACATTGGCGGTAAAAGCCGCTTACCGCCGTGCAGAAGACCGCCAACACACTGCTGCGGCCGAGGAATTCCGCCATGGTCATTATGACCCACAGCTCGGAATCTGCCAAAATCCAGACACCAACACAAGTCCGCCACACCAAAGTTCAGTGATAAACTGGCGATAACAAAACCTCCACCGTCACGCCAACAGGAATACGCCCACACTATCACGACCCACAAATCCACGCGGCGGTCTTTCAACCGCGGTATTCCATTGGCGGTACACACAGCCACGCTCAAAATACACACACATTTACAAAACACTACCACATTGGACAATTCCAAATACACACACCTGATACACATACACACACCACTCCCACACACCCAATCCAATATAAACACACAGCCACATCACCCACAAATCCTTACGACAACAATTGCGACTGAGGGCCAGAGAGAGACACCACCATCTACAAACTAGCATCCACAGGCACTCAACACCATAACTCACATAACATCCAAGCACAAAACACCACACACCTCTAAATATCACCCCACACATCACAACACATACCACCCCACACATCACCCACACCACCCCAAGGCACCGCAGAGACACCCCAGGTTCTCTGAGGAGGAGCTCAGGGTCATGGTGGAGGAAATCATCCGGGTAGAACCACAGCTATTCGGTTCACAGGTGCAGCACACCACCATAGCTAGGAAGATGGAGCTATGGCGCAGAATCGTGGACAGAGTCAACGCAGTGGGACAGCACCCAAGAACTAGGGATGACATCAGGAAGAGGTGGAACGACCTACGGGGAAAGGTGCGTTCCGTGGTCTCAAGACACCACATCGCGGTACAGAGGACTGGCGGTGGACCCCCACCTCCTCCCCCACAACTAACAACATGGGAGGAGCAGGTCTTGGCTATACTGCATCCTGAGGGCCTCGCAGGAGTAGCTGGAGGAATGGACTCTGGTAAGTCAAATTTTAACTATTACATCCCCCACCCACCTGCATGCTATCACATACCCCCACCCTCGCCCACACCCCCATCACTCCAACTCCTCACATATGTCCCAATTTCACAAACCACCCATCCCAACACCAAGCCCTGCATGCAACACCAAAGCATGGACACCCATCACCAATGCATGGCCACTACACATACCCATACACCCCCCTAAACCATTATCACACAAGGTCCTACACAGGAATGCAAGCACTGGGGTACACAGTCACCCACCCATTGCACACAGTGGCACACACAGATGCAATAATCATGCCTTTACACCCCTGCAGGACCCCTACCCAACGTCACCAGACAGGAGGGTCCAGATATGTCCACTCCACCCACAGAAGAGGCCCACAGTGATGACAGCAGCTCTGTCCAACTGGATCTTGATGACCAGCCCGGCCCATCTGGGACCTCGGGACAGTCGGTTCCCCTCACACTGGCACAGGCCACTACAGAGGTTGCCCCCTCTGGAAACACCAGCACAGCACCCACCCAGCGAGCCCATACCTCTGTCCCCAGGACACGTCAATCAGTAGTGTGTCCACCACTACAGGGAACCCAGGCTAACCCACCACCCCAACAACACCAGGGACCTGGGGGCAGTGGTAGTGGGCACACGGTTCAGGGGACAGAGGCCCAGGAACACAGGGGAACTGGGAGGGCTGCTGTGCGACAGGGGGAGGACAGGCCCAGGGAACCCACTCTACACGAGGCCCTCTCCAACATCATGGGAGCCTACCACCATTCCCAGGAGACGATGGCAACGGTACTGGCTAAGTTTCAGGAGATCCAGCGGCTGCAGGAGGAACAGTATTTGGGCTTCAGGGAGGAACTCAAATCCATCAATTCCACCCTGGGCACCATTGTAGGTCACATGTCGCTCCTCCATTGTCGACAGGTCCACCAGCGGTCTGTACACCGGAGGATGCTGCCATCTCCTCACATGCCCTAGCGGACGGTGCCTATGGAGGAGAACAGAGAGCAGAGAGTCAACCAACTCTGAGGTACGTAAATTCGTAAACACGTAAACACAGCATACTCAGAAATATTAGCAAATCAACATATGCCTGTATGAGTGTTTAGGCAAGGCCTAGATATGTGTGACGCAGTTTAAAATTAATGCCATGTGGCCCCCTGAAATGGCGGTTGCCTGACCTGTAATGTGGGTCAAGGGGATATGAGGTAACTGCGCTGGCATTGTACACTGTGGCGGTAGGCGGTCGAAGACCGCGGCGCAATCCTGCATTGGTTAACTTCGGACTCTATGGGTCCCAGGAGCCAATGACGATGTACGCCGGCGGTGACGGTACGCACTGCCGCGGACGTGACCGCCATTTTCTCTCTGTTCAATCACTTGATACCTGATCTTCGACAGGAGAGGACCTACACTGCAAGTGCTGCTGTAACCTCAGTCTGGAAGAGACAATGGCTCGTGTGTCTGGGGAAAGGGCCCCTGCCTTCAGCATGGAGGAGTTGGAGAAACTCGTGGATGGGGTCTTCCTCCAGTACACGTTACTCTACGGTCCTCCAGACAAACAGGTAAGTACACTGTGAGCATGCAGTAGGGGCAATGCCTGTGTAGAGTGGTGTGGATGAAAGATGGGGGGGTGAGAATGAGGAGTGCATGAAACGACGGTGAGTGCATGAGCGTCATGGCAAGGGTAGGGATGCGGGCCAATGACTGTGATGGTGCGGACGGTAATAACTTATCTTTTTCCCCTGTACTATTCCTGTAGGTCAGCGCCCAACAGAAGAAGGACATTTGCTGAGCCATCGCCAAGGAAGTCCGGACCCACTGCCGGAAAAGATGGGAGGACATTCGCTGCTGGAGTAAGAAGACGGCGGAGGCCCAGCTGGGGATGGCCTCCCAACGTGGGAGGGGTGCCCGTCGCACCATGACCCCCCTGATGTTCAGGATCCTGGCAGTGGCGTATCTGGACTTGGATGGGCGCTTGAGGGCATCAGAGCAGACACAAGGGGGTGAGTACACTCTCATTTTGCTGATTCAGCGTGCATTGTAGGTGTCTGGGTGGGGGAGGTGGGCTGTGGGTTCCCCTAGGCCAGGGCGAGTTTAGTAGGCAAGGACCCTTCTTAAGGCAGGCCCTGTGGCACCCCACCCCACCTGTGTACAGTGCCAACTACACCTAGTCAGGCTCCTGTGACATCCATGTGTCCAGCAATTGGGCATAGCCTTGTAACCCATGTCCCTGGGATTGAATAGGGAACTCCAAGTGCGCGGCGTAGTGCAGGGGGCTTCTGTGTCTGTAGTGTCCGTCAACGGTAGCGGTATTGCATGCACTCAACATGTCTTTCTTCTGTCTCCCCCCCTTTTTTGTGGTCTCCCTGTTCTTGTGTGCATTAGCATCATCAGGCGGAGGAGTAGTGGCACCGGAGCAGGAGGGAGGTGCATCCCACATGGCCCTGGAGGGTGACACATCGAGTCTGAATTTACCAGTGGGACAGAGGGCGAGGGGAGCGCCACGGCGGGGACAGGAGATGAGACGAGCGTTACGGACTCCTCCTCTGATGGGAGCTCCCTTGCGGTGGCGGGCCCCTCTGTGCCCACTGCATCTACAGGTACAGCTGCCACCCCCCCTACCAGCACCGCCCTCCCAGCAGCCCCTCAGTGTTTGCCCCGTGCCCGCTCACCCAGGAGGGTGGGCATCACCTTCGCCCCAGGCACCTCAGCTCCTGCCCCAGTCACCCCTGCTGCCCTCAGTGAGGAGGCCATTGACCTCCTCAGGTCCCTCACTGTTGGGCAGTCTACCATTATGAATGCCATCCAGGGTGTAGAGAGGCAGTTGCAACAAACCAATGCATACCTGGAGGGCATTCACTCTGGTCAGGCAGCCCATCAATCCTCAGCACTGATGGCAGCCATTGTCCCTGTCTCTAGCCTCCCCCCTCCAACTTCCTCCACCCAGACCCAAACCCCTGTACTTCAGCCTATCCCAAGCACATCATGAGACCAGCATGCACACACATCAACACACAAGGGAAGCTCAGGCAAACATAAGCACCACACATCCCACAGGCACTCACACAAGCATCACACACACATGCAGACACACGAACATCCACTGTCTCCACTTTGTCCCCCTCCTCCTCGTCTCCCTCCTCCCTCCCTGTCTCGTCTCCACTCACACCTGCATGCACTACATCCTCAGTCACTACGTCCATCACCAGCACACCCACCACCACATCCCGCTCACGTGCACTCACCACCCCCACTACCATTCACACGTCCCCTGTGTCCTCTCCCAGTGTGTCTGTGAGGCCACCTCCCAAAGTACACAAACGCAGCCACACATCCACCCAACAGCCATCCACCTCACGACAGCCTCCAGCCCATGCACCTTCACCCAAAGTCACCAAACGTACAGCTCCTACAACCACTACATCTTCCTCCACTCCCAAACCCCCTCCATCTACCCGTCCCAGTGCTTTATGCCTGCAGAACAACACCTTGTGCACACACCACCATGCTATATATGCACACCAGTATTTAGTGCACACACCAGTGCAATAAATTGTCACAGTGGTGTGTTGTTTATGTAAACCATTATAATTGGAACAATAACCAAAATGATGTGTTTTAAAAGCACACAATCTAAGTCATATGATGCACCAATATTTTACCTAGGCATTAAGCAACATACTGATAGCACAAACCACTCTTATTGTACACAAACCAGCATAGTGCAATCAAACCAGTAAAACATGCGAATCAATACAATATACACAAAGGTACAGCAAGTATGTTGCAACTTGAATCTATGTAGTTGGCATGTGAACTCCTATGGCTAATATTTCATTCTGGTTGTAATAAACCAAAATGTGTCATATCTGAGCTAAATTAATTTTGGTCTCTGTGGTCCCACATACTGCTACATTAAACAAATTGTTTAAAAGCAAAAACAACTAACTTATTTGAAAAGTTTACCCTCAGTTGTGAGTTAATTTTGGGTTTAATACTCGAGTATGAAATGAGGAAAATACTTTGTAACCAGGCCAGTTTTTAACGGATCGTTTACCCAGCTTTGTTTGAAATAGAACATTATCCCAAATGTAGCCGACCTTGTGCTATCCAAATGTTGCTTATTTAGGGGCGTCCTTTTTGAGGTCCGCAATGAAATTGTTTCCAGCTTCTATTTATGGCACGATAGTAACCAGTTAGAGGCGGAAGCATTCTCAGCTGCTAGAGCCCTGAAAAGGGCGCAGCAGAAGACAATCGCAGAAACTCGTACACTTCAGTCAATACCCTTTCAAGGATTGATGCCACCACAACACTACACATTTCAACTTTTCTTCTCCACTTCAGACCCCATTTTTGTCCGAACTTTTCGTCTAAACTTTTTTCTACAATTCCTTTTAAAGCGTTCCCAAGCAGGAAGAATGTCGCTCTAGATCCTCCGGTTTGCTTCCCAGTCATTACTCTCCTCAGCATCCTGCCTGTCTGGATCTTGGCTCCCATCCCGGCGTGCGTGCACTGGGCAGTGCTCTTCAGAGCCTCTTACACTCAAGGCATTGTTGTCCATACTCATTTGTTTTTACAATCAGGAGATGTTTTTGCAATGTTCCTTCCGGTCTCCTTTAGTTACATTCTACCCGCCCCTTCCTGTTTCACAATTATCTAACGTGGAACGAACTTCTGGCGTTATAAGACATTGCAACAAATGCTTGAAATGGAAACGTGAACGTGGATGCACCCTACACCGGAGTACCCTTCCATTAAGAGTATTGCACCTCTGCTTAGTATTGAGGTACTCCCTCTCACATTAAAGAAGTGCAGGCACTCCGCCTGAGAGTACCAGCCCATAAAGAGCACTGGTTGCAATAGTCAGAGCCTTGTGCTCTCCATAGACCATGCCTGCACCTGGACATAGCCCCACTTCAAAGGGATCCAGGCGCCTCCCTAAATCCTCGCTGACTTTTATTTCTTCAGCATGGTACTAAGGGCCAGATGTAGCAAAGGCTTTTACCCATTCTGTGTCTATGGGAAAAAGTGTTCGTACATATGGCCCCAAACAAGGAATCCATAGTGCACCCTGTTAGTTAATTCCAGAACAGAATTACACGCCTACTTGAACACAACTTCGTATTTAATGAGGCACTTTAAGCTTATGCTAGTGAGTATATCGTAAGTGGCAAGGAAAGTGGAACAGCCCACTGTTCTCTAAATTGTTCAACCCACCCAACACTGTTTTCTTTCTTTCCAACTCTTTTTTGGAGCTTTCCCTCTTTGCGGAGCACTTTGCCCAGTCCCCATCCAGTCTAACTTCCTATCTGCTTCAGCACCTCGCTCGTGGTGTGAAGCGCAGTATTAATGCAATGCACTATATTTTGTGTCCCGTCTCGGCTTTATCAATGCTTGTTCAGCTATTGCTTCATTCTCTGGAAATGCATATTTTTTCATTCTTTACTATATCGCAACAGTGTGGCATTATTTCAGTCTTTCCCTTCCCTTTCGTCTTCTTTTCCCCCTCCCTCTATTTATCCACCCTTTAGCCTTTCTTCCTTTTGGTTCTTTTCCATATTTCATGTGCTTTCATCGTCCATAGTTCTCCTAGATACACCCCCTTCTCCATCTTTTCTCTCCTTAAGTTTCACTTCCTCTCTTCCCTCGTATTTACTGATTTGCCCCATTGCATTGCACAATATTTGTAGTGCATGTATGTGCCTCTGTTGGGTGTGTCCATTTTTGTGTTGTCTTTGTGTGCACATATGTCTGTAGATCTTAACTTACAGGTATTGCTATGTGCTCCTTGTTTCTGCATGTGTGTGCATATGTCATAGCTAATAAGTTTAGTTTCAATTGTGTAGTGCATGCAGTCACAAACATGCACAAATCACATTAATCCCAGACCTAATGGCTCTGTCATTTATTTTTGTTGTTCATGTTGCTGTTGTGAATTGTCAAAAGGAATTGTCAAAGCCAAAAGACCAACTAAAAAATGCAAGACCTATTGGCTTTGCCTATGCGTGTAATATGTATGTTTTCATGTAATATTGATGGAACAATTGTTTTAGATTGCGATTATCTCATAGTATAATAAACATAAATAACATTATCTATTTTCCATACATATTTAAATGTGTCATTTGTAATACACAGATGTATATCTTTGGATGTGGGACAGTGATGCATGGTTGAATGTAAAGATATTGAGGTCAAAGAGGAATCATATTTTTGAATGGTTTCAGCAGAAAGAGACCTCACCTATAGAAGGTGGCATCCTCCATCGTTGGGGCAGGAACTGGTGTTTCTATGAGGACTCACTTACAGCTCTTTTTGGCATTTGTATTGAAGTTTCTAAGGTAAGATATTTTGACAGATCATGATATGCACACCTAAGGAGCTCATTAGGTAATGAAACTATGAGCACTAAGTAAATAAGAGAAGCCTTTCTAACTGCCCCTTTGTCTTCTAGTAGGGTGAGTACCAACCGCTACTTCCTTTAACATCTAACTTGAATGTGGTGAGCGTGCTAATGGCTGATGTGTAACAGGTGACTCCACCACAGAGCTTGCAGCTTGGTTCTCTTTTGAGACTTTGTTAATACTGATATATTTATTTCTAACAAGGACCACACCTTAGGCCCTCATTATGACCCTGGCGGCCCACGGACCGCTAGGGCCATTGTGGCGGTCTCATCAATGCAGGACTGGAGGTGCAGCCCCCCATATTATGACTGCGGCGGTTTGACTACATTATTTTTACAGATTAGAGAGAAAAAAAGGTCATTGGGGTTAGTTAAGGTCCTGGAGAATGCCATAAACTCCTGTGGGTGGGATAAATGGGCAGACAAATGTTGACCAGGAAATAGTAGACAGAAAAGGTCCTAATAATCTGATCCTGTAAGTTTTTAATTCTGGAGTGGCAAGACAAATGTAATAAAATATATTGACTATCCCTGCTAAGCATAATTTTAGCAAAGATTAATTACCCCAGGAGCTATCATAATACCTCACATTAACAAACAGAAAAAGATTGGACGTATATATGATATTTTAATCTTGATGCAAGTGGATGACTTAGAAAATCAGAATACCAAATGGGCAGTTAGACCCAGGTGATAATACAGGACTCGCTGGCTCTTTGTTACAAGGTCCTACAGTCTAAAAAGTCCGAATTTTAAGACTATCTTTGATTTATATTACACACATGTAAAGCTGGCTAAGTGGGGAGGGGATAAAGAGGGTAGATGTAAAGTGTGTGGTACTAAAGTAGCTGATATTGTACATATTTGTTTCGCCTGCCCTAAACTGAAACCCCTCCTGCAGTCCATCACAGGATTTCTGAGCATTATTCTTGGGGACCCATTGAAGATAGACCCTCATATGCTGCTGCTAGTTTTGGTTGATGATAGGGATGCCCAACCCGCAGCTAAGGACCATTCTCAGCTGATATTTATTTTGATGGCAGTCAGACGTCTATGCATCGCTTCTGAGTGGGTAAAGCCTGAGCGCCCTACCTTCTCTATGTGACAGTTTAGGTTTTTAGCAGTATACATTATGGACGTCTGACACCAGCAAATCAGTGCACTTCCGGTCCTGAGAACATTCTGACAGGAAGAAGGACTGCTGTACTAATGAAGGGATTGTCACTCTGCTGGACTCTGCTGGACTTTGCTGGACTCCTTATTTTCTGTGCCTCCCTGCTGCCTGCTGCCCTCCTTGCCTGGGAGTGAGAAACACTGGACCTGCATCTCTACATCCCCAGAACCAAGGTGACTCCAAGGGCTTGCTGGCTTGCCTCCTGTTCTGAAGTCTCAGGGACACTTAACCCTGCTACAGCCTCTGGGCTCTGCCAACTGCGAGTCCTACCCTGCCAAGTGGTGCCAATTCAGTACGCGGGCCTTGGAAGTGGGTTCTTCAGCTGTTTCTACAAAACTCCATGCTATGCATTGCCGTCACTGCACCAATTGGAACCAGCGCCTCCTCGAAACCTCGCTGAATCGCTGCTGCAGCTTAGGACGAGGACATCGAAACAGCAGCTGAAGCCCATTCGACAGTATATGGGTTATTGAGTATTAAGATAGGAGATTTCATCTCCCAGACGAGGATCCAGTTGGCCTTCGGTTTGACATTTCTTTGATTGATCTTAAGCTGGAGGTTTCATGTCTCAGGTGAGTGTTTTTGTTTCCAATTGGAAAAGAGGCTGTATTTTTTTGCACACATTTTTCATAGATCTGGTTTTTATTGAGTCATAATACAATTTTTCTTTTTTTTTTAGGTTGCTCCCCTTTTTTTTCACTACCTGTCTTGTGCTGATGAAGACTCAGGTTCAAAGTTCCTAACTGGCCCGCTATCCATTCTTTCAGTTTGAAGCATTGACATTCCCCCTGCTTTTATAGCCTTGATTGGGTACATTATCCATAGGGAGGCAAGATTGACTCAAGCAATTACCTCTGGAAAGTGGAACCGAATTAAATAGCTGATTGGATATATGGACAGGCTTTGTTTCTAATGTAGAGAGATTATCATATTTTTCCCCTTTCAGTCTTTACATGTGTACTTCTGTGGAGCACTTTGCTATATTTAATGGAGCAAACACGGCGATTTAGTACTCTTCACTGCACAATAATATGGAATAAAACACTGTGCTAGGTGTAACAATACTGTGCTAGCTTTGAAATAAAAATAACATAACTCGATAAATTACTAAATTAATTCCAGTCCTTGATTATTCAGAGAGGTTGCCTGCCACAGATCTTTGGTTCTTCACCATTCCTTAATATAGGGCACATTAATATGTTAAGTTATAATCGATGTTTTTTTTTTTTTTTTTTTAAAGCTTCACTAATAAATGTTTCACTAGAAAAGAACTTCCAAACCAAATGTTTTGATTGCATTTTTTCAATCTGTTTTTTTCTATCAATCGTTTTCTAGCAAAAGAACAAACATGTCATTCTGTTGTAGGTTTTGAATCTTCTCTGAATGTAGTTCACTGGGTATTGTGAGTTGTAATGAAGCCCGATCAGGATATGTCCTGTTCACTGAAATGAGGGAACTAAATTTAGTTGTGGCTGAATTAATGGGTCCTGAATATCGAGTAGGGAATAACGGTTTACATTAACATCATGGCATAACATTGTGGACAAAAATATCAACAGGTAGGTTTGTATAGATTTTCTGTACCTAAATACACGTATATGTAGCTTAAGGATATGAATATATCTTCAATGTACACAGATGTAGAGTTCAGAATAGTGAGTGTATACTTCCATGTATGCGTTTACCTTTAGATATTTTGCTCTCACTATTTTGGCTACGATATTAAGGTATACCGATATTTGATACTCAATATTCAAGACTACATCACTTCAAACAACTTGATGAAGAAACATGTTTCAGAGGAGAATGGTTAAAAAAAAGTGGTCTGTGAAATTTTGCAGTCCACCAATAAACAACAATAATCTCAAAATCACTCTGCCACACATTTCGCTCATGGACTTTGTCTGTTTGAAATCCAAGCATTACTTCTACTCGTTTTGTTTTTTCTCAAGCCTTAACGGTGTCAAGTGAAGTCATTGTTCTCATTCTTAACTATTCCAGTAAAGTGTAGGGAGCTGCTTGAAAATAGCAACTTCTTTTAAAACAATGGCTCTTCGGTTTGTTAAGAAAATAGTTCCCAACAGAATACTTTTTTCCCTTGTACAAGCAAAAAGTTCTCAGACTTCTTTGGTGGCATTGCACTTACACATTTGTTGGGAAAAAACAATGACAAAGAGGTCTGAAGCCTGATCGCCAGCATTTAAAAGATGGGAATAAAACATAAAATAAGCAATGTAGCACTTATTTACATTTCTCAGATGTTTTCAATTTCTGGAAATAGAGATTGCAGGGTAAAAAGGACCAGAGATTATAAGATTTTGAAAACTGGAGCAATTTACATATTTGAGGAATCATGTTTACTACAGGGATTGAATGATTCTTTCCCAAATATGTGGCTCCATCAGATTTACAATTTGTTCAGGAAAAAATAGAAAGCAGAAGTAGATTTGGAAGGCAGATGGAATCACAATAATATTGTGAAATACCTCAGGGAAAACACAGAACTTAAGGCATGCCTTCCAACCCACACAGTGCCTTCATGTGACACACAGGCCCTGATTTACAAAGCCCTGGTGTTGTCATTGCCTCACACAAGGGAGCGCAAGGCAACGCAGGGGCTTCAGTAAGATGTACTAAGCCTTGCAAAGCCACCTCTGTATGTCTTGGTAATTCTGGAGTAACTCAAGACAGTGCAAGTCGTCGCCTTGCATTACTCTGTCCTGGGAAGGCATTCCATGGGTGGAGCGTAGGGGTTCCCAGGCAACCATCCATACATTTTTGTGCATTCCTAGATTTACTAAGACTAGTAAACCTGGGAATGCGTCAAAATGCTACACCTTACCAGGTGAGGATTAACAAATAATACCCTATAAATAGTAATACCGCAGGTCTTTTCACAGCTGTTTTCTACCAAATGGGTATTAAGAGACCACTCTTAATTCTTGCATTAGTATGCCCTAGTCGATCCCTTCGAAATTCCTGAATTATTTATTGTCTACTACTTTGGAAAGCTGAATAGAGCTTGCCAAAAATGAATGAGGTGGTCTTTGATACAATCAGTGTTTTCCTCCTTTTGTGTTTTTTTAATCTCATATAGAAACAAAAAACGGTACATTAGATATAAAACAGGCCTGGGCAAAGTCAATACATTTGGCATGCATTTTTTTATTTGTAAGCAGGCCTTTTGGCTTTGCCACTGCTTATTAGAAATGCACTCAATTTGCAAATTAAACACATATGTTATTTCAAATGGCAATATATAACTACCTCCATAAACAACCACGTTGCTTATGTTGTGTAAGAAAATAGGGTCAGATCTGTCAAGACATTTAGATGTTGCAAATCCTGTGATTTGCTAAATCACAGTGTGTGGCCACCAAATGGCTTTTTTCTGTGTACTAAACATGATTTTGTGATTCAGCAAGTGTTTACTAAATCACAAAATGGGTTTAGAAATGCACAGCAAATTTCAATTAGGAAGGGTGTGCTTAAGGCATCTCTTCCAAATTGCGACTCACAATGCTATGTTACAATGGTTTTCCACTACAATTTCATTTCCAAATCTTTCGAAAACCTTCCACTTTGTGAATGTTAAAAAAAAAGTTTGTTTGGGAATGGGCAGTGGTTAAGGGGACCAATGCCAACTTTTAAACGAGCTTTTTAAAATATAAATATTTTTGCAAAATGCAGATCAGTTTTCCTATAAAGAAAACAGGCTGCTTTTAAATTACATTTTTAAACATGATGACAGACCTGGTGGTCTACAGAACTCAGCAGGCCATCAACCCTATGATGGTATCCAATCAGTGAGAGGCACTTTGTGACCTACCTCATTAATGCTGGTCAGGTAGGTCGAATTGCAACCATCTCCAAATGGTGATTTTGTGAGCCATCCTATTGGTACATAAATATGTTGTTTCACAAAATCTCATTGAATTTGCAAATGGTTGGTGCACGATTTGCGACCACGTTTTTCAAATTCAGTTTTCATACAATATGCCCATACCATGCGCAAGGTGTGAGGTGCTGGATGCATGAAGTCATTCATAGCAACACATTCATGCAACTTGAAGTCTCACCAAATATTTTTCCTATTTCCCTGTGGCCGACTCAAGAATACGAACCTGATGGTCCTAAACCAAGTATAAGCCATTGTTTCTAGTTGAGTTTTGCACTAATACAAAATGACGAATAAAGTTAAAGAAAAGTTCTCCCCAACAACAATTCAAAGTAGCTCACAAAGACCCTCACATACTCACTCATTCATGAGCCTCACTGAAGCATGTATTCACTGTTTCACCATCTACCCACTCATACCAGCTCTTCATGAACATCATTCATGTCAATGCACTTACTGTCTCACCAAGTACTCACTCACAGCAATTCACCCGATACCCCTACTCATGCACACATTCACATCAACATAAAAGCATTCACTCACTGTGTACTCATTCACCCATGGTCCTCACCCAGCACTCACTACACACTCAGTAGGCCAATTATTTTTATTTAACAGCATGGTGCATTACAAATGTAGCAAATAGAGTAAATAATGAACCAACAGAAAGTAGCCGACACAGTCCCTCAGTTTACATTTGGTGCACTCTATAATATTTCTGGGGATAAACTCAGATGGTGCAAGTCGTAATATCTAGCCAAGTCTTCAGCAATGAAATGTCTGCTTGATCCAACACATTAAATTCTTGGTATACAAGGCATTGTACCAAAACCAACCATAATGTCACCCCCTCTCACGCACTCCCTCCACTGTCATGCAGTGGCTCCTACCTCATAGTAACAATTCCAACAAGAAAAGAAAAGGAGAGGGAAAGAAAATAAATAAATGGCGATGATAGGCCTAATGTCGCGCCTACATGATCCCACCATTGTAAATGTTCCTATAAGAATGACTGCCCTGTCTTGAATTGTTGGGCTGATGAGACATCCGTTGGCCACTGAACAACTGTGGGCCGATATTCACAGACATCAGAAGGCTACTGAGGCTAGTGTCAGGTATATGTGATATCTGGCCTAACCCTTCTTTAAATAGAGCGGTCACTTTTAGCAAGGAACTCCAAGTTTTATTGCAAACGGGTAGTCAGTCTTCCAGTCTATATATAGTTTTGTCATAGGATGCTAACAGGAACTTTTCCCAGAGCCACTGTTCCACTGTGGGGATAGTGCCTATCTTCCAGAAGCTGAGAATGTACAATTTGGCGGCAGCTAGCACTGTGGCAAACCACCGGCTACCTTGAGGCATGATCTCTGGATGAGGTGTTGTGAAGCATTGCAGCAGAGTCTTCTAACTTTCCTGTGACTCCCACCATGGTTTGCATTTCGAACTAGGCATCATCCCATCTGTGTAGTATTTCATAGTATTCCAACTTCAGTCTGGCCTCTCGCAAATGTTTGTCATGATGCAGTAAGAGGTCAGTTCACTCTTCATCAGTAAAGTCAAGGCATGATCTGTTGGACCACCAGTATTTCAACTCCGTCCGTGTCTGGATTGGGAAGATCGCATTAGTGAATGGTTTGTATAGTCCCGAGACCATTCCCTTCTAGGTTCGTACTGTAAGGCAATGGGCCAAGAGCTTGTATCTGGTAAGAGCTTCTGCATAGGACATGAGTCTACCGTCCAAAAGTACTTGGTCTAGTTTTGTCACCCCTTTCTGAATGAAGTCAGTCAATATGGGTTCCAGGCCCGTAATGTTAATATTGCCATTGGCCCACAGTAGGGCACCTGCATATATCTGTCCAACCATGTTCAGTATTCAATGCGCCTTGTGCCATGTGACTCACAGAACTGGGTGAGATTTAGCAAGTTTACATTTATCTGTGGAGTATAATGTACAAAAATGACCAATTGTACCCAACAAGGCATATTTGATGGAGACTGGGTGTTCCAGCATGGGATGCAGAAAATAGTGTTTTTGTGCCAATTGGAATGATAACCAGAATTTTCTGGCTTTGGGAGCCAGAGATCCCCACATTCCATGGGCATAAAATTTGCTCATTTTCAGTCTGGGTTTTTTCCCCTCTCCAGATGAACAGCTTGATGATATGGGAGAGATCGACAAGGATCAATGCCAACATATAATTAATTCTCGGCATTACACTCGTTTTGACATCTTGTACTCTGCCCCACAATGATAGTTTCAGGGCAGACCATTTCTCTAATCTGGTTAGAAGCGGACGTAGGTTGTCTTCCATTATACTGAACAGTCCTTCACAACTCACTCTGGATTCAGTCTCATCAAGCTCCCACTCTCACTAACTCACCCTTGTCCCTCACTCATGCCCCTGCTGACATCATTGCACTCTTGCATCCATTCACTGAACTTATTCACCCCTCCTCTCATACAGCTACCCAACATCAGCTCATCCAGGAGCCTCACTCCTGCAGTCATTTACATGAATACTCTTGTGCATTCACTTGCTTACACTCATACATTCACACCAGCCGATCAGTGACCCCCACCTAGGCACTCGCTCATATCAACGTCCTTAGCCACGTGACCAGCAGAATGAAAAAGGCTGTCACACTAACTGTAGTGTGATCCTCACTCATGCATTCAAGGCACTACACTCACGCAAGCAGTCACAACTCCCCCAATTCCCACTCTCGTGCTTAATCACATCCACACAGACATGCATTCACTTACGCTCTAATGAGGCATCCACGCCCCTCAGATGATGGAAGGCAGTCTGGAAGAGCAATGGGAGGTGTGAAGGAGCTGACTGGGGGAGCATGAGAAGGCATGGCAGAGCAGATGGAGCAGCAGGAAATGTGAAGGAAAATCAGAAGGAGGTTTGAAGAGTCAGAGCAGGCTTGTGCTCCTCGGGGCTGTCCACCAGCGACTCAATGTCCCATTGAGCCTCACACATGAGCATCACCCATGCCTCACCACAGCCTCACCCATGAGCATCACTTATGCACTCACAAAAACACTCTTGCATTTACTCTACTATCTCACAAGGCATCTTCTTGTGATAACTCACAACACCCGCTCACAGCAGCCCTGCCAAGATCTTCACTTCCTTTAACAAATGCAAATTCACTCAGTGCATACCCACTTGCACCACCTCACCTATGACGCCTCACTGTAGTACTCATATCAATAGAAGCAGGCGCATGAAAAGCAGAACTTTTTTGGAAGGAGCTGGGCAGGGGAAGAAATAGTAGCTGTGAAGGATCAACTGAAATGGCCAACAGGACAGCAGGACGTTGGCTTTGAGCCGAGCATGGAGGAATCAAGAGATGTGAGGGATATAGTGGGTCAACACTGCTCAACACATGATTCTCAGTTGAAATCTATACACCTATGGATATCACATGCAACCCCACACAGGTGAATTAATATACTTTGTTATAGACCTTTATTCTTTATCCACTGAGTGTATAATTGCTCTGTGACTACACTGCACAACCAATGCTCCTCTTTCCAGACCGGTGCCACTACAGGTATCACATACATTCCCATACAACTCCACCGATGTCCCTCATTCTCATACAGCTCAACTAATGCACATAATTCAGATCTCACAATCTACATGGTGGACGATCAAAATTTAAAGTAAACTACACCACTAAATTACAGTGGCCAACTCAATATTCAAGACAGACCAGACAGCTGTCATCTGTCAAGCATCATCTGCAGTGTCTCAAAATGTGAGTTTTTTAGAGTCAGAAGGAATTGCAGTGAGCAAACAACCTACCAAGACAGGAAAAATAAAAAAAATTGAAGAGTGTTGCATAGCGGTTATGATCAGAAGCTCCTACAAAAAAAGTGCAAATGAAGTCAGCACAATGAATCTATTAATCCTCATCGCTACAACCAATAAGAATCTAGATAACATTAAAACATTGACATTTATAACAAATTTCCACAACAAACATCATTATATTAGGCTCACACTCAAAAAGCACTGGTACATGATAAAAACAACCCATCGAGTAAAAACAATTTTACCTACTTCCCAAATGGGTTTTAGACAATCTTCAAACCTAAGAAACCTTTGTTGTCAATTGGAATCTGAGAAATGAGAAAAATATGTTTCTTGTAAAAATTTAGAGTGAAGCTAAAATAAGAATTTATTTCTAATTATATCTAAATGTATTCACTAAATCGGACTATTTTTTCACCAGCGTTGCAAATTATATTATAATGGAAAATACAATACATATAAGCGTACATATATATGTGCCATGTATTACAATCATAAAAATGTACAAGTAAATTTTTTTATATTTCAGCTGTTGTGTTTCACAATGTTTTGTTGTTTTTTCAAGATTAAAAGCTAGAATAATACGGTAAGATCCAGATTTTAATAACAAGGGCTTTTTTCATATAAATCATTCTGTATGGTTGTACATATAATAACATCTAAAAAAAAAGTTTCTAAAAAATAAAAGTACCAACTTTTTAAAACATGGTTCAGCTCAATATCGCAGAGACAACTGTGACATAATTGGTCTATTATCTTGCAGAATATAGTAAAATTATTTTCTGGGGACCTATCTACGATGCTTAAAGATAAATCTTCATCTTAATTGTTCCCTAATGTTGTTTATAACAATTAAATCAACAATTGAACATTCTAAACGTCATCAGGAGATAGGATAGCCTATCTAAAAGCAAAAATATATGGGAATGGCAAGCGAAGGATGCCGTAGATCACGTGAACGAGGACCACTCTCCCTTTCATAAACTGGAGACATTGTTTCAAGAGCATGGAACAGTCACTTCATATAAAATTTGAGTTTAATGGGATTAGCTGCACACACACAAAAAGTAAACATGCATGTGAGACTGAATGCACAACACTTTCCCAAATTTGGATAAAGACCAACAAAATTGGATGGCACAATTGTTTACAGGACAATTATTAGATTAAATAGGAAAGTATTAGGCTTGACAATCTTAGGGTGGTTTCCCCCCAACTTCTTGCCTATCTCCTCCACTTTTCTGACCTCGTTTTTGCTGGTATTAGGACTCTGCGCACTTTACCACTGCTAGCCAGTGCTAAAGTGCTTGTGCTCTCTTTCATAAGCATGGTAATGCCGGCGTATCACCAATTGGCATATTTAGTTTACTTATTAGTCTCTAGTAAAGTGGTGCTATGTGTACCCAGGGCCTGTAAATGAAATGCTACTAGTGGGCCTGCAGCACTGATTGTGCCACCCACTTAAGTAGACCCTTTAACATGTCTCAGACCTGCCATTGCAGAGCCTGTGTGTGCAGTTTTACACTGCCACCGACCTGGCAAATAACTCTTATTACATATTCTAAGCGTAATTCCCAATTGTGAAGAGATAGGCTTTTCAAAACAAGTTGGTGTCTATGTAATCACAAGTTAAAATCCAGACTTATGGTGAAGTTGGATTTCAAATTGCAATTCTGAAAATGCCACTTTTAGAAAGTTGGAATTTTCTTATTTTAGCCATTTGGGGCCTGCTGGCTATCTTTGATCAGATCTGGGGTGTGTGACAGCTGAGCTTTGTATATTCCCACTAGACAGCCACTCACGATTGGAGGTTATATGTGACTTGATGGACTATTCTGGCAGGATGGGAGGGAGAAGTTGGACCCAGCCTCACTTATACCTGAATAAGCTGTGTCTTGTCCCCACACAAAGGGCTGCATACCCCCTTTAGTGAGTCTGGAGTAGTGGTGAGCGGAGAAATTCTGCGGAGTTCCTCGTGTGGCAGAATGCCACTCGGTCCTCAAGGTAAAAGGGGCAGGGTTCTTTAAACAGTTATTGTTTTACTGCTAACAAAAGTGTTAAATTAAATTAATGTATAAAACCTAAAACTTATGAAATAATGGCGATTATCTAAACAATCAATACATCCTATCAACTCTCCTTCATGGATTTGAAGATTTTACTGCCCCACACTGAAAGATCTTAGAAGCACTGCTGAGAGTTAGACTTCGGTGGTCATTATGACATTGGCGGTAAATACCGCTTACCGCCGCAGTGACGGCCGCCAACTTACCGCCACCACGGCTACCATCCATCCGCCATATTATGAGCACTGCCTGACTTCCATCACAATAAAGGCGGAAATCCGGCAGTGTTCATAGTGGCAGACGTTGGTAAGCTGGCGCTGCTAACACCAGCACCGACCGCCCCGCCAGTAGAACACCGCCAGCCGTATTTTGGCGACCTCCTCGCCGGACAAGGCAAGACGCGTCCGACAGGGGAGGGGGTGGGGGTGCCATGTGTGTGTGTCTGAGTGTGTGAGTGCGTGTGTAAATGCGTCTCTGTGTGTTGTTTGCGTGGTTGTATGCGTGTGATTGAGTGCATGTAAGAATGGTGAAGTGAATGCGTGTCTGCATGTCAGTGCGATTGTGTAAGAATGTGTGTGAGTAGGGGTGGGGGTGTGTGTTTCTGTATCAGAGGGTGTTAGGGGGCGAGTGAGTGGATCGGAGGGGGATGGGGGTGTTTGTGTATCGGGGTGGGGGAGCTAGTGTGTGTATTGGAGGGGTTGATTTTGGATGGAGGGGGTGGGGGGCATTAGGTGTGTGTTGGGGGTGGGGAAGCAACCTACCAGTGACAAGGAAATAATTCCCTGTCACTGGTAGGGTCTACCGGCATGGTTTTTGTGGCATTGCTAACGCCACGGAAACCATGGTGGTAGGCCGGCTCATTATGTCACGGGCAGTACTATGTCGGCCGCCGGGCTGGAGATGGACATCTCCAGCCCGGCTGCTCATACCGCCATGGTGGTATGAGTAGGGAAGAGGCAGGTTGGCTGCAGCCAACCCCCAAATGTCATAATATGGTGGTATGTACCGCCAGCCTGTTGGCGGTACTGCCGCTATATTTCCCCTGATCACCAGGGTCATAATGCCCCCTTAATGTTTTAGGGTCCACACTTCTGTCTCTCCCTGTCACCATCTGCCTCTAACTAATTATCCACACGCATTAATAGCTAGTACGCTACGACCAGCAACAGAAACGCGCAGTATGATACAAGGGGAAGAGCACCTCTTTCACAGCACCGACTCATATATTGCCTTCAATATTTAGGTGGTCATTACAACCTCAGCAGTCTTTTTGCAAGACCGCCGAAGGACCGCCGTGCTGAAGACCGCCAGTGCAGGCGGTTTTCCGCTCGGCGAATTATGACTTAGTCTGCAACGGCCCATGCTACCTCCTGCACACATGCTGCTCTGTCCTTTTTGGCCATCAGCTGAAACGCATTTTAGAATATCACCTTTTTAGCACATACATAGACGCATATCTAGATTTAATTGTCGGCACTGTGCATCCCCCTGGACACACCAACATGGGACATGGATATGCAACTGAGATATGTCCTTAAGGGCAGTGGTGTAACAAATAACAATAATATGGTCCCTAAAGCAACAAATAAAAATAAGACCCCCTGGTGTGATCAGCGCAGATGTAGTGATGGCTTTCGGTATCAGTCTGTCAACACAAGTAACACACTGCACAACGCCTTCCTCGTGACCCCACATCTCTTATGGTATTCACCGCGGCCTGTGTGTGCCGCTCTCCCAAAATCCTAGCAGGGCTTCTGCTCCTCTGATTCACTGGGGGCCGCCGCTCCTGACCTGCGCTGCGCACCACGCGAAATGCTGTACACAGTGTTAACATAAACAGTAGCCCGTAAATGGACAACGGTCGCCTGCATACCTCGGCTGCCCGCCGCAGCACTTTCCTTTCTCGCACTGCTCCGTGCAGCAGCCGTGCCAGTGCTTGGGTTGCAGGCTCTTACCTGAAGTCCACACCGCTGCTGCAGTAACAGGTGTCGCTCGCTGGGCCCGTGAAATGGCAGCCGGACCAAGCTGTATGTACACGCTGCTTTCCCAGGCAGCCCAGGCTCACTGAGCCCGTATTCTGCCTGTTCCAGTGACAGAGGCGAAGGGAGGGGCGCTCTGTGCAGACTGCGATCAATTTGGGGTGAAGGGAAAAAAATAGGAGCTAATTACTAAAGGGCTTGTAGTAGGAAGCGATGAGCAGCGTGACAGTAAACTCTGCTCCACCACCCGCTGGTGGAGTTTGCCGAACTCTGTGCTCCGCTTGAAGCGTGGAGTGCAAAACACCATGAACTCTGCCAACTGAGCGCAGCTCTCCACCCACCTCTAGTCTGGGCAGGAAGAGCAGGGCCTCTTTCCACTTCAAAGGCCAGTCTTTGAAGTCTCTCTTACTTCAAAGGCACTACTTGATACGTACTGGACATCACACATCACCACTTCAGTACATCTCTAGTACTGTGAAAACTCTGCCAAGAAGAAGGACTGCTGTGATGCTGAAGGACGTCCAGTCCACTAGACTGCCGCTTTTATGGACTTCTGCCTTGCTGTACTGTCCTGCTCTTTGCTGATCCCTTGCCTGGGTGAGAAGGATTGGACCTGCATCACTTGAACACAGAGTGAGTAGAAGGCCTCTTGATCTGAAGTCTCAGGGACATAAAAGACTTCCATCCACCTTGGTTCTGCCCTTAGTCTCTGCCATCTATGAGCCTACCCTGCCAGATATTGTCCTGGATCCTTGGAAGTGGGTGATTACCTGCAGAACCAGTGCATCATCTCTGCTGAGTGGTGCATCCTTGAGCAGAACCGACGTATCCCGTCTACAGATCAGCACATCCAGAGCAGAACTGTAGCATCGTCGCAGCTGTCATGTATGACTTACTTTGCCACTGCATCCTTCATCTTGGGTTTAACCCATATCCTTCTAAACCTGCCACCACGCATCGCTTTTCCTGGCGTAAGCTGTCTACATCTTCCATCGACGGCAGCCTTGACAACAGAACTTTGCTTTACAGCTTCACCGCTCATCCGAACCAGTGCATTGCCTCGACTACTTAATACATGCTCGACACCAGCCTTTGCATCACAAGTCCTGTTAATAGAATCTTCATTGTTGATGCAACAGGACCTCACACACAGCCTCGCCGTATCTTGGAACCGAAGTATCTCCTCAGCTGCATGCTACACCTTCATCGAAATCCACACAACCCTTCTCAACCTAGGATTTAAGGTAGTTTGGTTCACCTGGTCTAACTTGGCTTCTGTAGCTGGCCTGCACTCCATCATGGTCAGCCAGTGCTTTTGAATTTGTCCCAGTCCGGCATGACCAGATATCCCCAATATCGCTTTGTGCTTCTTGGCTCCATTTTCAGTTATAACTCTGAAATTCGATATCTCAAGTTCTACTTATTGGATTTTTGTCATTTTAGTATTATTTTAGTTTTTAACTTTGGATCTATTTTTCTAATCTAGTGTAGAATCCTTTTGTGTGGTGGTTTCACAGTTTTACAGTTTGAAGTGTTGTACAAATACTTAACACACTGCCTCTAAGTTAAGTCTGACTGGTCTATGCCCACCTGCTATGGGGTTGAGCACAGGTTAATTTAGGGTTTCCTTGTGCCTTACTCTGACTAGGCTTGTGATTGCTGCTAGACTAGTGCTCACACCTCTGTCAATCAGTAACCCAATTTCTAACAGAAAGCATACCTTTCATTTTAAGGCAGACAATTAAGAAACATGCATAGAACATCCTATTAATTCCAACCTCAATACATAGTATGGTATTCTGAGCTGTAATTAAAAACAACACACAAATAACTATATAGATATTATAAGGGCATACGCAGATGAAGACTATATTCCTTTTTAAACAGAAACAGAAGAAATATTCAGAAAAGTATGGAACGCCACACATCATAAAAGCCTAATTTGCACAATGCAGATCCTGAATAAATCTCTGCTGCATATCCAACAACGTATAATAAGTAACAAGTTTGTGGTGCTTAGTACGGATACATTTAAGGTATGTGTCTTTTTTGGGAATGGATGGACAGCACATCAATTTGAGAGCCCAGTCTTGTTAGATAATCATTATATGTTGTTTATGAGCTAATTTGAATTTGTAAAAAAACATTATTTCTCACAATTGATGCTTTGAAAACTTTTTTAAATTTTAATTTAAAACTGAGTCAAGGAGGTAACTGACTGTTTGTAGAGTACAAGGTGCTGAGTACCTAATCTCCCTGATTACATCATACTAGCTGTTACATACCCTTTCACCAGTCATTGCTGCGTATTGGAAAAGGCAATTTGAGATCAGCAGATGAAATAAGTACAAGATCAAGCAATTGACAAACTGCAACAGCACATCATCTATGTAATAGAATGTACCTGCAAAACATCTATGTAGGCAGCACCATAAGACCTTTCAAAACAAGGATTCAAGAGCTCTATGGAAACGTACATAAAATATAAACTACAACACCACTATTGGATCACTACACACAGCATTGTGTACATAACAGAGTTTTTTGGGAATTGAAGAAATACCACAGATACCCTGGGAAATTAAATAGAGAATGGAGACTTTGAAAAAGGCAGAGTGAATGGATTTTGAGACTGTTCACCACTGTCTGAACAAAGAAGCAGAAATGCACTATTAGTTGTATTAATGTCTGTCTTTATTGGTCTGATTGTGAGCAGAATTATGTTACGCATGTTGTTGATCACTAAACACCAGGTGCAATTCCCTTTGCATGTAATGTAAATTTCGTCTGGTGTTACCATCCTACTTAGCTGCCACGTTTCCAAGATCCTTGCATGATGAGTTACTCTAGTCCAGGTTTTTTTCAAGAATAAACCTGGACTGAAGCAGATAGTCATGCATGGATCTTAGAATTTTAACAGAGCTGGCCCTAAATCATTACATATAACAAAGTCAAGCTACAATTTGATACAAGAACAAATATCTAGATAGACCTGTAGGGCCCCACTTCTTTCTTTTCTTCTTTTACTTACAAGCATTCAAGGGGCCTCTTATTTCATTGTCAGAAATTATTATAATCTTACACCACACCTTTAACTGTTACAAAATGTTTGCTCCACATGTGTACTGGCAATCAAGTATTGTTAAAGGCTCCCACATGCCAGTTTGCTTGTATGACAGCATACTTTGTGCTTTTTACAATCACACCATGGGCCATCATCTGTAAAATGTAGAAGACATCACACAACAATTGATTTCCAATAGTCATACCACTTATACTTAACTACTAGCACATTCTGTTATTCCTTGTTTTTGGTTTTAGAACTTGTAGAGTTAAACATGTACAACACTGTTCCATGATATACCACCTACAGCTGACTCAGTAGTATATATAATATCTATACTATTCTTGTTACCCCAAAGGATTATCAAGTATTGCATAATAAACCTACCTTATTATACTACTCCTTATACAATACCACTTATTCTTATTTCCACTATATTATGTTACAAAACTCATGGTCTAGAACATTATACCACATTTTATTATTCTCAGTATTTTATGTTACCAAACTCAGATTCTTGAATATATACCTTCATACTAGACACAACTTAGAACTGACTCACTATTTTATATTTATGTTTTTGTTGTAACCCCAATAGATTACCAACCACTATATAACAGACCTGACTAGATTACTACTAGTAGCATACTCCAAATCTTACCATGTCCTACAGTCTCCATATGACTAAGCCTCCCTCCCATTTGGCCACCTTGTGGACACGACTGTCACAACAAGCCCATATGTACACCGCTCTAGACATGACTGTCCCAAACAAATATGGGACCCTAGCAGAACAAAAATACTTATTCAGATACTTATTCGGACCTTAACCAGATGTATTCCAGATGCACTGGAAACAGGTAAATTTTCCTTACTCTTGGAAAAGCGTAAATGTTGCTCTACCCTGGTGTCATAATCTTGATCAATATTAACATGTAACATTGATATATAATGTGTGTTTTAACTGATGTAATGTAAAGTGTTGCACTCAAATACAGTAATAAAGTGCATTCACTGTAGTGTTAGAGAGAATTGTGTATATGGTATGCCTTTAACTCATTAAATGAAATGTGATTACTGAAATATGTTAACATAACCATCCTCATATTAATGGAGTGTATAAGCTTTAAGAAATTAGACGAATCTCTGTGGGTGTGCTCTTGACCAAGCTTCTGAAATGCTGACACCTTCCCTCTTTTGCACTTTCATATTATTTCCTTTTCTAGTATTTTTCAGTCATTTTGAGATTTGTCCATAGACTAAGAATTTTGAATGCACTAGATCACGAGCTAGATGACTTAAGACATTACTCATGTTGAGGAGAGAGAAGCAGAGACTGTTCTCTGAACACTACATTTTATTGCTGATCTTTTGTATTGTGGTGACCTGATTTCTTGTATGCCTTATTCTGATGCTCCTAAACGTCTTCAGGACATTTGACTACCCTATGGTGATCTTGTATCTTCACAGCATATTTGTGAGATTGATTTACATTAACCTGACTGTTAACTTGCAAGAAAATCCTTAACTTTAGTTCTGATTCCTGGCCTTTACTGTGTGGCCTAATGTGTCACACTGTTGATTAGAAAATGTTGTAATTGATACTAACTCCCAACATCTACTGTGTTGAGATAAAAAGGTCTGTTGCATGATTGACCAAAGCAAAGTGGCCCAAACACTTCCCCACTCCCTAATACCTTCTTTCCCATTCGAAAATGCTCCTAATAATGTATGTTCTCCGAAGGGTCTTGGGCATATTGATATGCCTCATGGTAGCTTTGACTCAGAACATATTTACATCATAACAAACTAGCTCCAGCCTATTATCAATAGATTGCCACAACCCACTATGAATTATGGTAAATCTGCACAGTTCATTAGCAATACTGTTTACACTAGTTTTCGGTAGTTGTTCTAGTTGTTCTGCATTTACATCTCAAGGTACAGGAACCACAACCCTTGCACACCACATATTGTTCTGTACAGTCTCTGACATATAACTTCCCTCAATATGGTGGACATTACCCCAAGGCTTACATTGCAGCTCTATCCATCATGGCAGTGACACTGGGTCTTCTGGTTCATGGGGACTTCCTGTGCCTACCTCCCATTAAATAGTAGGCAAGAGAGACCTGCATTCACAAGCAGACACATTCCAGACTACACCTTGCTGATAACTGGCAACAGTATTTCTTGACCAACCCTAAAGCTTTAATAATACTAGTAAACTACACATTGCTCCTATTCTTCCTTAGGGTTGTACTGCTATGCTTCCAACAATACTACACTTCACCTCATTGCTTCTTTACTTTGGTTCTATAGAAAGCCTAAACCAGGTCTTACTTAGGACTCTACCCAATTCCAAGCTATCAACTAAATACCAGTAGGCCAGCATCTTACAATGTCACAACAAAACCTACTGTTTTTACTCTTAAGTACAGTATCTTCAATTATCCATCTTTCTTGAAGAGTGTTACTTAATTGTCATTGAACGAGGCATTAAAGCATTTTACGATGGTCCGGATGCTCTGGAACCCAGAATTAGTGGTTAGTCCAGTGCTATTGATTACTGTTAGTTACTGTGATTAGTCTAGTGTGCTCAAGCAAACCATTCCATGCAGCCATTCCAATTTGTTTAAGGTGGACTAAATTAATGGGGGTTAGTTACAATTATTGGTGGGGGGCTATGTGAACTTATGAGCATGGTTGATGGGATTAATTGATTAGAGGAGAGGAAGGAGGGGAGATCGTGACCTGGTTAAAAGGGTATGGGCAATTTGCAGAAATACAATAATAGAGAATAATGCAAACATCCACGTGATAGAGTAGGTTGTACTGAGAGAGAGGAGGCATGCAGATGATAGAAGAGAAGGGACATTTAAAAGAGAGAGAAAAAAGGAGAGGCAACAATCAGAAGTGTTAATTAAAGGTCAGCTTTTCATGCCAGATTTAGGGGATGTAGAGAATACTTTTAAGGCAGCATGCAGCTTGAGGATGCAAGACTGTAAAAAGAAACATTATTTACTTGTGAAAATTGTGCTATATTAGGGATTTCTGATAGGCAGCAGAATTAGGTAAACCATCTGTTCATGCTGGACTACTGCTAGGCCACCAATCCAGCAATTTCTAACTATTGCTCCGAATAAAGTATAACTTCTTATTCGGCTAACACTTCTATAAACGTGAAGTGAAAGCAAACAATAGCTTTTATCTAGAGTCGATGAGACATCTCTATACTAATGATGCCTTCCATGTTACAATGGCGGTCCAGACAACTCTTGTGATGGGCTAAAATATCAGTTGCTTCCTAGATACACTCAACATAATTCAGTAACTAGTAACTTATACTGTTTGATGAATGAATCTGTACCTAAGTAAAACTGTAGATGGCACTTCAGGGTGACACCTGGCCAGCTGCACCAGAATGCCAATAGTTGTAAGGGTGCAAATTTATGAAACTCCCTGCTTCCTCCCCAGAGAAATCGACAATGAAAGAAAGAGGGAAAGGTGTTAGAGGAACAAGAGCAAGAAAATGAGAGGGTGGGGTTAAGGGGGGGGGAGAGCAGGTGCCAGAGAGAACAGAGATACAAAGAAATATTGAGAAATACAGAGGTAGACAAAAATAATGTATTAATGAGAAACATAGACAAAGAATGCATCTGCGAATGAGGGTGAGACCGAGAGTGAGAAAAAGGGTGAGACGAGCACGTTCAGGCAGTGAGTGAGAGAGGGAGATCTGCCAAATTATACTAATTGACTAGACCTATAAACCGTTAACCACCTCTGAGATACACATATCAATGTAACAGTAAGAAATGAAAGGACCAACAAGATCTGCTTCCTACAGTAAAAATATTTTAAGTTAGATGGGGACTCTATCTGCTCTCTGTGTCTATAGCAAGATATTACAGGTTGAACAATCCTGAATGCCCCCTTCTAGGTGGGGGAGAAAGTCCCAGTGCAGGAAGCCCCTAATTGTATCTGCATCCTTTTTTAAAGCACTGCAACAACATTTACTTTTTAGGCCTGCTGTTAGCCAATACCTTTTGATTTTCTCAAAATGATATGTATAATATACTTATACAAAGGAGGTTTCAGTCCCCTCTGTTCATCCACTGGGCTGTTCTTGTGTCATTCACATTTTGACTCCTCCCACTACAGCCTACAGCATGGGGCAAAAGGTCAACCTACTCAGCCACTGGCTAACTTCACCTTGAGTAACTGCTTTTAGCCCTTTTGCAAGGAAGGCAATCCTACACGAGGTAGTTTTCTTCAGTGCCAGAGTGTTTTTGTTTTTACTTTATCATTAGATTATTGATTCTTTGTTTGTACAGCCTGATGTGACAGCAGGACACTTCCTACTAGATGAGAGCGAGGGGCACATTCCAGCTTTATCAGTTCCGGTCTCCTGCCAATGCTGTTGTAAATCCTTTTGTTTATCTCACTGCTGCATTTTCACACCGTGCAAGCAGCTCACATGAACTGTAAATATAAGCTAGTGAGGGTGCTCTGTCTTTGTAACCCTGTCATTCCTTTTTCTGTCTTTCTTTCTTTCTTTCTTTCTTTCTTTTCTTTTTCTTTCTTTCCTTCTTTCTTTTCTACTATCGTTCTTATGTTATTTTCCTTTTGCTTTCTTTTGTTTTCTTTTTTTCTTTCTTTCTTTCTTTCTTTCTTTCTTTCTTTCTTTCTTTCTTTCTTTCTTTCTCAAAAGCAAATGGCTAACATCCAATGCCAGTCCAATTCGCTTTTTTATGTCTGTGTTAGCCAAGGCCTTTAGATTTTAATAAAATTATGTCTATAATACAGTTACCTATAAGGATTTTCAGCCAGACTTTGTTCTGTCATTCACTTTTTACTTCCACCCCCCAGCATGCATCAAGAGGCTATGTGTCAGCCCTCTTCAGCCATTGGCTCACTTCACCTCTGAGTTATAGCTCGTTTCCCTTTCACAAAGTGCACATCAACACACAAAGTACTTCCCTTCAGTGCCAGGGTGTACCATGGCAATGTCTATTTTTTTAAAGACTAAGGGGGTCATTACAACATTGGCGGTAAAAGCCGCTTACTGCCGTGCAGAAGACTACCAATACACCGCCGCAGCCGCAGAATTCCGCCACGGTCATTATGACCCAAAGACCGGAATCTGCCAAAATTTAGACACCCACACAAGTCCGCCACACCAAAGGTCAGTGATAAACTGATGATAACAAAACCTCCACCGTCACGCCAACAGGAATACGCCCATACTATCGCGACCCACGAATCCACGCGGCGGTTTTTCAACCACGGTATTCCATTGGTGGTACACACCACCGCGCACAAAATACACACACTTACAAAACACTACCACATTGGACAATTCAAAATATACACACCTGATACACATACACACACCACTCCCACACATCCAATACAATATAAAACACACACCCACATCACCCACAAACCCCTACGACCACAATTGCGACTGAAAGCCAGAGAGAGACACCACCATCTACAAACTAGCATCCACAGGCACTCAACACTATCACTCACATAACATCCACGCACCTCACACAACACACCTCTAAATATCACTTCACACATCACAACACACACCACCCCACACATCACCCACACCACCCCATGGCCCCGAAAAAACACCCCAGGTTCTCTGAGGAGGTCATGGTGGAGGAAATCATCCGGGTAGAGCCACAGCTATTCGGATTACAGGTGCAGCACACCTCCATAGCTAGGAAGATGGAGCTATGGCGAAGAATCGTGGACAGGGTCAATGCAGTGGGACAGCACCCAAGAACACGGAATGACATCAGGAAGAGGTGGAACGACCTACGGGGGAAGGTGCGTTCCGTGGTCTCAAGACACCACATCGTGGAACAGAGGACTGGCGGTGGATCCCCACCTCCTCCCCCACAACTAACAACATGGGAGGAGCAAGTCTTGGCTATACTGCATCCTGAGGGCCTTGCAGGAGTAGCTGGAGGAATGGACTCTGGTAAGTCATTCTTCACTACTTTCACGCCCACTACCTGCATGCCATCACATACCCCCACCCACGCCCTCACCCCCATCACTCCAACTCCTCACACATGTCCCATTATCACAAACCACACATCCCAAACCGAAGCCCTGCATGCAACACCAAAGCATGGACACCCATCACATAAAGCATGGCCACTGCACATACCCATACACCCCCCATAAACCATCATCACACAAGGTCCTACACAGGAATGCAAGCACTGGGGTACAGGGTCACCCACCCATTGCACACCATGGCACGCACAGATGCAATAATCATGCCTTTACACCCCTGCAGGACCCCTACCCAACGTCACTGGACAGGAGGGTCCAGACATGTCTACTCCACCCACAGAAGAGGCCCACAGTGATGACAGCAGCTCTGTCCGACTGGATCTAGATGACCAGCCCGGCCGATCTGGGACCTGAGGACAGCCGGTTCCCCTCACACTGGCACAAGCCACTACAGAGCTTCCCCCCTCTGGAAACACCAGCACAGCACCCACCCAGCGGGCCCATACCTCTGTCCCCAGGACACGTCAAGCAGCAGTGTGTCCACCACTACAGGGAACCCCGGCTAACACACCACCCCAACAACAACAGGGACCTGGGGGCAGTGGCAGTGTGCACACGGTTCAGGGGACAGAGGCCCAGGAACACAGGGGAACTGGGAGGGTTGCTGTGCCACAGGGGGAGGACAGGTCCAGGGTACCCACTCTCCACTAGGCCCTCTCAAACATCATGGGAGCCTACCATCATTCCCAGGAGACGATGGCAACGGTACTGGCCAAGTTTCAGGAGACCCAGCGGCTGCAGGAGGAACAGTATTTGGGGTTCAGGGAGGAACTCAAATCCATCAATTCCACCATGGGCACCATTGTAGGGGTGCTGAAGGAACTCGTGCCCACCAGGAGGGACACTGCAGCACAACAAGGTGCCCCTGACAGTAGCCTGGACGATGAACTGCCCACCACCTCTGCCCACCACCTCTTCCTCCACCATCACTCCTCACCATTTTACAACACCCTCCAATATTGAACACTAAAATAAACACCCTTAAAGCACAAAACAATCTGGAGTCTGTCTGTGATTTCGAAATAGTGTATTAGCAATTACAGTGGCAAAATGCTCTTTCAAATGTAATGTCAACATACCTATGTCACACAGCTCTAGTCCATGAGGAAACAAAGCAGATGTCACACAGTGGGACCCACATCTGTGAAATCGTAAGGGAAAGTGACAAATCAGTGACCATACACTGGGTGAAAAGGACAGACAGTAGAGAGGTAGTAGATTTATATTAGATGTAGCAGGCAGTGTTGGCTTCTTTCCTGTGTCTCACTGGAAGTATTGCAGGATCACGTGTTCCTGTTGTCGATGTCCTCTTCTTCTGCTTCCTCGTCTTCACTGTCCACAGGCTCCAAAGCTGCCACAACACCTCCATCTGGACCATCCTCATGCAGAAAAGGCACCTGTTGTTGCGAAGCCAAGTTGTGAAGCATACAGCAGGCCACAATGATCTTCTTTGGTGAGTAGAATAGGGAACCACCTGTCATATGGAGGCACCGGAACCTGGCCTTCAGGAGGCCGAAGGTCTGCTCTATAATCCTCCTAGTTCGCCCATGGGCCTATTTGTAGCGTTCCTCTGCCCTTGTCCTGGGATTCCTCACTGGGGTCAGTAGCCATGACAGGTTGGGGTAACCAGAGTCTCCTGCAAATGGCAAAGGACAGCTGTTAGACACACACTAACTCATAGGGACATCCACAGACCCAGACAACTATTCCCACTGTATTGGGTCCATGTGCTCACCTAATAGCCACACCCGGTGCCTCTGGAGTTGCCCCATCACATAAGGGATGCTGCTATTCCGCAGGATGCAAGCATCATGCACTGAGCCAGGGAATGTGGCATTAACATAGGAGGTGTATTGGTCTGCCAAACACACCATCTACACCTTCATGGAATGGTAACTCTTCTGGTTTCTGTACACCTGTTCACTCCTGCGGGGGAGGGGGGCAAGGCCACATGTGTCCCATCAATGGCACCTATGATGTTGGGGATATGTCCAGGGGCATAGAAATCACCTTTCACTGTAGGCAAATCCGCCACCTGAGCGAAAACGATGTAGCTTTGCATGTGTTTCAGCAGGGCAGACAACACTCTGGACAACACTTTGGAAAACATAGGCTGGGACATCCCTGATGCTATGGCTACTGTTGTTTGAAAAGACCCACTTGCTAGGAAATGGAGTACTGACAGCACCTGCACTTGAGGCGGGATTCCTGTGGGTTGGCGGATAGCTGACATCAGGTCTGGCTCCAACTGGGCACACAGTTCATGGACTGTGGCATGATCAAGCCTGTAGGTGATGATCACATGTCACTCTTCCATTGTTGACAGGTCCACCAGTGGTCTGTACACCAGAGGATGGCGCCATCTCCTCACATGCCCCAGCGGACGGTGCCTATGGAGGAGAACAGCGAGCAGAGAGTCAACCAACTCTCAGGTACGTAAACAAAGCTTACTCTGAAAATATTAATAAATCGAAATTTGACTGTATGAGTGTTTAGGCAAGGCCTAGGTATGTATGACGCAGTCAAAAATAAAGCTACATGGCCCACTGAAATGGCAGCTGCCTGACCTGTAAGGTGGGACAGGGGGATATAAGGTAACTGCGCTGGCGTTGTATACCGTCGCGGTAGGCGGTCAAAGACCGCAGCGCAATTCTGCATTGGTTAACATTGGACACTATGGGTCCCAGGAGCCAATGACGATGTACGCCGGCGGTGACGGTACCTCAAAACCTGATCTTCGACAGGAGAGGACCTACACTGCAAGTGCTGCTGTGACCTCAGTCTGGAAGAGACAATGGCTTGTGTGTCTGGGGAAAGGGCCCCTGCCTTCAGCACGGAGGAGTTGGAGAAACTTGTGGATGGGGTCCTCCCCCAGTACACGCTACTCTACGGTCCTCCAGACAAACAGGTAAGTACACTGTGAGCATGCTGTATGGGCAATGCCTGTGTGGAGTGGGGTGGATGAAAGATAGGGGGGTGAGAATGAGGCGTGCATGAAACGACGGTGAGTGCATGCGCGTCATGGCAAGAGTAGGGATGCGGGCCAATGACTGTGACGTTGCAGTTGGTAATTACTACTCTTTTTCCCCTGTACAATTCCTGTAGGTCAGCACCCACAAGAAGAGGGACATTTGGCGTGCCATCGCCAAGGAAGTCCGGACCCTGGGGGGCTACCACAGATGGAGCACCCACTGCCGGAAAAGATGGGAGAACATTCGCCGCTGGAGCAAGAAGACGGCGGAGGCCCAGCTGGGGATGGACTCCCAACGTGGGAGGGGTGCCCGTCGCACCATGACCCCCCTGATGTTTAGGATCCTGGCGGTGGCGTACCCGGAGTTGGGTGGGCGCTTGAGGGCATCACAGCAGCAACAAGGGGGTGAGTACCCTCTCATTCTGCTGATTCAGCGCACATTGTAGGTGTCTGGGTGGGGGAGGTGGGCTGTGTGTTCCCCTAGGCCAGGGCGAGTTTAGTAGGCAAGGTCCCTTCTTCATGCAGGCCCTGTGGCACCCCACCCCACCTGTGTACAGTGCCAACTACATCTAGTCAGGGTCCTGTGAAATCTGTGTGTGCAGAAATCAGCCATTGCCTTGTAAGTCATGTCCCAGGGATTGAATAGTGGACTCCAAGTGCGCGGCGTAGTGCAGGGGGCTTCTGTGTCTGTTGTGTCCGCCAACGGTAGCAGTATTACATGCACTCAACATGTCTTTCTTCTGTCTTCCTCCCCCCTTTTTGTGGTCTCCCTGTTCTTATGTGCAATAGCATCATCAGGCGGAGGAGCAGTGGCACAGGAGCAGGAGGGAGTTGCATCCCACATGGCCCTGGAGGGCGACACTACGGAGTCTGAATTTACCAGTGGGACAGAGGGTGAGGGGAGCTCCACGGCGGGGACAGGAGCTGAGACCAGCGATACGGACTCCTCCTCTGATGTGAGCTCCCTTGCGATGGCAGCCCCATCTGTGACCCCCACATCTACAGGTACAGCCGCCACCCCCCCTACCAACACCGCCCTCCCAGCAGCCCCTCAGCGTTTGCCCCGTGCCCGCTCACCCAGGAGGGTGGGCTTCACCTTCGCCCCAGGTACCTCAGCCCCTGCCCCTATCACCCCTGCTACCCTCAGTGAGGAGGCCATTGACATCCTCAGGTCCCTCACTGTTGGGCAGTCTACCATTTTGAATGCCATCCAGGGTGTAGAGAGGCAGTTGCAATAAACCAATGCATACCTGGAGGGAATTCACTCTGGTCAGGCAGCCCTTCAGCGAGCTTTTCAGACTCTGGCCAGAGCACTGATGGCAGCCATTGTCCCTATCTCTAGCCTCCCCCCTCCAACTTCCTCCACCCAGACCCACACCCCTATACCTCAGCCTATCCCAAGCATACCATCAGACCAGCATGCACACACCTCAACACACAAGGGAAGCTCTGGCAAACATAAGCACCACACATTCCACAGGCACTAACGCAAGCATCAGACACATGCAGACACACCAACATCCACTGCCTCCACTGTGTCCCCCTCCTCCTCGTCTCCCTCCTCCCTCCCTGTCTCGTCTCCACTCACACCTGCATGCACAACATCCTCAGCCACTACATCCATCACCAGCACACCCACCACCACACCCCACTCACGTGCAGTCACTACCCCCACTACCATTCACACATCCCCTGTGTCCTCTCCCAGTGTGTCTGTGAGGCCACCTCCCAAGGCACACAAACGCAGCCACACACCCACCCAACAGCCATCCACCTCACAACAGCCTCCAGCCCATGCACCTTCACCCAAAGTCACCAAACGTACACCTCCTACGACCACAACCTCTTCCTCCACTCCCAAACCCCCTCCAGCTACCCGTCCCAGTGTTCCTAAGAAACTTTTCCTGGCCAGCCTTGACCTCTTTCCCTCACCTCCCCCACCCCTTCAGTCTCCTGTGGCCGGACTCTCCAGGTCCCAACCTAGCACCTCAGCCACAACATCGGCGGGACCAGTGGTGCCAGTAGTCTCCAGATTATAGAGTGCACCAGGCAGCAGGACAGCCAGTGTGGCAAGGAGCCACAGCACGGACAGTCCCCCACCTGTCAAGCATAAAAAGTTGGCCAGTGCCGGGCGGGAGAGGGGAAAGAAATCAGCCACCAAAGCCGCTCCCAGGGGTACAGTTGGGAGTGTGGAGACAGCTGCAACACCATCCAAGGTGGGGAAGGGGCACATTAAAACCGGCAAGTCTGGGAAGATCAGCAAGGCGGACAAGACCGCCAGCAGCCCCGCTGCCCAGGAGAAGACCGCCAGCAGCCCCGCCGCACAAGACAGGACCGCCAGCAGCAGCCCCGCTGCCCAGGAGAAGACCGCCAGCAGCCCCGCCGCCCAAGATAGGACCGCCAGCAGCAGCCCCGCTGCCCAGGAGAAGACCGCCAGCAGCCCCGCTGCCCAAGACAGGACCGCCAGCAGCAGCCCCGCTGCCCAGGAGAAGACCGCCAGCAGCCCCGCCGCACAAGACAGGACCGCCAGCAGCTGCCCCGCTGCCCAGGAGAAGACCGCCAGCAGCCCCGC
The DNA here is from genome assembly GCF_031143425.1 of Pleurodeles waltl. Lineage (NCBI taxonomy): Eukaryota > Metazoa > Chordata > Amphibia > Caudata > Salamandridae > Pleurodeles > Pleurodeles waltl. The sequence continues at coordinate 142,525,629 of NC_090451.1, forward strand.
TGCCCAAGACAAGACCGCCACCAGTTGAACCGCTGCCCAGGACACCGCTGCCAGCAGCACAGCAGGCCAGGACAAGATTGCCACCAGCTGAACTGCTGCCCAGGACACCGCCGCCAGCAGCACCGCAGGCCAGGACAAGACCGTCACCAGCTGAACCGCTGCCCAGGACACCGCCGCCAGCAGCACCGCAGGCCAGTGAGCACCAATGATTCGGACGCTACTGAGTCCGCCACGGGCAGGATGAAGCACTCTGGGCACCAAGCCCCCTCCAGAACCAGTGGAGATTCACATCCACTACCTCAGTCCTTGGCAGGATGAAGCACTCTGGGCACAAAGCCCCCTCCAGAACCAGTGGAGAGATACATCCACTACCGCCGTGTCCTTGGCAGGATGAAGCACTCTGGGCACAAAGCCGCCTCCAGAACCAGTGGAGTATCACATCCACTACCTCAGTCCTTGGCAGGATGAAGCACTCTGGGCACAAAGCCCCCTCCATAACTAGTGGAGACTGTTATCCACTTGAGAGACTGTGGCTTTGCACTCCCCAGGATTGCACAGTGGGCAACCCACCCACTGTAGAGACTTGAGGGACTGTGGCTTTGCACTCCCCAGGATTGCACAGTGGGCAACCCACCCACTGTAGAGACTTGAGAGAGTGTGGCTATGCACTCCCCAGGATTGAACAGTGGGCATGGAGCCCCCTCGTGGATCTGGCGTCGTGCACTCAACCGGCTGAGGAGCCCCCCCTTCCGTTCCCCCTGAGGTGCCTGTTTTATTTCTATCTGATGCCCATGCAGTGTTCTCTCCGTCTTGTTTGGGTATTGAGTGTGGGCCTCGCCAATGCCTTTTGGGTCCAGTGATCCACGGACCATGATGGTGGAATTCCTTGGACTTGTGTTCTTGGTGTATATAATTGTATGTAGTATAAATGTATATATTTGTAAATATTTTTGATTTATGTAATTGAATATATCACAATTATTCGACTCATTTCCTTTTGTCCTTGCATTCTTCCAGGGGGGTTGGGGGGTGTAACTGTAATGTATCAATATGTATTAGTGTGTGTGTTGTAGTGGGTGAGGGTGGGGGTGGGGTTTTGCGTGTGTGTGTCACTGTTTTTTCCCTCCCCCCTCCCCTGTGTCATAGGTGCAGTACTCACCGTGGTCTTCGCCGCCGGAGTTCGTGCTCCTCGTAGAGGAGCAGGAAGATAAAGGCAGGGAGAATCTGGAGTTCCGGTTCCATGGCGTCCTGGTTCCTCGTGGGGTGTGTGGAGGTGAGGGTTTTCCCTTTGAAGTGCTGTTCCCACCGTGTTTTTGTTCGCGGTGAATCCGCCCCGGAAAAGGTGGCAGATTGGTGGGTTGTAATAGTGTGGGCAGTACATTGTCCTCCGCCTGTCTGTTGGCGGTTACCGCCTCGGTGTTTGTTTGTACCGCCGTGGCGGTCGGAGTGTTAAAGTGGCTGTCTATGTTGGCGGTTTCCGCCACGGTCGTGATTCAATTTTTTTTACCGCCAGCCTGTTGGCGGTTTTACCGCCACTTTAACACTGACCGCCAGGGTTGTAATGACCACCTAAAACTACATTTGTGCATCTAGCTAATGTTTTTGTTTAGATTGATGAGGGGCTAGCAGCTTCTTGAAGAATAACATTTAGCAAAAAAATGTGAAAATATACCAAGAATTGCAAAAAGCCTAGACCAGACCTATTGGCTTTGCCAATACTTGTTTCATTTAAGTCTCCTACATTCTGCCTTTCCCCACCCAAGATTAGCAGAGCAAATTCACTAAACTAAATTAAAAGCTACTTGTGCCTGAGTGCAATGAACTGTTCATGTTAAACTGAGTTCGATACCCTGGGCACTTTGCTTCAGAAGCTCAACTCCTCCTGCAAATCATAGTCATTGATCCACTGAATAGAAGATCACAGCACAAAGCCAATTACTGGCTTTCTGCAGGACACATAGAGAGAGGAAAAAGCCTCCCAGGATTGTTTTTGTGCAGGAAGATCCCACTTCCTGCACAAAAACAATCCTGCCTCAAACACAGGCAAACATGAGTTGATGCTAGGGTGCCAAAGCATAGCCAGACAAAGGGAAAAGGACAGGAATGTGCTGTATTGGATAAATGACATGCATTCGTGCCCTTTTCCTGTGCAGGAGCGCACTTGGAAGCAGTGGTCAGGTTTCTCTGGGATCTCACAGTTTACTGGGAAGCAAAGGAGTTAGCATCCAATTTACAATTTTGTGAAGCCCATTTGGCAACACAAGAAGTTTAGTTTTTTTTTTTTACAAATTAGTAATCAATCCAAGTGCATAATAGCATCCAAGTGTAAAGACACAGAATCAGAATCAGCAAACTGAAGCACTGGAATAGGTTCAATCTCAATAGCATAAGGCATATGAAGATTACAGTCACAGCAATGCGAAAGCTAAGAAATAAAAGTTGACATTCTTTAAAGAAATTCAGATTGTTCCTACTCAATAAGAACAGTATTAAGGACATCTAGCTACATTCTTAACTAATTAGGATATTGTCTCAATGGTCTCAGGACATAGCAAGGTAGGTCTCAACATCACAAAGACTCCAGTAGAAGTCTTCAGAATTAAAGAGACAGTGTTAGCACAAAGCTACACGCTGCAAAGACAAAGGTGTCTGAGAGGTCTGCAGCCCTCCAAGTCTGAAAGAATCTGCTTTAACTCTAACAAGGTAATCACTAACTTAAAATGAAAAGTTCCAGGCACGACCGTATCTCTAATCACGTCATCTAAAAGCTCCAATCATTTTTCATTCTCATAGAGCATCTTGCAACGTTGAGCGATTCTCCCATCCCACAAGACTCTAATGACAAGGTTAACCTTGGACATCTTCACACCAGATATGGAAAAAACAAATGGGATTCTTCTGTCCATTATATCATTCAATGCATGCCAAGAAGTTCCTTCTCAGGTCTCGCTGCACCAAATCACAATACTCCTTTATCCAGCTATTGAACAGCAAATGTGCATCTGTAAAAGAAGAACATTTAGAGCAAGAAAAACTACATTTCACGTTAATATGAATGCTCTCCTCACGCTGACTTTGTAAATCATTGTTAATGTGCACTTTTTAATACTCAGATATAACTGCAAACGTTATACTAAAATAAGTAAAACAATTAATAAGTAAATCAATGATTACATATGAAATGTGTATTTAGTAAATGCAATATATCAGAATATAAAGTGTGAATGTAGATGAAAACTACAAATTATCATGTCAAAGTCAAACATTAGAGCACACTTGTATATATGAAACTCTAATACATAGAGGGGGCGTGGCCAAGATGGCAGTATTGGTGGACGCCTAACACAGAGCTCCACGTTAGACCACTCAGTATCTGGCATTAATCCTCCCACCTGAAGCTCCTCAAAACAATAAATGATTCTTTGCGACCCCCTGGGATGTGCTAAAGCTAAGGAATAGCCCGCCTTGCCTGCTCTTGCGTGATTGGAGCCAAGACACTGCCACGGTGGGGAGGTGACTACATGGCCTGCAGGGTGAGCAGCGTGTGTCTGGTGCTGACACACCAAGTTTCCTAGGCCACCGGCAGGAGATCTCCTTCATAGCAAAGGCACTTGACTCCTGCTGAGAACTTCTCTACTCAATGGCTTTCCCCCCTCCATGGGGAGCACAACATCCATGACCCTGCGGCCAGCTGCCTCACATAGCAGGAACCATAAGGCGGCCCCAACACGGCTCACCAGGTGGTAGCAGACAAATTTACCAGGAGCTCTGCAGCGGAGGAGGCAAAGCTCCCCCCTTCTAACTGGGATGTGCTGACATTCATCGGCTCATTGAGAACAACGGGCAGGTGGCCCATTAATCCACACCGCAGGGACCATGACACGGCCTGCTCACCACAGAACTATAAAGCCTCCTGGGAGTCCTGCAGTGAATACAACTGGGTCCCACATCTGACCCCTTGGCCCTACCAACACGCTGCTGCCTTCCAAGTGGGCATAAACTCATTCATGGCACTTCACCAGGATCATAATTGGAATGCGACCCGATCCATTCAGCAAACCTAAAGGTGAGCCCAGCAATAATAGTGTGCAGCTCAGTTACAGAACAGTAATTTAACATCCAGAAACCATAAATAAGCAAACTGCATCCATGGCGCTATACCTGTTGCTCCAGCACTGCTATACTGTCCATGATCCTTGTGCTACTCTCACATCTCTTCACTTATGAATCAATGCTAACAGTGACTGCATACAGACAGCACATGATGGGGGCCTGTCAACAGCAAAATTAATGCTTGACTGGTAAAATCTTAACAAATAGTAGCTCTCTCATACAGAGTAAAGACATTACTGCCTCCTGGAGTGCAAAGCTCGGAATAATTGTTCGCTGAGGTAAAGCAACCTGAGCGTTCACTGCTTAATTGGGAGCACAACCTGCTATCTCTAAATCAGTTCCCACTGTGAGTGTGCCTTATTGTACCAGAGATCACATATCCTCGCCTGAGCTGTCATGATGGGGAAGCCTGAAACAAATAAACCCATCCTACATGACTCACTGCTTCCATCGTTCTCCATTGATCGCACTGTGGAAGCCCTGAGCCACTTAGAAAGCACTCTTCAAGCTCACTCTACCCAATTTGAAAATGTTCTACAAGCTATCCTAGAAACCAAAACGCCTCTGGATAGCCAGAGAGATACCATTGACTTAGATGTTAATCTACTACGAACGGGCCACCGAAACCTGATGGACCGTGTGAATGCAGTGGAATCCATCATCACATCACTGCAACCCACGGTGCAAGACCTACAATCTCAGATGAGCAACACACCGCAGATGTGACTTCACTGCATCACAGGATGGAGGAAGCTAAAGGGAGGTCCAGACGTAATAACATTCGCTTCTTGGACTTCCCTGAATGAACTACTGAGACTGTGCTTTGATACATCAACAATTTCGGCGAAGGGCCTCTAGCAATATGAAGGAACCACGATCACAGCTTACCCTGACTTTACAGCGGAGGTACAGGAACAGGGTGAATCATGCGGCAAGGTCAAGCAATGACTCAGGGAGCTGAATTACAAATATACACTACTGTTGCCAGTGAAACTCTGCTTGATCGATGGAGAGATGAACCATGTGTTTGCCACCCCAGAAGATGTTTGGACTTGGCTACATGCAAAAGGTCTGGCACAAATTGAAGCAGAAAACTCCCCAAGACAGGGACTGGCTGACGTCCTGCCAGCTCGCAATAAACATAGACTCACAGAAGCCATGCCCCCTTGAGATCAAGCTGCAGTCGAGCAGGCCAGGGCAGTGCTTGAAGCTTCCCAATTTAGTGTGAACTCCTTTGCTCTGCTGCAAACAGACCAACCAACGGATTCTGGCTCTGACTCAGGAACTTCAGAATCCTCATTCTCAGTACTTGAAAGGGGACCTATAATATTCTCACGATCCGCTGATGACCTGTGATGCCCCTCAGCTTGCACTGTGCATCCATTCATTGTTGTGAAGAATTACATGTATGGCCGCTCTTTCTGGGGGTCTGCATTTGTCTGTTACATGTTTGAGCTGGGTTGTAAGTCCCTCAGGGTGAGGCCTTCAATGAGGAACTATTAGGTAAAATCACACATGCCTCACTGTGAACCCGGACCTTATGGACTCAACCAAAACACGGGTGTTTGTTAAACACCAGTTCAATAGATTGAGGGGTTATTGCATGCAGCCAACAGTACTCAAGGTAAGGTTAGGAGAGTTGTTTGTTTTGTTTGGTATTATTGCTTGTTCTGATTACTCAAGCAGGATGGCTGCATGGATGGTCGGTGGGGGGTGGGTGGGCCTCGGGCTAGGGGGGTTGTGAGCACCCTAAATTGTTTACTTCACACATGTGGCCACCGTATTTAATGCCCTGACTCGCTTTCTGAAATTGATTGACTAAAAGCCAGCACTGAGTACAGTTCATTTCAGCCTCAAGGTTAAAATAATTGGGATAAAGAGTACCCTATAGTCGGAAATATTGAAACTCACGAAATAGGGCAAGGCAATCCTGAGGTCGAACAAACCCCTACTGCAGACACCAGAGACCCTACGCCAATTTCCGCACTTGCTCAGCCAGATCTTTCTAAGATGGAAATTAGTATCTGGCTTTCCTCCTGTGCCCAGAGTTCTGAAATCTGTATTGGGGGTGCAAATAAGGAGCGCAAGGCGATTGAGGCCAATTTAGCCACAGATTTATTAGACCCCAGTAAACTTGGATATTCACCACCATCTCAGACACTCGAACTGCTCACGCCACCCCCCGATCTAGACGGGGCAAGAAATATATTGGGCAATACTGCAGTGGGAAATCCAAACGTGGCTGGTATAGATATGATTGAAAAGGGTATAAAACTTCCCCACGGTACTCCATTTGCAAGAGAGAACCCTGTGGCTGAAGCTCCCAAAGACAAAACAGATGGCCTAGATACCATCTTTAGTTGGAATATTGCAGGGTTGGAGAATAAAATGAACAACCCTGAATGGGGCAAATTCATAGACGAACATAAAATATGTCTTTTCCAAGAAACATGGGCACTGGAGCCCAAATACAGAATTGGTTACAAAAGTTACTGGGTCCCAGCAACTAAGGTAAATTCAGGGAGACCCTCAGGTGGGCTGCTTATATGGCTTAGCTGTTCCTTTAAATGTCGGATTGAAACAATTGACTTGGGCTGCCCTGATTTAATGGGTTTATCAATACCATCCCTCAGTGAGAAACCACTTTTAATAATCAATATTTATAATAGGAGCCTGGGTAGCAAATATGAGTCCGACACATTGACTATTTTGGACAGCTTTCTTGCTTATAAATCACCTTCCCACTTTATTCTTATTGCTGGAGATTTTAATGTCACTTTTGAACCCTACTTGCTGGCCCAGGAACTATACAAAGATGAAGACGCCTACTGGGGTATCTCTCAACTGGTATCAAGCAAAAGACCAAAAATAAATAGATTAACACATCAGGTTGTTGATATTACACTGGCACATGGCCTGCGGGCCTGCAATGGACGTTCCCGCTCGGACCCTAATCTTCACCCTACATTTAGGCGCGGGACACAGAAGAGCCAGATAGACTATATTTTGCTTGACATCCGCCTGTGGGGCTATATGGTTGACATGAACATTGTAGAACATGAGGAAAGTGACCATGAACCGTTGATTTTATTTCTTGGGAACCTACTGCCCCTACTTGAAGTCTCCTGTTCCAAGACCCACGAACAACAGTTCACACTGACCAACAATAGACAAAATGTTAGATGGGAATCCCTGAGCACCGACACAGCAACCTTGGCATCTGTGTACAGGCAGTTGGCTGATCACATGGATTGTATATCTCAGCCTTTAGAAGATAGTGGTGGGCTTATAGCAGCCCACACACAATTTTTTAATTCTTTAAAAAATCTTTTTACTAAAGAGTCTGCAAAAGAAGTTAAAAAGAAGTGCAACGCAAGGTGGTTCAATGCCGCATGCAGGGAAGCACAGCACAAACTGCTGAGAGCTTTAAGAGGAGGCCAGTCAGATCATATAAGGGAAGCCAGGAAAGATTATAAACAGGAGCAAAGTAGAGCCCGAAGGAGATGGGATGAATCTAGATGGGTTTCCCTCCTGGAGTCTGCTAAAATAAATGACACCTCGAAATTTTGGAAATTGGTGGCTGATGCCAGTGAAGAACCTAATTGTTCGCCTGGTGCCTCAATACTCCCTCTAGAGTGGACAGATCACTTTTCCTGATTATATTCTGGGATCACAGGTGTTACTACCAGGGAATTGACCCATACCATGATTACTGAGACCCCCAAAATTGAATTTACCCTGGCAGAAACCAAGGCTGCGATCGCTTCACTGAAATGGGGAAAGGCCCCCGGCCTTGATAAAATACCAGGCGATTTATACAAGACAAACCCAGATATATGGGCCCCATATCTGAACCTTATTTCCAATGCGGTAACTTCAGGAGCACCTGTCCGAGCTCCTGGATGGGAGCAGAGATAGTTCCCATCTTTAAGAAAGGTAACCCCTCTAACCGTGTTAACTACCGCCCAATCTCCTTACTCGACAACTTCCAAAAACTTTTTGCAAAGCAAATTCTGTCCCGTCTAGAAGAATGGATTCTGGAAACCAATGCCATTTCTGATTTGCAAGCAGGGTTTAGGCCAGCAGTTAGTACCATAGATCAGGTGCTAAGATTTTTAACAATAAAATGGAAGACTGTGGAAGTAGGAGGGGGCAACCTTTTTGTAGTTTTTATTGATCTTAGAGCCGCGTTTGATTTGGTCCCCAGAAACCAGTTATGGCTGACACTAGCCAACATGGGTGTCCCACACGGCCTCTTGAAACTTATCACCCGATTACACGAGAATACTTATGCACAAATCAGGAGCGGTAAGGATGGTGATCTAACAGAAGCAGTGGCTATTGAGAGGGGAGTCAGACAGGGGGGTGTTTTGGCCCCCACCCTTTTTCTTCTATACATTAACAATTGTATTAAGTATTTAGCAAATTGCACTAATGATTCCCCAAAGCTGGCCGGGACCAAAGTTCCATGCCTACTTTATGCAGATGACACTATCCTCCTGTCTAAATCATCCATGGGAATCCAGAATCTGGTTAACCAGTTCGGTGTATTCTGCAGAGATTACGGGTTAGACATAAATGTTAAGAAAACCAAACTCATGATATATAGTGCCCCGAACAAGAAGCTTAGAGCAAATATAAAGATGGATTCAATTCATCTGGAGAGGGTAATGGAATACAATTACCTGGGCATCAGACTATCCGATAAGGGCAGCTGGGATGCAGCTATAAGGAAAGAGGCACTAACAATCAGCCAAAGATGTGGCGTGATAGGACGTAAGGCTTGCACTGCAACAAGTCCCCCTCTGACCCTTATCTCTGAAATTTACAAAGCCCAAATCCGTGCCGCGGCCCTATATGGAGCGGAACTTTGGGGATCTCACAGACAACTGGATACACTTCAAATCAAAGAAAATAACTTCCTTAGACACATATCCAGACTAGGGAAGGGCACGCCGATGCTCCCCCTAAGACTGGACCTGGGTCTAAATAGTATTAAAGATACAGCATATTTAAGACCACTTCTGTACTGGGTCAGACTATGGAAAACGGATGAACTCGAACCCTTCAGGTCAGCAGTTAAAGAACTATTGCCACCTTGCTATGGATGGGAAAAAGTATGGTGGCTAAGGGAGATGAAAGCGGCTTGGGTCAAACTGAATTTATCCCATTATTGGGAGAATCCCGAGATGATTCCTGGTAACCTAAACGCCTGACCAAAGACCGTTATTGGGAAAAAATCCATGAGGAATCTCTCGGCTTAATTGGGTTAGGCCGGCTGACAGCAGAGTTTCTGCTGGTCAAGCACGAACCTCTGCCTGAAAGCTTCCTGGATCTCCCTATACCAGCCCGTGCTCGCTCTTTGCTACTTCAGTTCAGATATGGAACATTGGCAGTCAACAGCTTCACGGCTTTCTGGTCGACCAATAGTTCTTTATCTGACAAATGCATAAACTGCCATCTATGCAAGGAAACTTCTGAGCATGTCCTATTTTTCTGTCCTCTGTACAAAGGCCCTCGAGGGAAGTGGATTATCCCTCTGTGCAAAACACTGTTAACACAAAACCTAAACAGTGTATATAGAATATTCAAATATGACACTTCCATGCTGATAGTGAGTTCTGTTTCTAAATATTTGGCAGCAGCATGGAAAATCCGCAGTAGGATCATTACAGATCTTAATCCACCGGTCGAAGAACGGTCTAGAAGTTAGCGAACTAGCACCCTGTTATATTAGTCTGGGATTTTAAATAAAACTATTAGTGCGACCCATCGAGGATATAAGACTGTATCCCCGAGCATGTTGTCTAGTGAGTTACCCCAATTGAAGTGACTTATAGCTCCCCAGCATATATAATTTTACAAATGGCAAGATGCAATTTATTTGACCAACTTATCTAAGAGAACTGACTAACTTAGGGCTCCATTTTCCACTGGTTGACTTCTAACTTTTGCTAATAGGAGCTATTGTATGTAGCTTTTATGTCTTATTTTATGTATAAACCTGTTTTAGAATGGTCTTTATGCTTTTAACAATTGATCAGTATTATTTTAGCATGTAGCGTCTTGCACAGGGTAAGATTCAGAGACTATTTTGAGAGTCTTGTCTTAATTATTTATGAAACTTTTTAATGTAGTTTTACGAACCCTTTTTTTTTTTATTTTTTTTTTTTATATATATAAGCGGTGTATTAATTGCTAATGTCTTTTTTCTATTTTTCTATTATGCGATGGTTTATGGCTTCTATCCTTTTGTATGTATGATCACTTTTTACTTCTGAAATGGTCCAAATCTGGACCGAATAAACTATTGATTGATTGATAATGCCCTGACTTGGAACATCCGTGGTATGACAACTCCGGCCAGGAGACACAGGGTAAATGCTTACCTTCAGCGCAGACATATCCACATTGCCTGCCTCCAGGGAACACACTTAACCACACAGGAGCTTGATAAAGTAGAAAATGTTGGAGTGGACAGGTCTATGTCACCAGATACTCCTCTCACGTTAGAGAGGTTCTTCTATGTATAGCCCCAGAAGTCCCATTGGTAAAGGCCAGGGTATTAGCTGACAAAGAGGGCCATTACATATTAGTTGAGGGGACCTTAGATGGCAGTCCTTTTTATATAGTATCGCTGTGTGCGCAGAATACAGCTCAAGGTACATTCCTAGATGTTCTTTCTTCAACCATGCTGTTAAACCCCCAAGCCCAATGGCTATGGGAAGGCGATTTCAACTGCATACACAACACAGAACTTGATTGTTTAATACCCCCACTCCCAAACATCTCAAGTTTACAAGCAGCAAACTAGGTCATCCGTCTTACATCATACCTGGCGCTGGGAACATCCTAGGGAGAGGGATTACTCCTACTATGTGCCTGGACATCAAGAACAGACAGAATTCGATCATTTCTTCTGCAACACAGAATGCTGGCCTCTGGTCCACACCTATGAATATTTAGGCAGAACCCTGTCAGACCACAACCCTCTTAAGATTAAGTTCTAAAGGAGGGTATGAGAGCTTCCATCCTGACATGGCGATTTGCATGGAGACACTAGAGGATGCAGTTTTAAAGATGCCCTAGCCACACACATTTCCACATACTTCAAGGAAAATACGGGTTTGATGGGATTTTACGGGATGGAATGGGACACCATGAAGGTGATGCTGAGAGGGCATTCCATCGCCATGTCATGGAGTGTCAGATCGTCTCTAACAAGTAGCATGCTGGCACTGGAGACATGTATACGACACACAGAATTAGAAGCAGTATCGAGGCCCGAGGCACGCCCTCATCTGGGGGACCTGCGACGTCAATATCGGGAGGAAAAGAAGCGGCTCTGTGACCTAGATTATGAAACCTTCCTGGTCTGACAACACATGCATGGTGACAAACTTGGCCGCCTACTGGCGTGGTTGATGCAGTCAGACATTCCCATACTGAGCGCTATATGTGACTAATCATGCCTTCTGAGAAACACTCAAGCAGACATTAACAAAGTGTTTCCTTGCTACTATGAACAACTGTATGCTTACCCCAGTGAGTCCTCCCAGGCACAGGTACAAGATTACCTGCAAGTGGTGCTACTCCCCCAACTAAACCCATTGCAAAAGCTAGACCTAGAACAACTTCTGCAGATAGAGGAGAGCAACCTGGCAATCAGTGAAATGACACGTGGCAAGGCCCCAGGTACGGATGGGTTCCCCATAGAATATAATGCCACCTATGCTCTTACTCCTCACTTATTAGAGGTCTATCAAGAGGCACACTACTATATTATTCTGCTTTGTTTGCTGTATGAGGCACTCATAGCAGTACTTCCAAAACCGGGTAGAGACATTCTTGATGTAAGCCCCTATCGACGGCTGTTGATGTTCAACATTGACTACAAAATCTTGAGTAAGTTAATGGCAAACGAACTGCTCCCGATGCTCGGCTCCCTGGTTCACCCAGATAAATGTGGGTTTGTACCCCAGCGAGTGACACACTATAACATCCAACGCCTGTGCCAAATATTGGATACAATGTCCAGGGCGGCCGGCCTTCCTGTGGTGGTTTCCCTGCACTTTGAGAAAGCATTTGATATGCTAAGTTTGTCCAATCTACTGCAAGTCCTGGTAAAGCTTAGGACCCAATTTCCTAGGATGGGTCAAGCTTTTGTAAAGCACCCCTCAGACGCAGGTCTGTACTGTCACCAGATTTCACATTCATTCCCCATCAGCTGAGGAACCCGCCAAGGGTACTCATTGTCGCCAGTGCTCTTTGCCCTAGACATGGAATCGCTGGCGGCCATACTGCGCACCTAGAGCCCTGACTGGGGTGTAAGGATGGGACCAAACTGGCTCCCAAAATCGCTCTATGCCGAAGATGTGTTGGTCTACCTACATGATCACGTGTCCACATTGCCAACTCTACATTACCTACGTGACCACTTGGGGACATTACAGGTCTCAGGGTGAACTGGGGTAAATCCTGAATTTTCCCTTTACGCAGGATCAATACGGAACACCGACCAACCAGTGCCTGACTAAGGATCCCTCCCCTGGGCCTTCAGGACTTTTGGATATCTCTGCGTCAATATTTATCACACAGATAACGACTTGCTTGATGGTAACCATGGCCAAGCACTAACCTTGAATTCAGCAATCAGTGCATTTCTGGACATGACTACCCTTGTCACCAGTCGGCAGAGCATCAATAGCTAAAATGCTAGTCCTTCCACGGCTCTTATAATATTTTGAGGCTTTGCCAGTGATACCCACCAGATGCTTCTTTACGAGCCTGAGGAGTCTAGAGGCGGAACTCATTTAGTGCCCTGCCCGGAGGTGAGTGGTGATCTCTATACTCCAGCAGCCTATGCTCAAGGGGGAGTCTAGGAGTCCCAGACCTGGGGTTATACTTTGCTGCAGCCCAATTGATATGGCTGATGTGCTGGTTTGCTGCAGATAAAACAGCAAAGGGTTCCCTGGTCTGAGCAGACCTATGAGACAAAGATATCTTAGAATGGCTCCTGTCCTCAGGGAAACCACCCAGAGAACTGGGATAACTTGCCCGCATGGCAAAGCTCATATGGAGTCGAAATATATTCAGCCTAGATACACACTGATCCCCTATTCCACTGCAGTTGACCCTTTGGAGTGCTCCTGCCATGAAAAATTACTGAAGACCCATGATTCCACACCATGGAGATGCCGAACTCCTCTACCTGGGTGATCTATACAGTGACTGCATTCTGTTGTCCTTTCAAGGCCTCCACCGTCACGCCAACAGAAATACGCCCACACTATCACGACACACGAATCCACGCAGTGGTCTTTCAACCGCGGTATTCCATTGGCGGTACACACCACCGCGCTCAAAATACACACACATTTACAAAACATAGACACATTGGAAAATTCAAAATACACACACCTGATACACATACACACACCACTCCCACACACCCATTACAATATAAAACACACACCCACATCACCCACAAACCCCTACGACCAAAAATTCAGAAAGAAGGCCAGAGAGAGACAGCACCAGCAAGAACAACAGCATCCACAGGCACACAACACCATTACCCACACAACTTCCACGCACCTCACACAACACACCACTACATATCACCACACTTATCACCACACACTCCACCCCACACATCACCTACACCACCCCATGACACGGCAAAGACACCCCAGGTTCTCGGAGGAGGAGCTCAGGGTCATGGTGGAGGAAATCGTCCTGGTAGAGCCACAGCTATTCGGAGCACAGGTGCAGCACACCTCCATAGCTAGGAAGATGGAGCTATGGCGAAGAATAGTGGACAGGGTCAACGCAGTGGGACAACACCCAAGAAATCGGCAGGACATCAGGAAGAGGTGGAATAACCTACGGGGGAAGGTGCGTTCCGTGGTCTCAAGACACCACCTGGCAGTTCAGCAGACTGGCGGCAGACCCCCACCTCCTCCCCCACAAGTAACAACATGAGAGGAGCAGGTCTTGGCGATTCTGCATCCTTAGGGCCTCGCAGGAGTAGGTGGAGGAATTGACTCTGGTAAGACAAAGCTTTACTATTACATCCCCCACCCTACCTGCATGCTATCACATACCCCCACCCTCACCCCCAGCACCACAACTTCTCACGTATGTCCCAACATCACAAACCACACATCCCAACACCAAGCCCTGCATGCAACAACAAAGCATGGACACCCATCACCAAAGCATGCCCACTGCACATACCCATACACCCCCCTAAACCATCATCACACAAGCTCCCACACAGGAATGCTAGCACTGGGGTACACGGTCACCCACCTATTGCACACCATTACACACACAGATTTAATAAACATCCTTTTATACCCTTGCAGGACCCCTACCCAACGTCACCGGACAGGAGGGTCCACACATATCCACACCACCAACAGAAGAGGCCCACAGTGATGACAGCACCTCTGTCCAACTGGATCTAGATGACCAGCCCGGACCATCGGGGACCTCTGGACAGTTGGTTCCCCTCACACAGGCACAGGCCACCACAGACCTTCCCCCCCTGGAAACACCAGCACAGCACCCACCCAGCGGGCCCATACCTCTGTCCCCAGGACACGTCAATCAGCTGTGTGTCCACCACTACAGGGAACCCAGGATAACCCACCACCCCAACAACAACAGGGACCTGGAGTCAGTGGTAGTGGGCACACGGTCCAGGGGACGGAGGCCCAGGAACACAGGGGAACTGGGAGGGCTGCTGTGCGACAGGGGGCGGACAGGCCAAGGGAACCCACTCTCCACGAGGGCCTCTCCTCCATCATGGGAGCCTACCACCACTCCCAAGAGATGATGGCAACGGTAATGGCCAAGTTTCAGGAGACCCAGCGCATGCAGGAGGAACAGTATATGGGCTTCAGGGAGGAACTCAGAACCATCAGCTCCACCCTGGGCACCATCGTAGGGGTGCTGAAGGAACTACTCAATACCAGGAGGGACACTGTGGCACTACAAGGGGCCCCTGACACTAGCATGGACGATGAACTGCCCACAACCTCCGCTGGCGCTAGTGGACAGGTCGCCCCGCAACAGGACAACCACACGAGCACCCCACCCCCTGCAGAGGGAGAACCACCCCGCAAACGGTCCCTGAGATCCAGGACAAAGACAGAGCACGATGCCAAGAACCCCGCCAAGAAATGAGACCATCCTGATTGTCATCATACTGTCCCACTTTGTCACCCTGTCCATAATTAAACTGCCCCAGCTCCACTTCCTATGCCCATATGGTCAATGCACCTGTGAGACTAATAGACTGGACTCTGCCATGGACATTCCTCCACCATCACCCCTCACCATTTCACTACCACCTCCAATATTGAGCATTTAAATAAACACACCTGAAGCACAAAATGATCTGGGGTCTGTCTGTGATTTCGAAATAGTGTATTAGCAATTACAGTGACAATTTGTTTTTAAATAGTAATGTTAACATACCTATGTCACACAGCTCTAGTCCATGAGGAATCTAAGCAGATGTCACACAGTGGGACCCACATCTGTGAAATCGTAAGGGAAAGTGACAACTCAGTGACCATACACTGGGTGAAAACGACAGACAGGAGAGAGGTAGTACTGTCAAAGTACATGTAGTAGGCAGGTTTGTATTCCTACCTGTGTCTCACTGGAAATATTGCAGGATCACTGAGTCCCTGTTGTGCATGTCTTCTTCCTCTGCTTCCTCCTCATCACTGTCCACAGGCTGCACAGCTGCAACAACACTGCCATCTGGATCATCCTCCTGCAGAAAAGGCACCTGGCGTCGCAAAGCCAAGTTGTGAATCATACAGCAGGCCACGATGATCTGGCACACCTTCTTTGGTGAGTAGAATAGGGATCCACCTGTCATATGGAGGCACCTGAACCTGGCCTTCAGGAGGCCGAAGGTCCGCTCGATCACCCTCCTAGTTCGCCCATGGGCCTCATTGTAGCGTTCCTCTGCCCTTGTCCTGGGATTCCTCACTGGGGTCAGTAGCCATGACAGGTTGGGGTAACCAGAGTCACCTGCAAATGGCGAGGGGCAACTGTTAGACACACACTAACCTGTACGGATATCCCCAGACAACCATTCCCACTGTCTTGTTTCCAGGTGCTCACCTAATAACCACACACGGTGCCTCTGGAGTTGACCCATCACATAAGGGATGCTGCTATTCCGCAGGATGTAGGCGTCATGCACTGAGCCAGGGAACATGGCACTCACAAGGGAGATGTACTGGTCTGCCAAACATACCATCTGTACATTCATAGAATGATAACTCTTCCGGTTTCTGTACACCTGTTTACTCCTGTGGGGGGGGGGGAACAAAGCCACATGGGTCCCATCAATGGCACCTATGATGTAGGGGATATGTCCCAGGGCATAGAAACCACCTTTCACTGTAGGCAAATCCTCCACCTGAGGGAAAACGATGGAGCTCCGCATGTGTTTCAGAAGGGCAGACAACACTCTGGACAATACGTTGGAAAACATTGGCTGGGACATACCTGATGCCATGCCCACAGTTGTTTGAAATGACCCACTTGCAAGGAAATGGAGCACTGCCAGCACCTGCACTTGAGGGGGGATTCCTGTGGAATGGCGGATTGCTGACATTAGGTCTGGCTCCAAATGGGTACACAGTTCCTGGATTTTGGCACGGTCAAGACTGTAGGTGATTATCAAATGTCGCTCCTCCATTGTCGACAGGTCCACCAATGGTCGGTACACCGGAGGATGCCGCCATCTCCTCACATGTCCCAGCGGACGGTGCCTATGAAGGACAACAGCGAGCACAGAGTCAAACAACTTAGAGGTATGTACCCACAGTTTACCCAGAACACCAATCATACACAAAAGGTGGCCTGTATGTGTGTTGAGTCAAGGCCTAGGTATGTGTGACGCAGTTGAAAAAGAAGCCATGTGGGCCCCTGAAATGGCGGCTGCCTGACCTCTAAAGTGGGACAATGGGATGTGAGGTAACTGCGCTGGCGTTGTAGACCTTCGCGGTAGGCGGTCAAACACCGCGGCGCAATGCTGCATTGGTTAACATTGGACCCTATGGGTCCCAGGAGCCAATGACGATGTACGCCGGCGGTGAAGGTACGCACCGCTGCGGACGTGACCGCCATTTTCTATCTGTTCAATCACTCGATACCTGATCTTCGACAGGAGAGGACCTACACTGCAAGTGCTGCTGTGACCTCGGTCTGGAAGAGACAATGGCTCGTGCGTCTGGGGAAAGGGCCCCTGCCTTCACATCAGAGGAGTTGGAGAAGCTCGTGGATGGGGTCCTCCCCAGTACACGCTACTCTACGGTCCTCCAGACAAACAGGTAAGTACACAGGGAGCATGTTGTATGGGCTATGCCTGTGTGGAGAGGGCTGGATGTAAGAAGGAATGGGGCAGAGTGCTGCGTGCATGAAAGACAGTGAATGCATGTGCCACATGACAAGGGTAGGGATGGGGGTCAATCACTTTGACGGTGCAGTTGGTAATGACTTCTCTTCTTCCTCTGTACATTTCATGTAGGTCAGCGCCCACCAGAAGAAAGATATTTGGTGTGCCATCGCCAAGGACGTCCGGACCCTGGGGGTCTACCACAGATGGAGCACCCACTGCCGGAAAAGATGGGAGGACATTCGCCGCTGGAGTAAGAAGACGGCGGAAGCTCAGCTGGGAAAGGGTCCTCCCAACGTGGGAGGGGTGCCCGTCGCACCATGACCCCCCTGATGTTCAGGATCCTGGCGGTGGCCTACCCAGAGTTGGATGGGCACTTGAGGGCATCACAGCAGACACAAGGGGGTGAGTACACTCTCATTCTGCTGACTTTGCGCGCAGTGGAGTTGTCTGTGTTGGGGAGGAGGGCTGTGGGTTTCCCTAGGCCAGGGCGAGTTCCGTAGGCAAGGCCCCTCCGTAAGGCAGGCCATGTGGCACCCCAGCCCACCTCTGTAGAGTGCCAAGTACAGCTATTCATGCCCCTGTGTCATCTATGTGTGCAGATGTCGTCCATAGCCTTGTAGGCCATTTCCCAGGAATTGAACATTGGAGCCCAAGAGCGCGGCGTAGTGCAGGGGGCTTCTGTGTCTGTCGTGTCCACCAACGGTAGCGGTAATCCATGCACTCAACATGTCTTTCTTCTGTCGTCCCCCCCCTTTTTGTGGTCTCCCTGTTCTTGTGTGCATTAGCATCATCAGGCGGAGGAGCAGTGGCACCGGAGCAGGAGGGAGCTGCATCCCACATGGCCATGGAGGGCGAGACTACGGACTCGGAATTCACCAGTGGGACAGAGGGTGAGGGGAGCTCCACGGCGGGGACAGGAGCTGACACTAGCGACACAGACTTGTCCTCTGATGGGAGCACCCTTGTGATGGCGGCAACATCTGTGCCCCCCGCATCTACAGGTACAGCCGCCACCCCCCTACCAGCACCGCCCTCCCAGCAGCCCCTCAGCCTTCGCCCCCTGCCCGCTCACCCATGAGGGTGGGCATCACCTTCGCCCCAGGCACCTCAGGCCCTGCCCCAGTCACCCCTGCTGCCCTCAGTGAGGAGGCCATTGACCTCCTCAGGTCCCTCACTGTTGGGCAGTCTACCATTTTGAATGCCATCCAGGGTGTAGAAAGGCAGTTGCAACAAACTAATGCATTCCTGGAGGGCATTCATTCTGGTCATGCGGCCCTTCACCGACCTTTTCAAACTCTTGCTTCAGCACTGATGGCAGCCATTGTCCCCGTCTCTAGCCTCCCCCCTCCAACTTCCTCCACCCAGACCCAATCCCCTGTACCTTTGCCTATCCCAAGCACACCATCAGACCAGCCTGCACACACCTCAACACACAAGGGAAGCTCAGGCAAACATAAGCACCACACATCCCACAGGCACTCACGCAAGCAACACACACATGCAGACACACCAACATCCACTGCCTCCACTGTATACCCCTCCTCGTCGTCTCCCTCCTCCCTCCCAGTCTCGTCTACACTCACACCTGCATGCACTAAATCTACAGCCACTACGTCCCTCACCAGCACACCCCGCTCACGTTCAGTCACCACCCCCACTACCATTCACACGTCCCCTGTGTCCTCTCCCAGTGTGTCTTTGACGCCCCCTCCCAAGATACACAAACGCAGGCACACACCCACCCAACAGCCATCCACCTCACGACAGCCTCCAGCGCATGCACCTTCACCCAAATTCACCAAACGTACACCTCCTACAACCACCACCTCTTCCTCCACTCCCAACCCCCCTCCAGCTACCCATCCCAGTGTGTCCCAAAAACTTTTCCTGTCCACCCTTGACCTTTTTCCCACACCTCCCCCACCCCGTCCATCTCATAGGTCCCGAAGTAGCACCTCAGCCAAAACATCTCCGGGACCAGTGGTGCCTGTAGTCACCGGTATGTGGAGTGCACCGGCCACCATGACAGCCAGTGTGGCATGGAGCCACAGCACAGACAGTCCCCCCCCCTGTGAAGCATCAGAAGCTGGCCAGTGCCCGGCGGGAGAGGGGGAAGACTCCAGCCACCAAAGCCGCTCCCAGGGGTCCCGTTGGGAGTGTGGAGTCAGCTGTGACACCTTCCAAGGTAGGGAAGGGCCACAAGAAACCCGGCAAGTCTGGGAAGAGCTGCACGGCGGAGAAGACCGCCATCATCCCCGCTGCCCAGGAGGCCACCGCCAGCCACAGCACAGCTGCCCAGGAGGCCACCGCCAGCCCCAGCCCAGCTGCCCAGGAGGCCACCGCCAGCCCCAGCCCAGCTGCCCAGGAGGCCACCGCCAGCCCAGCTGCCCAGGAGGCCACCGCCAGCCCAGCTGCCCAGGAGGCCACCGCCAGCCCCAGCCCAGCTGCCCAGGAGGCCACCGCCAGCACCAGCCCCGCAGGGCCATGAAGGACCGCCAGCAAAAGCCCCACTGGGCCATGATGGACCGCCAGCAATAGCCCCGCTGGGCCATGAAGGACCGCCAGCACCAGCCCCGCTGGGCCATGAAGGACCGCCAGCAAAAGCCCCGCTGGGCCATGAAGGACCGCCAGCAAAAGCCCCGCTGAACAGGGCACCGCCAACTCAAGCACCGCTGAACAGGGCACCGCCAACTCAAACACCGCTAGCCTATGAGCGGCAGTGGCACTGACGCAACTGGGTCCGTCACGGGGTGAGTGATGCACTCTGGGCACCAGTCCCCCTCCAGAACCAGTGGAGAGATCCATCCACTACCTCTGTCCTTCACAGGATATAGCACTCTGGGCACCAGTCCCCCTCCAGAACCAGTGGAGACATCCATCCACTACCTCTGTCCTTCATAGGATAAAGCACTCTGGGCGCCAGTCCCCCTCCAGAACCAGTGGAGATATCCATCCACTACCTCTGTCCTTCACAGGATAAAGCACTCTGGGCACCAGTCCCCCTCCAGAACCAGTGGAGACATCCATCCACTACCTCTGTCCTTCACAGGATGATGCACTCTGGGCACCAGTCCCCCTCCAGAACCAGTGGAGACTGTTATCCACTTGAGAGACTGTGGCTTTGCACTCCCCAGGATTGAACAGTGGGCAAACCACCCACTGTAGAGACTTAAGAGACTGTGGCTTTGCATTCCCCAGGATTGAACAGTGGGCAACCCACCCACTGTAGAGACTTGAGAGACTGTGGCTTTGCACTCCCCAGGATGGAACAGTGGGCATGTGGCCACCTCGTGGATTTGGCGTTGTGCACTCAAGCGTCTGAGGTGCCCCCCCTTTCCCTCCCCCTGAGGTGCCTGTTTTCTTGCTGTCTGATGCCCCTGCAGTGTTCTCTCCGTCATGGTCGGGGATCTTGTGTGGGCCTCGCCCATACTGTGTGGTCCCAGTGTTCCACGGACTTTCTTTGTGCAGTACCTGGACTACTATGCCTGGTATATATTTTGTACATGGTGTATATATATATATATATATAAATATATATATATATTTCTGCCTACTTGTTTGTAATATATTCCGATGGTTACACTAATTTTCTTTGGTCTTTGCATTCTTCTGGGGGGGTTTGGGGGGTGTAACTGTGATGTATTGATATGCATTAGTGTGTGTGTTGTAGTGGGTGAGGGTGGGGGTGTTCCATGTGTGTCCCTGTACTCACCGTGGTCTTCGCCGCCGGTGTTCGTGCTCCTGGTAGAGGAGCAGGAAGACTATCGCAGGTAGGATTTGGAGTTCGGGTTCCATGGTGTCCTCGTTCCTCGTGGAGTGTGTAGAGATGAGCGTTTTCCCTTCAAAATTCCTGTTTCTGCCGTGTTTTTATCCGCGGTGAATCCGCCAAGGAAAAGGTGGTGGATTGGCCTGTCATAATAGTGTGGGCGGTACATTGTCTCCCGCCTGTCTGTTGGCGGTGACCGCCTCGCTGTTTGTTTGTACCGCCGTGGCGGTCGGAGTGTTAAAGTGGCTGTCTTTGTTGGCGGTTTCCGCCACGGTCGTAATTGCTATTTTTTTACCGCCGGCCTGTTGGCGGTCTTACCGCCGCTTTAACACCGTCCGCCAGGGTTGTAATGACCACCATGGTCTGGAATTGCCCACCTCTGCAGCATACCTGTACCCATGTAATAGAACAGGTTTCAGCTGTGACCGACGCCCACTTACCCCCAGACCCACATTTTTATCTCTTATGGATCACAAAATGGACTAAACATAACCAGCACTATTTGAAGCTGGTGGACCTAGCGCTGGTCCTTTTTAAAAAACATCTAATTGCCGTACACTGGAAGGCTTCTCAACCGCCCACGATTGAATGCTGGCTCCGAGTGCCCCACAAATGGGTTTTGGAGGACGCTAGCACCCTGATACATGACAGGAGATCACAAGGGGAGAGTGGGACGGTTACAATGTGGGACACTTATGTGTTGAATTTATCTGACAAATTAAATACGCTTTCCCCCTAAATGATATACTCTTTCATGTGGGCCGGGAGTCTGATGTGCTAGAAACATTGCACAGTCCACTTACCCCTGTGTCCCCCTCTGGGCGACGCTACCACCCTATTCAACACTCTCTACCCCCAGGTACACCTGGGGTTCTCTCCTCCCTCCTGCCCCTCCCCTGCCGCCCTTCTCTCCCCCATACTCTAAGGAATAGTGACCTATTATGTACACACCTACAGCACTACTTACCTATCCACGCTCCCATAGTACTACGCAGTTATAAAGCAACACAATCTGCCAGACGGGTTTGAAATGATTGTGTTACCCCGTTATTGTTATGCAATGAACATATTGGCCAACTCTGTATGAGACAAGAAGTATCTTGCTCCCCAGAAAGGATATCCGATGCACCTTATTCTCTATATTTCCTGTAGCACATCTCAAGTTAATGTATAGCCTACTGTCAAGTTATTCACCTTCGGAAAACATTGTTCTAGATTGTATAATAAATGTGCCAATACAGAAATGTAAACAAAAAAATGAAACTCTAATACCTGCAGTAAATGCATCTTTAATAATATGATTTGATGCTTCACTTTACATTACAAATGTTAAGTGGCACAGAATATATGCTGTCAGTTACATTTTACGTTACTTCTGTAACGTGTAGGGGTAAAGTCAAAATTACGCTTCTCCACCTGTGACGCAGGCCAGCGCAGCAAGGTGACGTGCTGTGCTGCCCTGCTTCACAAAAGTCACAAATATGTCCCATTGTGCTTAGTCGAACCAGACACATGAATCAGTTGTAAATCCAGTAATTGTATAATTTGCTTGGTTGTGAACATACAGACATACATACGCAGATGCATTTATACATAAAATCAGAAGCTATCAGACATCTTCGTCCACTGTTCTGTTCAAGAGTCGGTCACATTGTGCTTCTGTCCTTGTCAACATCCAGCACTGGGAAGTGCATCAGCCCCCTTAATCTTTTGGCCAGTTTCCAATGTAAGTGACAGTATTTCTCTTCATCACATGTGCAAAGTCGCCTGAAAAGGAATGCACATCAGTGCCAGAGTTAGTGTACTTGGGCTAATGTTCCACTCCTTCATTTGAATATTTTTTTACATCTCTATAATTATTTTCTGCTTATAATATGCTTGGAAATAAAAGCATTTGAAGGCTTAACAAAACCCGATATATTGGTTTTCATAGAGATTGTAAACACTGCGCTATTTGTACCATGTGCTTCGGGCAAAATTTTGCTGTTAGAGTATTATTTATTTGCAATTTGTGAGTTTTATAACATGTTTCATACTTGTGTTTTATTACATCCAGTCTAAGGGCCTCATTACAAGTTTGTAGTGCGTGGACTGTCATGATAGGGGTGGCGGTCTGACCACCACAACTTTGGCAGTTGGGCAGTCGGATGACGAGTTTGGCAGTCGGACAGCCAGAAGACCACCAGCAGATCTCTGGCACCGTCATAGTCAATGCGGCAGGGACTGCAGCAGCCAGTGTTGGAGATCCCAGCATTAGGACCGCCGTGGACATTCTAACCTACAAGCTTTTAATGGTGATCCCACCGCCATGGAAAGCTTGGCGGTCAGGCAGGTAAGGAGCACATAAAGGGGGGCCTTAGGGGTTATGCCCCCACGGAGGGTGAGGCAGGGGAAAAATTGGGGTTCTGGGCGCACTCTGTCCCATACACAATGTGGTACATCATGCTGACAAGTATGGAAGCATGGCCGGCAGTAGCTCCATTATACTGCCCCCTGCCTCCCCCACCAGTCACGCCAGCCCGGTGGGGAACTCAAAATCCATCCAGGTTTGAGACCATCAGCCTGGCGCAGTTCGAAAGACCGCCACCATGGCAGTCCAGCAGTCTGACCGCCAAACTTGTAATGAGGCCTTAAGTCCTACACCAAATTCTCATGCAAAGAAGCAACATACACAAACTGTAAAAGACAGAACTACTGTTTCATTTGTTTTCTGCAGTCAAACAAGCACACAAAGACCGGAAGGAATGCTACATCAGTGGAGTTGTCACATGAGTGCCTCATGAAACCCCTCCTTATAACCCTGTTGTAAAACTAAATGGAACAGCAACCCCTCTTTCGAGTCTGGGTGAAATATCAGGGTTCACGGTACCCATGAGAGCAGGGTCCCCTGTGCCCAGCAGCCTCCACTCTGCACAAATCATATGCAAGCTAAGAACAATTACCTTGCAAGTCACAACCTAGAAAACAGTGTAAGAAATTGGCTTAATGGTTGAGGGGGTAGGACTCTACTCAAGCAGCAACCACAATTCTCTATTAGGGTGAATTCACAAGCAGCCCCAAATTAACCCGCGCTTAACCCTCTGGTAGCTTTGTACAAAGGCAGTCAGGCTTACCTTGGAGACAATGTGTAAAATATGTATACAGTACTTCAAACAGTAATAAAGTGAAATGCAACACAAGAAAAGTCCCACAGCAATTTAGAAACATATAGTAAAATTTAATAAATAATTTAAGACCAAAAAGACAACAGTCCAATCAGCAGATCCGGAGATATGCAGTGTTAAAGATTTAAGTGAAAATAGGGCCAAAAAGCACAAATCATCAACTGTGGTTATCTGGTCATGACGGACTTGTCCAAAGTCACAAGCTCAGGCCAATCATGATAGAGCACAGAATGCTGCAGAGTCACAGTTAAGCCTGCTGAACAAGAGCATTTTAAATTCTGGTTGTGGAATGTTGTAGAGTCCTGCATCGAGGATGCGTCATGCAGCAGTGATTCCTAGCAGCTGTGAAGCTGCAATGAGAGGCCCTGCGTAGTTGTTGAGGATGCTGTTAAGGAGGGGCTTGTGATGCAAAATCCTGTGTCAAGATGCATCATGCACTGGCTGTTTTCAAAGAAGCTTTGGGCTTGAGACGCAGAGTTCTGCATCGTCTTTGGGGATGCTATCGACGAGGGGCTTGCGATGGGAAGGCCTGCATTGAAGATGCATTGTGCAGCAGTTGTTCTTGGAAGGCTGCGCGCAGCAATGCGAAGCCCTGCGCTGGAGACGAACCACTCATGGGTCCCGATGCATAGTCTGGTGAGGTGATGCATCGTGTAGTGGCTCCAATGCAGACGTTCTGGTTGGCAATGTGTTGAGTTGCTGCTCGGATGCGTCGGTTCTGCTGAGACCGCAGTTAGTCTGACAGAACACCTTCAGGCCCACTTCGAGGGGTCCACAACTGGAGTGGTACCACTTGGGAGAACAGGACTAACAGCAGGCCGAGCCCAGGTGCTGGGTTCAAGGTGGTTGGAGCCTTCTGTCCCTGAGGCTCTGGTCAGGAGGCCAGCCAACTAGCCCTTTGAATCACTCTGGTGGTGTGGCATTCACAAAACAGATCCAGTCCTTCAGTCAGGCAGCCTTGCAGATCACCACATCATTCCTCCTTATGAGTTTCCTCACAGGTTCAGATGTGTACTGAAGATCTGGAGCTAAGGGTCAATTATTTATACATGGTGACCACTTTGTAGTAGAGGAAGCTTTCAGACATTTCCACCCCGAGGTGTCAGGCATCTAATTCCTCCCTGCCCTGGCCCCAGCTTGTGTGGGGTCACAAAAGGCCAGTGTCAGCCCTGTGTGAGAATGCTCAGGCAGGGCCTTTGGGAAGTACAAGTGGGGTAGGTGACATCTCCTCCTCCTCATCAACTCAGAGTGGCCAATCCTGCTAACGAGTATTTTACCTTTGCCTCACTGTCTGGAGAAATACAGAGACCACTGCCCAGCTAAACCTAGTCATGTCACCCAGGGTCCGGCTGCTGGCACCAAATGGTCTAGGCCAATGTAAGTAGTATGTCTGTGTATGTCTGTGTAACGCTGATGTGAGATCTGGTGACAGTCAGCTATCATTGTATTTCCGTATGCAATATGTGTATATTGTGTTCCTGTAACGTATTTCGAGACGAGATCTGAAGAGAGCACACTGTCATTGCACATATGTTAGTATTTGTATGTAGTATTTCTCTTTATATCTCAATGCTGACAAGAGATCTGGTGACAACGAGCTGTTCATCCAGATCTAAAAAAAAGTAAAGCTAAGTTATCCACTGCCAGTTATCCACTGTTAGAAATCAAGCTTCTGGTTGAGGGGGGTGAAACCCTACTCATGCAGCAACAACAACTCTTGTCAGGCTTAAACACAAGAATAATTCAATTGAACCTATGATCGAACCTCTGGTATCTTGGCACAAATGCAGTCAGGCTTAACTTAGAGGCAATGTATAAAGTATATATTCATCACTTCAAACAGTAACAAAGTGAGAATACAAAACAAGAAAAACCCCATACCACTTTAGAACAACAGAGTAAAATGAAATAAATAATTTAATACCTAAACAACAAAATTCCAATCAGTAGAACCAGAGATATGCAGTTCTAAATATTTAACTGCAAATAATGCCAAAAAGCACAAACTGCCAACTGTGTTTAATTGGTTGTGCTGGACTAGGACTAAGTTACAAGTTCAGACCAACCGTGATGGAGTGTGGGCTGGCTACAGGGACCTAGTTAGGCCTGCTGAACAAGAATAGCTTGAATCCTAGTTGCAGATCATTGCGAGGTCCTGTGTCATGGATATGTCACTCAGCCAAGGTGATGCGAGGTGAAGCTTTAAGCAGCGGTGGTTATGGGAGGCTGTGGGACTGCAATGTGAGGTCCTGCATGGTCGTCAAGGATAGCGTTGACAGGAGCTTGTGATGCTGAGTCCTGTGTTGAAGATGTGTCATGCACTGGCTGATTCCGAAAAAGCTGGGGGCTTAGGATGTGGAGTCCTGCCTTGGCATTGTGGCTCCTGTTGACGAGGGGCTTGCGAGGCGAAGACCTGCGTTGAGGATGTGTCATGCAGCGATGGTTCAGATGGGGCTGCGGGTTATGATGCAAAGTCCAGAGTCGGAGTTGCATTGTACAGAGGTTCTGATGCAGAGTTTTTGGGAGGAGATGCATCACACAGTCACCCTGATGTGGAGTTTCTATTAGGTGATCCTTCATGCTGTGTTGGTTCTGCTGGGACCACAGTTGGGCTGGCAGAGCACATTCAGGCCCACTTCTAAGGGTCTAGGACTGGGGTGGCACCACTTGGAGGGCACGACTCACAGCTGGCAGAATCCAGGTGTTGGGTACAAGGTTGTTGGAACTTGTTCTGTCCCTGAGGCTACGATCAGGAGGCCAGTCAGCTAGCGCTTGGAGTCGCTCTGATGGTCCTGGGTTCGAGATGCAGGTCAATGAGGTGCGGGTGGGGATGCAAAATATGGCAGCCAGCCTTGAGGGGATGCATTTGTGCATGATTTCATCTGCAGATCAGGCAGCAGCCATGCAAGCGCTAACATCCATCCTGCAAGGACTACAACAAACGGTAAAGGAATTCACCACTGCAGTAAGGGAGTTGCCACAACACCTCGCACCCCAAACCTTCCACTGCATGCACAAATGCAATCATGACCCCCTCAGGGCCGACCTGGCTACCTACCATCGTGATGTGGCTGCTATTCTTAAGAACCAGCAGATCCTCCTTGCAACAGTACTGCCCTTAAGACCCCCACAGGTAGCAGCTACCGGAATGTCTGACTCCACGTCTACACACACTGAGGTGTGTGTTGCCCCTTCACAACCACCACCACCAAGGACAGAGGAGGCAACACACACATCAGATAATGAAGACATGGAACAGATCACCTTCACACGTAAAAGTACCCGGAAGCACTAGTCCCTGCCACATGGCCACCTATTACCAAGGTCCTGCGCTTCGTAACATGACAATCTTGTAACAACTGTACTCAAGCACTGTTCTGCAAACCACTGTCTATCTTGTCAGCCTGCCTTGTGATTGTCTCTCACTAACTCATTGGCAAATCCTGTCCCTCTGCACTGTCTGACACATCACCCCAGAATGTCCAATGAATTGTCCTTTAGCACTTGTGTAGGATGACAATGGAAGATATCACTATAATGGACTCACAATCATGGACAATGTACATAGAGCACTACAGCACTTTTCAATAAATAGCACTTACACAACCACTTTGTCTCTGTGTAATGTGGCACATCAACCGTGCAGTAGACCACTGAATTTTGCCTCCTGTCAAATTACATAGCTTGTCAATACAACTGTCCTGAAATAATGTAGTCTGATAACTGTGCACAGTGGCCTGGATTCTACCATACTCTGCCCTTCCTGAGGGTAATATCTGATGAAAAGAGAAACTATACACCATAATGCTGTGTTGGACAGAATAATGCTCCCTCAAGGGATATCTAAACCATAAAATAGTGCCTTCAAAATGTTGCCTCCATGCAAAACTAACACTTGTAACATTGCCCACAAATCTAAGCGAACAGTCACCAAACTGCATGAATGGAGGTGTATGAGTTTACATCCAAATACGTAATCATGCTGAACAGTGTAACAAATGATCTATGTGAGTCATGTACACTGTACTACATGAGAGCTTACTACCACTCACCTTATAAGGGTTTCCTTGGACATCAGACTGCAGTCAGACATAACACAGTGTCCCCAATCATAAATCTGGAAGCACTGAATGTGACATTGAAAACATACTTATTGAAAAAAACACGTTGGGATCCATAGTAACTGTGATTGGTGGTTGCAATGAATGGTCTAATCTTTGCAAGGTAGCTCTGGGATAGCTGCCAATGTTACAGCTCATTTGGGATTTGTTTGCAACATAGGAAACAAAGGGCCTGATTACAACTTTGGAGGAAGGTGTTAATCCGTCCCAAATGTGATGGATATACCACCAGCCGTATTACGAGTCCATTATATCCTATGGAACTCGTAATACGGCTGGTGGTATATCCGTCACATTTGGGATGGATAAACACCTCCTCCAAAGTTTTAATCAGGCCCAAAATGTAATACAAAAGAAATACTGTACACTCATGCCAAGGCCCTGATCTATAAGCATGTCACACATACTGTAAAGGGTTTACTACATATTTATTAAACTGTAAAAACAGAAGTGAAAACTCAGGGAAAAGCCTTACTTACCCTAATCTACTCTAACTACTGTCCCTAACTAACCTAAGCTAAACTTACTTATCACATTTAACGAAACATTCTAAACATCAACCCCCCACCCCCGTTATGAGACGGGACACACGGAGGACAACAGATACTAACCTAAACACATACTATCCTATACTAAACAAATATATATATTTTTTTATTTTTTTATTTTATTTTTTTATTGTTTTTTTAAACACACAAGAACCCCAACATTGCCCAACACACTCAAAAAGAAACAGTAGAAATAATCAGGACCCCCACCCACTAACACTAACTAAACTAATATCCTATACTAACCTAACACTAAGCCCCCTAAACCCACAAAGTATAAGAATCAGGAAAGAGGAGGGAGGGGAGGGAATCATGTCCGTCAACACTGCTACAGGTTGGCCCTCCGAAGGGTCTTCTTGATTGACCGCACTCGCCAGTTTACATGTCTCACCTCCTGCCGCAGTCGACTCATTTTACGCAGGACACGGTTCAGTTTACTCTATATCTGTACAAAAGCAGCAGGGTCAATAGCTGCAGGTGGGGTGGTCTGGGTGCCAGCTGAAGAAGTGTGGGGCCGTTTAGTGTCCATGGCTGTGGGCTGCCCTGCAGGTGGTGCTGTGCTAGGGCCTGGAGCACTTGCTGAGGTGGTTGCCGCAACGGTCCCAGCTGCTGGTGGTGCCACCTGGGTGGTAGTGGTGGTGGTGCTGGTGGTGGCTGTGGTGAGCAAAGAAGGGCCGCCTTGTGGGAAAGCCCTCCAGGCTCCGGAGGCCCATTCGTGCTGGTATCTGCAGGCCATTCTTCGGTACCCAGACTCTACCTGTAGTATGTGCTGATACCTCATTGCCCGCCGTTGAAACTCCCGGACCTGGATGGGTGTCATAATTGCAGCTGTGAAGACAAATAGAAAAACTAACATTAGGAACTGCATTGTGTGAAATGGCACAAGAAGTAAATCAGACACTACATCTATTGTACTTGTAACAGCTCATATCATCATACAGATCCTTGATTGTCCCTGAGGAAGTACATGGCAGGCCAGCCTACAAAGGTTCTATCACACATAGCACATCCAAACCCTACAAGATGGGTAACAACTGGCATGATTTTGGCATCATAGTTCTGCCAGTTGTCAGCTAACAATCATGCAGCACATACTCCGCCAATGCCAGGGCTACAAATGTCATTTTACGGGATGGAAATCTAGGGCCACATGATCTGCAAGTTGTAAATTGACTTGCTAGTATGGTACTCATGTGGGAAAAATGAGTGTGTATACTAGGTTCAGACAAAAGATTCACTGATTTACATGTCTGTGTACCAAACTTGTATCATCAGTCCTAGGTACACTATTCACAAACCCATGCCAGTGTTTGAGGGTGGGGGTTGGACTAACAACTTGGACACCCAGGAAGCTTAGGAAAGCTGGACATGTGTTTGGCTCAACACACACACCACAGGTAAGGAGTATCTACAAATAGGAGACAGCAAACCCTTAACCAATCCCAGCGCCACACATGTCTGGAAATGCAGACCTTTGTCCACATCATATACTTCCAGTAAGCCATGACTTACAACAAACACAGAGATGCAAGAACACCCCTGGCCATGAGTTGCATGCACACCTAGGCCATTGCACTCTAGTGCCACATACTCGTAGCACTACATGTGGTGCTACATGCTGCTAGGAAGTTCAACCTACAATTTAATAAGTACATTAGTGAATTGGGAAGCAGAGGTCCGTGGGTAAGAATTTAGAAGCCCCATTCTGGGAGAATGTGGGTCTGACAGGCTGACTAAATCACAGATTAGGTCCAGTGCGACTCTTTCTGATACAAGTGTTATCCACATGACTCATCCCCATTCAGATTGTGGGGCCTACAGGACTAACCTAGAATCCCTAAATAAGACAATAGGATAAGGATTGGCCAACCCAAAGATGGTGATAAAATGAAATTCCACTCATGGAACAAAACAAATTGTTGGCCAGCGGATCACACCTTGCTATGTGTTAAACACACAGGAGTCCATCACACATCACCAGCAAACACAACACATAACAGATATATCAACACTTACTGGAGTTGCCTGGGTCCTCGAAACTAGCCACCTCGCCAACAGTGTAGGGTGCTGGTCCACCTGTAAGGCATGGAAGGGAGAAATGTGCTCAATTTCTGTGCACTGTCCAACAATTCCAAAGACAAATACTATGTGTAAGATTATGTAAGTAAGTAAAACTACTCAGACATGATGATACTGCATCCGATATAGCACGGCTAACATGTACATACCATGGGTCTCCTGTGAGTGTTACACACATATCTGCACACATGATGTGGCCCTAACTATCATGTGGTGGCAAACATGCTCCTTCATTAGTGAGCAGACATAATAATGGAGTGTATTCTTCTCATCCTGTGTATCCAAGAGGGACATCCAAAGCCACTTTCCTTGACGAGTGCATTACCAGTCAACCAGCCATTGTGCCCATGACAAATTTATGACACACGGGTACAATGTACAGAGGGGCGGGGACAGTTGTTAGCCCTCATGTTGTTACAGGTTCTTCATTTGATGTGGCCCAGCTATGATGAGTTGCACCAACCATAGAGATATGAACCCATGTGCATACCTTTGGCCAGCCATCCCTAAATGAAAGGTGGAACAACAAACACCAAATACCAGTCTAAGATGTTAGCTGAGGGCAGCTAGAACTTGTTCCCTATGTCTCCAAATCCAGATCTGACATGTGTCCGAAATGAAGAAGGGCCACAATAATCCCTAAGATTTTTGGAATTACCGTGATCGCTTTCCTTACACACTCACCAGACACACATGAGACATATGTTTGGGCCACATTGCTATCATCAATTGACGTGAAGCCTGCACTCATTTTCAGCCTCATGTAGTGTTTCAAAAGTCAGTCTAGCTGTTGCGTCAACAAATGTTGGTAATGAATTGGAAATTTCTATACCTCATAGGCAAATGTGACCTATATCTATACATAATTGGCTCCTGATTTGTGTTGCTGTTTGACACAAAGGCGGCACCAACTTACATAAAGCAAAAGTATTCAGTAAGTTTGCAGAGCTCTTGCTTCCTAACAGCTAGCAATTGTGGTCCTTAACATAGTACATAAATGACCCTGTATGTTTCTAACATTGCCGGCAGATATTGTCCAAATCATCTGATGTCACTACAGAGCATTTAATCGTGCACATTTACATGATTGGTACTCACCAACAGGGCCACCAATTACAGTCCCCAGGTGGTCCAGCAGATCTTGCTCCCTGGAGATGAGGTCAGCCCAGCGGTGCTTCAGCTGGTGGTCATTCCTTGGTGTCCGATAAATGCGTTGCAGGGGATGCAAGACCTTTGCCCACCAGAGCCTCCGTGCCTCAGTGTGATACCCCTGTATCACGTGCCCACCTGCCTCAATCATAAGGGGGAGGAAACGGCACACCAGCCATATAAAACCACCCAGCTCCTCCTCACCCATCTTGCCAAGACGAGGCCTACCCAACATCTTAGTAGCAAAAGATAAATAGGGGATAAAGGGGAACACAGGAGAATAGGGGGAAAGTAGATTATGAAAAACTTAAACTACACAACTGAAACAGCCCAACTAGACCCAAACTAACACTACCCACAACAGACTCCCAAAAAAACAAAGACAATACTATACAACACAATTGTACACAAAACGCACTCAGACAGGATACAACAACAATATTTTATTCACAAAATAACAAAAAATGGACCACACTGGAGACAAAAGCACAATTTGACCAGACTAAACTCTCAACACAGCCACACAGTCAGGAAGTATCACAGACTGCAAAGTGAAAGTGAAAGTCAACCCACTGTACATAATCTGTAAACAGGATATCCTATTACATCACTTCCTGCCTAAAATGGCGGGCGTTTTTATCGTTATGAGTCAAAACATTTTGACGCATACAGTCTGGGCGTCATTTTGTTTGACGCACAGGAGTAGAAATGAGCCTGCATCCATATGTTTGGAAATGGTTTAACACTTAACCAATTTTCTGAGGTACAGTGTGGAAGAATCAATGGTGTTTTCAGGGCATTTTGCATAGTTTTTGGGCATAAGCGTCATTTTATGACGCTTGTGCGTCATTTTTTGACGCATATGCATCAAAATTTCAGGTCATTAACTGGGTTTGGGTCATTTTACCATTTTAATGTTATGTTACATTTGTGGCACAACTGAGATAGGCTGATTGCGCCCACTTTGGTCATGACGGTGTATGGGCACATGTGAGACATCATACTACTGCGGACCATGATCCGCTACTTCATTTACAGGATTTTCATTCTTGACTGACGCACTAGATGGCCATACGTGTGGCCTACATATATGTATAGCACAAATTGGGCATGTTTGGCGTCAGGAGAGGATAGCAATGTGACACACATATGTACAATACCTCAATGCCTATGGCTCGTTGTGTGTGCATTGGCTACTAATGTAGTTGTTGACCCAGTGTGTGTGCATCACAAGATGCATCATTGCAAATATGCTTGTATGAATGTGAAGTCAATGTGTCCAACCCCCAGATGCAAGTCAGTGTGGAAGTGAGAGAGGACATGTGTTAGTTATACATGTAGCAACATCTGTTGTGTGCACTTCCTAGTTTTTGGGTAACGTAAACACCACAAATGACAAAGCATGCACCGGATAGATGGCAGACGCTTGTTCATGTCAATGGTCCAAAACTTGCCCATCACATATCCTGGAAATTTGGATACTGCTTCCTAGA
Organism: Pleurodeles waltl; assembly: GCF_031143425.1. NCBI lineage: Eukaryota > Metazoa > Chordata > Amphibia > Caudata > Salamandridae > Pleurodeles > Pleurodeles waltl. The sequence continues at coordinate 142,559,494 of NC_090451.1, forward strand.
CACTTGTTGGTGAACCCACCGTGAGTCAGGCACATGTACAGGCTAAGTGGGTACCATGTTATTGACACGGAAAGCCAAAGGTGAACCACAAATGTAATATCACGCCACAGTTGTGGTCATATGACTGAGCCACAACTCTCCTGTGGCAGCGGTGGACCAGCAGACAAAGCAGCACGTGGCCACATATTTCCAGTGATCAATTGCACAGAGGTGTCTGGTTCATGTGTGTGGTCCAATGTTGATCCTGTATATTTTTAGGGGTCTATGTTGTAACAGTTATGTCCAGGCCTCATCATGAGTCAGTGGCGGCTATTCCTGTATCTACTGAGTATCCTTCGGAGATCAATGGAAGTAAAGCCAATGAGGACATAAGAACCTACATGAGGATAGTCCCGCCCTGTCACTGCAGACGTGTTATGAGATTGTCAACAGGGATATCTTGGTGTGCTGAGTGAGATCATATCTCAGGAGTTATGTTCCAACATTTGTACACAGGTTGGCCTGTAAAGTTCCCATTGCATCTGGGAACATCATAGCCTCTGTGTTGATTAATCTTGCAGCTATTCAGCAAGCACAGGCCATCAATATGTTGTGAGCAATGTGATTCAGCGTGTGAACTGTCAGGGTCCTAACATGTGTGGACTTTTCATGCACATTATCAGAGGCTGCTGATTCTGCTGGAGGCACCGTACTCAATCCCTGTATACGGCCCTGGTACACTGTCACACTTTGTTGCTCATGCATACATGAGACCCAGACAAGGGATAGGCCATGATTTGGGTATTTGGAGACAAGTTCCCAATTATGGTAGAATAAAAAAGCAGATTATGCTATACAATGTATTTGAGCATGCATTGAGGAAGCACCTGACAAAATACCCCCGGAGGAATGTGAGGGTTGGGAAAGCAAGTATGCGACATATGTAGCCACAAGGAACCTTTAGTGTAACGCACAGACAGGTGCCAGTCAGGCTGACAGGATGCAGGGTCAATCAGGATCCAGCAATTTCACAAGATACATACTCAGTAGTCTGACTAAGACTGGTCGGAGGAAGAACAAGACAGTTGATATGGAAAACTGTGTTTGTCCTGTGTTTTGGAAGGTGACACATAAACCAAAGGGCTGTGTTACACGGCTTATTTTTCTAGCAATGCATAACAGTGTAATTGACAAAATGGCAGCTTCTATGCTGTTCCAAGCATCTGCAAGTGCAGTGCATGTTCAAATGGGTGGTCTGCATGGAGGTGCTCACAGGTGTGTGCTGCATCAGTTTCTCACAAGTCCTGTAGGTGAGATTTGAGGTCAAATGGCCAACAGTACCTTTCATATGGGTAGCAATCTACTGGTGATAACAGGGCTTAGAGAATACAAGCCAGTGCATTATTTGACCTGACGTCCATGCAGACATATGTACTATGACTATGGCATACCATACGAAAGGGTAAAGCACACTGGATTACTATTGTTAGTCTGTGTGTGTGCAGAGGAGGGAATATCTGGGTATACATATTACCATTCCAGGGACCTTTTAAGACAGGTGGGGTGAGACCAGGAGCATGGGTGTGTCAGGAGTTAGGACATGGGCTGACATGTACATGGAATGTCATGTGCGCAATGCTTGTCATAGGTGTGGCACTTGTGCTGTCTATGTTCTGCTTAAATGGAACTGTAGTCACAGATAGTCCTGATCGGTATGTCAGCAATGCTCCATGAGGCTACACTCTTATTCTGATAGTTAGAGATAAAGATGAGCAAAAATGATTACCCAGACCATGATATGGTGATTATTATTGGTGTTTATTTACATATGTTGATACATTGGTGATGTTGAGTTGTTTCAAAAGAAATTGTTCACAATATGTTGGCGCCTACGCAATCCAGCAGCTGTGTTTTGTTGTTCCCCCTCATGTTGCAGGCCAGCATCCTCCTCTTCAGGCATTTGTGGCTCTGGTTCTAATAGGGGAATGTTCCTTCATACACAAATGTTGTGCAGGATGGCACATGTTAAAATGATCTTGCAGACCATTTCTGGTGAATATAGGAGGCTGCCACCAGTGATGTCAAGGCACCTGAATCTCGACTTGAGGATGCCAAAGGTCCTCTCGACTATGGTGTGTGTCCTCCTATGTGCCTCATTGTAGGCACACTCTGCTGCAGTGCTTGGGTTGCCAAATGGTGTCATAATCCATGGCTGGATCCCATACCCCTGATCAGCTGAAAGAGAAAACGATTGGGATCATGGTGATGTAGCTCGCCCAATTAATATCACCTTGCATGGCAGTAGTTGTCTCGTGTTGTCTGTGACTCTTTTGTGTTATTGTGTTGATTCCTAGGCTTCTAGGATGTACCATCTGCATTGGGTTGTTTCATTGGCTGAACGAGTGTTTGCCTGCTGACCGGTTGTCAGCAGTATGTTTTGGGATTTGCAGTACAGTGTGCACTCCCTAGCATTGTGACTTGTGCTACAGGTGTTCCTGTGTCTTCACTGAGGATGAGATGATAGTTCCATACACAGATTCAATTTGACAGTGGTGGTAACACGTTAGCATCTATGTACCCTGGACATCCCATACTATTAGACATATGTAATGGATTAATTTAAACATCAGTGAGACGCTTACATTTTCCAAGGTGACAATTAGCCAAACCTCTCCATACATTGTGATCATTGACGTCTTGACATTGGACTGTACACTAATTTCAGATGTGTGACACGTTCACTGCAGACCTATCAAACATGCCTAGCGGTGTCACAACCTCAGTGTGTTCCTGTTCACATGTCGCTGTCATGGTGTATGTGTTGTTTGTCCTAGAGTGTTGCTGTGCAGTGTGTATATAAGTAGGTTTCTGTACTTACCAACAAGTAGTCCATTGCCATATCGTCCATCCTAGAAGTGTTGATTGTTGGTACAGTGACGGAAGATGAATGAGTCATGTACACTCCCAGGATACTTTGCCACAATATTGGTGATCTATCCTTGGTGATCCACAATGGTCTGCACATTGATGGAGTGTGTGTGCTTCCTGTTGCGGTATAGGTGTTCAGTTGCAGCAGGTGGCTCAAGGTGTACATGTGTGCAGTCAATGGCACCAAGGACGTGTGGAAATCCATTAATGAGGTAAAACCCCTGTTTTGTCTCCTGCTGCTTCTGCTGTGTGTTTGGGAAGCAGATGTGGCGGGTGTGAGTCCGATGATGGCATCCAGTACTTTGGGCAGGAAGGTGGAGAATGATGGCTGTGATATCCCAGCAGCCAGGGCGCCAGTGGTTTGCAAGGAGCCACTTGCCAACTTGTGTAGTACAGCTAGCAGCTTGGTTTCTCGCACCTTACTATTTGTACATTCTTAATGTACTTCTTATGTCATGTTACCATTGTTCTAATGTTATTTACTGTACTCACAGTATATATGCATTTGGTTTTTTGATTTACAGCCTTGAAAAAGTCCTATGGACCAAACACGTGTTGGCTGTTCTGCACATTGTTGTACTTACCAGAAATAAAGAATAATGATTGCAAAAAGAAGAAGAATTTCTACATGAACTTGGTTACTTTATTGCTTGGACTGTTCTTTGGAGTGCTCTGGTTTTTTGCTTAGCAGGTTGGTTTCTGTTGGGATGGTGCGCGGTGTCAGCAAGCTGGGTGCCAACTGTGGCTCAATGTTGCGCAGCAGCTGCTGAATGGCTTGCCAGTTCAACCTGTACCTCTGGATAATGTCATGTTCCCTGAGGCCATGAAGGGTTGTCCTGGTGCGGAATATCCTCTCCTGCCTTCTGCGTTGCCTTTGGGGTCCCTGCTGGTGTTGTGGCTGTTGTTGCTGTGCTCTGCGTCTGCGTGCACGCTGGATGAGAAGCACCTCCATGTCTCCCTTTTGCTGCTCTGCTGTTGCTTCTGTGTGTTCTGATTAAATACAGGTGTGTTTGCCCCATTTTAACGCCTGCATTGACCCAGGCGTTAAATTTTGACGCAAATCGGCTGTGCGTCATTTTCCGACTCCGCCTCCCGGCCGTGCAGGATTTTTGCTCAGTAGCATAAATACGACTCACGGGCGTTTAAGTAATTTTTGGGACGGGAACACCTAACTAGCATATGATTATCGCAAGGCGGTTTCCCGCATCCAGAAAATGACGCACACGGTGGGATTTTGACGTCCACGGGCGTCAAAGTTTAAATATGGGGCAAGGTTTGGGCCGAATGTGTGCCAAAAGTTTTGACGCACATTCGGCGCAGACAGAGTATAAATATGCCCCCTAGTCTTGTAACCCAGGAACAAGAGGTAGGCACCAGGGCCTGAATTACCTATAGGGAGCACCTTAAAGCAGGTGCACCAGGGGCAAACAGGGAAAGTGCACCCTCTTAAGCAGAATGTGCTACTCTTAGGGTAGCCGCAAACCCATTCTGGTCCCAGGGCAGTGAATTCAAGAGAAATACAGAGCAGCTGTTTAAAAAGTGCTCCCTGTTTCTCTGTGCAGACGGCAACCCGCCTGTACTTTTCAGAGAGATGAAGGACCCCTTTTCAGTTGGGTGCAGTAAGTCACTGTACCTGCCTGTAACGGGATGTCTGGGAGGTCCATAGAACTCCTTTTTATACCTCCAGAAGGCAGCCTTTAGAAGGCACACTAAAAGTGCGCCACCTCTTTGTGGGGCACATTCAGTGTGCCTTCTAAAAACACGTTTGCCTCTGCGACTACATCCGTAATACAGCGGAGGTGCAGAGGCAAAGAGATTCCCTCATTGCAGGTGGCCATGCCCCCATGCAAATAAGGCAATGCCCTCTAATGATAGTGCTGGTGCTACATGTGCGCCATGCTATCTGCATTATAGAAGGAGCCACACAAGCGTCTGCAGCCTCCTCTAATATCAAAGTGCCTCAGATATGCGCAAAATGGGCACAAACACCCATTGCGTCCTCTGGGCCCTTTGTGTAATATGACCCCAAATGGAAAGAAGAAAATACCAACTTTCTAAAAGTGGCATTTTCAGAATTGTGACTTAAAATCTGACTTTACCATTAGAGAGGGCTTTTAATTAAAAAAATGTAGACGAAAAAACTGGATCTGTCTACCTGCTCCCAATTGAAAGTTACCACTTATTTAATGTAATAATGGAACTTAATGTTAACCAATGGAAGAGAAAGGCCTTGCAGTAGTGAAAAACAAATGTAAGAGTTTTGCGCTACCAGGACGTGTAAAACTTAAAAGCACATTTCCAAGCTTTTAAGTACACTGCACCCTGCCCTATGGGCTACTTAAAGCCTACCCTAGGGGTGGCATATGTATTCAAATGCAAGGTTTGGGCCTAGCAAAAGGTTTATTTTGCCAGGTCGAAATGGCAGTTTAAAACTGCACACACAGGCAGCAATGGCAGTGCTGAGACATGCTTTACAAGGCTTTGTAAGTGGGTGGCACAGAGCTGCAGGCCTCTAGTAATATTTAATTTGTAGGCCTTGAGTACAGGGGGTTACCACTTTATTGGAGACAAGTAAATTAACTGGACCAGTTGTATACAAGTCAATTCTGCCATGTTTAGGGGAGAGAACAGAAGCTCTTTAGCAGTGGTTATCACTGGTAAAGCTCAGAGAGTCCTAAAAGTCAACAGAAATGGGTTCAGAAAACAAGGGTGAGGCCTAAACGTTTGTGGGTGACCCTGCAGAGATAGCCAAGTCCAACATCCACTCACCTTTAATTTACTGTATTTCCTTTGTACTCTTCGAGGCTGCCAGAAGTTGAGACTTCAAGTAGCTAGGCACCAGTTTAATTGTTTATTTGCCTAGAAGCCACTCGATTTCTTTTGTGGCGCTCTGAATGCACTTTCATACAGGAGGCTTTTGTGCCACTGCCACTCTTTTCGCCCCTTTTTTCACCCGTTGCTAGTTTTGTAACATTGCTTTGGTCTAAAAATAGGATTACGAGAGCTGGCACTTCAAGTACTGTCTACTGGCAGGACACGGCATTCAACTTGTTTAAGAAGAATGCCAGCTCCCACAGGCACTGCCTGTTCCTTGTCCATGAATTAGCTTTACAAAGGGATCAGCGTTGTTTCCACTAAGTAAACCAACACAAAGAATTTCCAGTAAAAAGGACAGGCTCTTGTAACAAAGAATGTGAACTCACAACAGTTTTAGAAACATTTTTCGGTATTTATTTTAGAAACGTGTGCAGGCTTTTTTTAGGTGTGTTTGTCGTACTGAGAGGATATGTAGGGATTGGAAGGCTGTTGGTGCATTTGATAGTAGGTCGGTGGGAATACGGATGGGTGTGTTTGCACGGGTGGAAGGACACAAGTGTGGGTAGATGGGTTGATGGACAAATAGTTTGCTCCACGTTCTTGGGTGAGTGTGGAGGATGGGCCAATGGAGATGGATAAATGAATATAAGTAGGAATAAAAATAGAAGCAAGTAGGGGTAATTCGAAGAAGATAGCGCAGGCAGGAGTAAGCATAGGCACATGTAAGAGTAAGTAGGAGTATGAGTAGGAGTAAGTTAGAATAAGAGAAGGATCAAATAGAGTATGGATACAATTATTAGTAAGGAGAAATAAGAGTAGGTGTAAGGATAAGAGGTGGTGTAAATGAAAATAAGCTGAAAAGCAGCACTAAGGGTAGGGGTAAGATTAAATATTGACATTATGAGTAGGAGTGAGAGCGAGTTTAGAAGGAAAAATAGTAGTAAAAGTAGCAGGAAGAGAAGACGTAAGTAGGAGTAAGACTACCTAATTACCAAATTGTTAGGCGTTCCTGGGCAAAAAATGACTCTAAGGCCCATGCACCTTATTCATCCTCCCGTGCAAAAATGGTGCACTGGAGGGAGGCGGGCCTAAATAATGATGCAAAGCTTGCTTAGTGCCATTATTTAACGCCTGGGTCAGGGCAGGTGTTAGGGGACCTGTGGACCTATTTCCATGGCAGAACACCATGGAATAAGTCCACAGGTGCCCTCCCCAGGCCTCAAGGACACTCTCACCCACACCAGAGGGACGGCGTAAGATGGGGGACCCAATTCCAGGTAAGTATAGGTAAGTAGAGGTAAGTATTTTTTTTTAAGTGCCATTGGGGGCCCTGAAACGGGCCCCCATACATGGCACTGGGAGCAATGACTATACCAAGGGGACTCTTGTCCCCTGTGCTGGCCACTAATGCGGTGGGCATGACTCCTGTCTTTTCTAAGACAGGAGTCATGTGGTATGGTAGGTTTGATGTCAAGAAATGACGCTAGGCTGATTAGAGTCATCTTTTTTTACTCTAACCAGCCTAACGTCATGTTTTGGTGCAAAACCCCCTTCTCCCGTGCCACCACCATCACCCGGCTAATGTCATTCTCAATGACGATAGCCCACCCTTTGCGCCAGATTGAGCCATTCCATAAATAAGATGCCTGTCTGGCATCTTGAAATGACGCTAGCCGGCTGTATACTTTTTGATACTCAACTGCGTTAGGAATGTGTATTACAGTTATGGCTGTTTCATTAATCTTTTACAAAATGTTATTCTATCTTTCAGTTCCAGAAAGTCGTAGACACAGAGACTGCCACAAATGATATCATTTGTCATAGTAGAAATAGTGAACTCTAATGTTATTGACAAAATATTAAAGAAGTTGTTTCTTCTTGTATGTTTCAATGCCTCTTCAGTGCAGGATGAACTCAGGAGTCAGATATGAAGGGGCATACTTGCATCAAAAAGTTTAGCATCCGCTTTCACCAGCCGGGCACCATATTTATGAAAGGGTGGGCTAGCATTAAAAAATAACGTTAGCAGGGTGGGGGTGGCGATATGGAAGAAGGGGGTTTTGCACCAAAAAATGACATTAGGCTGGTAAGAGGCAAACAAATGCCTCTAACCAGCCTAGCGTCATTTTCTGTCGCAAAACCATCTGTAGCATGTGACTCCTGTCTTAGTAAAGACGAAGGTATGCCCACCACCCCAATGGCCAGCACAGGAGACCAGTGTCCCCTGGGCACGCCATTGCACCATGTGCCATGCAGGGTGCCCCAAGTTGGCCCGATGGCACTTTAATTGCCCCATCCCCTGGTGTCCATCTGGTGTGGGTGGGAGTGTTCCTGGGGCTTGAGGAGGGCACCGGTGGACCCATTCCATGGCATTTAACCATGGAAATGGGTCCACAGTTCCCCTAACGCCTGGTCTGACTCAGGCATTAATAATGGTGCAAAGCAAGTTTCAAACCATTATTTAGCCCCTCCTCCCACCCCTGCAGCATTTTAGCATAGGGGGATAAATATGGGGTTATGGGGTTAGCACCATTTTTTAGATGGGAATGCCTACCTTGCATCTCATTGACGCAAGGTAGGTTCACGCATCTAAAAAATGGTGCAAGCTCCAAAACTTTGACATTAGATGTGTCTTACTTCAAAATATAAATATGGAGTTCGTTTTGCACTGAATTTGCATTAAAAAAATGACTCAAATTAGGTGCAAATGGAGTATAAATATGCCTGTAAGTGTCTCAGTTTCTGTCAGACTTGTCCCACTCCTCATTACCCAGGTCTACTGCTTATCAGCATACCTATCTTTTGCCTGGCCCCCAGTGGGTTAAGGGAAGTGTAGATACTAGCACTGCTCCTGCTGGATAGGGATTGCTGGTTTAGGGCAACTCAGACACTGGGGTGTTTGGATGAGCACACACAGCCCACTTTTGTGCCCTTACATTTATTTTTTAGGATGTAGCGACTGAGGGCCTGATTTGGATATTGGTAGAGGGAAATACTTCATCACAAATGTGACGGATATCCCTTCGCTGTATTACGATCCCATTATATTCTATGGGGATCGTACTATGGCAGACGGGATATCTGTCACTTTTGTTACAGAGAATTCTCTCTGTCAGGATGTATATTAGGCCCTGAGTCTTCTAATGATGGCTGCAATTATTTTTTCTGTGGTTGTGGACAGCCAATCAGAGAACTTTGGTTCTGCTGACCAGAATTTGGGTCTGCAGAACCAAAACGGAGTATGTGAGAGAGAGTTCCCTTGTCAGATTTGAGTATTTATTGAGTTTCGAGGCTTAGGAGGTCTGCAAAACTGGGTTTGAAATCCTCTGCTAATTAACGGTCCAGATATTTCTAAGACTTTACACCTTCTTGCCACCAAAAGCAGTTTTTAAATATCTAACAACTACTCCATGGGATTACAACAAACCAAGCAAAGACACATCCTTGAGTAAAGTACTATCTTCATGCTAAGTAGCTTAATTTCTGTTCAACCATTTACTATGCAACAGAGACCAAATATTGTTATGAGAATTACATTTGTTTGAGCCCCCTTCCCTATTTTTTTTTAACTGCTTTATGGATTGGCATGAAACTTGCCAGAATCAACTCAAAGTGGATAAAAATAGATTTTTGTACATTTCCAAACTGCACTAAAAGTACTAGGAATATAAATAATCCATTGCCCTTTTCCGATTATGTATTAGGAATCTGATATATACATATATATATATATACAAATCTATATATACATATGTGTGTATATATATATATATATATATATATATATATAACCTTAAACACTCCTACCAATATCAGGAGAACCAGGACACCTCCAATATGAAAATTCAGTTTATTTCAGCACAAAATCCAACGCGTTTCGGCAACAGCCTTACTCATGGACACCACATAAATAAAGTGCTTCACATATATACAGCCCAAGTTGGTCATAGAAATAAAAATAAGAGTGAAAATACAAGTAAGAATAAAAATAAAAAACAGACAAATCCTGATACAACCACAGCAGAACACGTATTTGTGGTGGCCATCTTTAAAGTGCACATTCAATCTTAATACACTGTAATAAATGTTAAATAGTTTTTAAATAGTTTTTAAATCACACTGATATCACTCATAAGGTTTACATTATCAAAAAGACTTATTCAAAGTTACTTCTCATGATGTTACTTTACAAACAAATGGTAGAAAATATAATAAATAAATAAATATTTGATACACTATTGCAAATTTATAAAATAATTCAATTATTAAATATCTCAAATAAATATTACAATTACATATTTCATTTCCATGACGTTTGAGTAAAAATATCTATATATATTTTATCAAGTTAAAATCCAATATATTTTATAAAATATTTCATATAAGTATTTAGTACTCAAACCCATATCTCAATTACTACCATTGTATCTTGTACTGCCCAAGTGGGCATATACATTCGCAAGTAACTGTCCTAGAGGATACCATATAATTTCTGATGTTATACATAAACGACCTCGTTCTACTAGTGCATCATGGCTTATTAACCCAAATGGGTGGACATACAAATTTCATTCATAATAGAAAATTAACACCTCTCCATATCTTAATGTACATTGAAATAACACCAACACTACAAAATACTATTGTGGTAAAAAATGCTCATTGTACTACAAAACTTCACATATCCTCAAAATATATTAATTACTCAAGATGGATGCTCAGTTCCTCACTCGAATTCAGCCCTACAGGTTCCAATGTCTCAAACTCAATTATGTATTTAGACTCCAAAGTACGTAACGTCCTTACGTCTAAATACATAATTGAGTTTGAGACATTGGAACCTGTAGGGCTGAATTCGAGTGAGGAACTGAGCATCCATCTTGAGTAATTAATATATTTTGAGGATATGTGAAGTTTTGTAGTACAATGAGCATTTTTTACCACAATAGTATTTTGTAGTGTTGGTGTTATTTCAATGTACATTAAGATATGGAGAGGTGTTAATTTTCTATTATGAATGAAATTTGTATGTCCACCCATTTGGGTTAATAAGCCATGATGCACTAGTAGAACGAGGTCGTTTATGTATAACATCAGAAATTATATGGTATCCTCTAGGACAGTTACTTGCGAATGTATATGCCCACTTGGGCAGTACAAGATACAATGGTAGTAATTGAGATATGGGTTTGAGTACTAAATACTTATATGAAATATTTTATAAAATATATTGGATTTTAACTTGATAAAATATATATAGATATTTTTACTCAAACGTCATGGAAATGAAATATGTAATTGTAATATTTATTTGAGATATTTAATAATTGAATTATTTTATAAATTTGCAATAGTGTATCAAATATTTATTTATTTATTATATTTTCTACCATTTGTTTGTAAAGTAACATCATGAGAAGTAACTTTGAATAAGTCTTTTTGATAATGTAAACCTTATGAGTGATATCAGTGTGATTTAAAAACTATTTAAAAACTATTTAACATTTATTACAGTGTATTAAGATTGAATGTGCACTTTAAAGATGGCCACCACAAATACGTGTTCTGCTGTGGTTGTATCAGGATTTGTCTGTTTTTTATTTTTATTCTTACTTGTATTTTCACTCTTATTTTTATTTCTATGACCAACTTGGGCTGTATATATGTGAAGCACTTTATTTATGTGGTGTCCATGAGTAAGGCTGTTGCCGAAACGCGTTGGATTTTGTGCTGAAATAAACTGAATTTTCATATTGGAGGTGTCCTGGTTCTCCTGATATTGGTAGGAGTGTTTAAGGTTATATTAGGGTCTCTCGGAACCCATCCAGGACCGCTGTGTGGAGCACCTGCATTCCGGGACTTGGTTACGAATATATATATATATATATATATATATATATATATATATATATATATTCACTTAAAAAAACAAAGGTTACAGGGACATTATAGTTAGGCTCACATTTTAAATGTACAAAACCATAGATATTCACCTGTTATGGTTAGCAGTATCTCAAGTAACTAAACTCATGCCCTAAGGTAACTGTACCTCACGCCCCTGCCATGCACAGTTTTTTCTCCATAAATGTTACTGCAAATATTCCATTGATATGATTAATGATGTTATCAAAGTCAAGTGGGGGCCAAGATAAAGGGGGGAGTCAAAAAAGGTGTGTTTCCCATGTTAATTTGCATAGGGTTTCTGAAAAGTTCTGCAGCCCAAACTGCTGGATGGAATTACACCAGATTTGGCAGATAGGTAGGTCTTGGTCCAGAAAGAGACCCTTTTCTTATTTGGTGTACATCTGTTCAGTAGTTTTTGAAATATTAAAGCAAAATCAAATTTGTGTATATACGCAAAGGCTCCCCGAACCCTCTTGATCTTGTGCTGATATCTGATTGGCTATCAGCACTTCAACAAGGAAGGCTTCAGCTGAGTCCCCGAAAAAAAATATTTAAAAAAAGAAAAAGGGGCCAGGGTATGAACTCCCTGATCCCTTAGCTCTGGTGCCTCAGAGGAACCCCCCCAGAGCATAAAAGCATTTGTAAAAAAACATTTGTCAAGAGACGAAGAGGAAGCACCAACATTTTCCAAAAAAACAGAAGCACAGGCTCCCACACTCGTTTAACAAAAGCCCCTGGGTGAGCCAGATGCCAGGGGCATTTACATTTTTAATGGGGAGACTCTGCCCCACCCGTAGCCCTGGGGACTGCCACCTTTCTAGGGGACAAATCAAAAAACATTGCAGGGGCCAGCTGGCCTACCCGCAGCCCAGGGGACCACAACCTCCCCGGGGCAGAAGTCAAAAAGAGTGCGGGTGATCATCTGTCCCCCTCCAACAGCCCCAGGGACCACCACCTCCCCAGGGCTCAAATTAAATACAGTGCGGGCCATGCAGCCCCTCCTCGTACCCATGGGGACCACCACCTCCCCGGGGCTCAAATCAAATACAGTGCAGGGGGCCATGTGGCTCCCCCAATGACCTGGGGACTACCCACTCACACTGGGGCTGTAGAAAAATACAGTGCTGGAGGGCCACATGCCTGCCTGCAACCCTGGGAACTTCACCTCCCTGGGGCTCAAATTAAATATAGTGCCCACTGCAGCCCCAGGGACCACCATCTCCCTGGGGCTCTAATAAAATACAGTGTAGCGGGGCTGTGCGGCCCCCTAGCAGCCCCAGGGCCACCACCTCCCCAGGGCTCTTATAAAATACAGTGTGGGGGGGTGTCTTGTGGCTCCCCCGCAGCCCCAGGGACCACCACCTCCCTGGCCGCCTGCCCCCCTGCAGCCACGAACATCACCACCTCCCCGGGGCTCTAATCAAATACAGTGCAGGGGGACCATCTGGCACCCTGCAGCCCTTGGGACCCCCATCTCCCCGAGACTCAAATCAAATAAAGTGCAGGGGAGCTGCATGGCTCCCCCAGAACCCCGGGGACCAGCACCCGCCGGGGCTATTTTTCTTTGAAGGGGGGCACATCCCCCCCAAGGAGCCAAAGATGGCCCTGGGGATTGCCACCCCTCAGTGCTAGCTCCTGCTATGTCCCAGTGTGCCCACCCCTGGAACATAGCTGTTTGCTCTGACTTGGCTGGAGCTTTGACAGCTCTCACCAAGTCAGAGCAAACACTTCACTTTCTGCATGTGAGAGCTGTCAACAGCTCTCACTTGCACAAATAGTTGTTTTCATCTGTTACCTTGCAGGGAAACAGATTAAAGCATTGCACCAGCAAGCAGGGAGCTGCTACTTAAAGCAGCACCCTGCTAGTGGGAGCAATGCTGGCTCCCGCAGGATGTGGGAGCCGGCTAGTACCAAGGGGGCTTTGAAGCTCCCACTGCGTTCCTGTCTCTCTCTCTCTCTTCCATCCCATGAAGGGATGAAAGAGAGAGAGAGAGAAATTGTCATTGCAATGGTCTCTCCATACAATGACTTTACAGAGTCAGACTAGCAAGATGTTTGGCACATATGTTATAGATACATTTGGATGCAGAGCAGAACAGAGTCACTTCTGGCCTAATGGTCAAAGTCTTGTGCTGTCATGCTGAAGGTTCAAATCCTAGTATCACTTTGCAGTGTGTCTGTTTATTTTCTAGTGTTTTTATTGCTAAACATTCCTAATGATGGAACATTGAATTATTTTCCCCTCAAAATCTATGGGGGTGATTCCAACCCTGGCGGTCGGTGATAAAGCGGCGGCCAACCCGCCAACAGGCAGGCAGTAAAAAAAATGGAATTCTGACCCTGCCGTGAACCGCCAACACAGGCCGCCACTTTAACACTCCGACCGCCACGGCGGGACAAAGAAACAGCGCGGCGGTCACCGCCAACAGGCAGGCGGCAGACAATGTACCGCCCACCCTATCACAACTCACCAATCCACCACCTTTTCCAGGGCGGGAGCCCCGTGATAAAAACACGGCGGAAACAGACTACGAACGGGAAAACGCTCACCTCTATACACTCCACGAGGAATCAGGACAGCATGGAACCCGAATTAAACAACCTACCAGCTATTGTCTACCTGCTCCTCTACCAGGAGCACGAACGCCGGTGCAGACGACAACGGTGAGTACTGCACCTACGACACAGGGGAGGGGGGAGGAGGAAAGGTTACGGGCACACACATACGCGATACACCCACCCCCCCGCCCCCACCCAAATACCTACACACCAATGCAGAGCAACAAGTCAGAGTGACACCCCCCAAACCCCACGGAATAATGCAAAGACAAAATAAAATGATCATTAAAATTGAAGTATATTATAGCACAATTGAAGTAATGTGAAATATGAAATATATAAATAAAATAAATAACATCATGGACAATATATACATAGGCCAAAAGTCCGGCACATTTTGGCAACCTTCCATTGTTCGTGGGCCAATGTGCATAAACACATGGGCAAAGCCCACACACGAGACCCGATTCCATTGGAGAGAACACTGCTGGGGCATCAGATAATAAAACTACAGGCACCTCAGGGGGAAGGGAAGGGGGGGCACCTCAGCCACATGAGTCCACGACGCCAGGTCCACGAGGGGCCTCCATGCCCACTGTACCATCCTGGGGAGTGCAAAGCCACAGTCTCTCAAGTCTCTACAGTGGGTGGATTGCCCACTGCTGCATCCTGTGGAGTGCAAAGCCACAGTCTCTCAAGTCTCTACAGTGGGTGGATTGCCCACTGCTGCATCCTGGGGAGTGCCAAGCCACAGTCTCTCAAGTCTAAACATTGGGTGGATTGCCCACTGCTGCATCCTGGGGAGTGCAAAGCCACAGTCTCTCAAGTCTAAACAGTGGGTGGGTTGACCACTGTTACATCCTGGGAAGTGCAAAGCCACAGTCCATCAGGTGGATTACAGACTCCACTGGTTATGGAGGAGGCATGGTGGCCAGAGTGCTTCGTGAAGCCCTGCCCGACACAGATCCGGCCCTGCAAATGGGCCAGCGGTGCTTGACAGGAAGGGCCCAGCGGAGCGGTGCTTGAGATGAAGGGCCCAGCAGAGCGGTGCTTGACAGGAAGGGCCCAGCAGAGCAGTTCGGAGACGGCGGTGCCCAGCAGAGCGGTGCTTGACAGGAAGGGCCCAGCGGAGCGGTGCTTGAGAGGAAGGGCCCAGCAGAGCAGTTCAGAGACGGCGGTGCCCAGCGGAGCGGTGCTTGAGATGAAGGGCCCAGCGGAGCGGTGCTTGAGATCAAGGGCCCAGCGGAGCGGTGCTTGACAGGAAGGGTCCAGCGGAGCGGTGCTTGACAGGAAGGGCCCAGCAGAGCAGTTCAGAGACGGCGGTGCCCAGCGGAGCGGGGCTTGAGATGAAGGGCCCAGCGGAGCGGTGCTTGAGATGAAGGGCCCAGCGGAGCGGTGCTTGAGAGGAAGGGCCCAGCGGAGCGGTGCTTGACAGGAAGGGCCCAGCAGAGCAGTTCAGAGACGGCGGTGCCCAGCGGAGCGGTGCTTGACAGGAAGGGCCCAGCGGAGCGGTGCTTGAGAGGAAGGGCCCAGCAGAGCGGTGCTTGACAGGAAGGGCCCAGCAGAGCAGTTCAGAGACGGCGGTGCCCAGCGGAGCGGTGCTTGACAGGAAGGGCCCAGCGGAGCGGTGCTTGAGAGGAAGGGCCCAGCAGAGCAGTTCAGAGACGGCGGTGCCCAGCGGAGCGGTGCTTGAGATGAAGGGCCCAGCGGAGCGGTGCTTGAGAGGAAGGGCCCAGAGTAGCGGCGCTTGTCTTGCCGGGGCCCTGTTCAGCGGTGCTTGTCTTGCCGGGGCCCTGTTCAGCGGTGCTTGTCACAGCGGGCCCTGTTCAGTGATGCTTCTCACGGCGGGCCCTGTTCAGCGGTGCTTCTCACGGCGGGCCCTGTTCAGCGGTTCTTCTCACGGCGGGGCCCTGTTCAGCGGTGTAAAGAAATGGCTCCCTGTTGCAGTTACCCCCCACTTTTTTGCCTGATACTGATGCTGACTTGACTGAGAAGTGTGCTGGGACCCTGCTAACCAGGCCCCAGCACCAGTGTTATTTCACCTAAAATGTACCATTGTTTCCACAATTGGCACAACCCTGGCACCTAGGTAAGTCCCTTGTAACTGGTACCCCTGGTACCAAGGGCCCTGATGCCAGGGAAGGTCTCTAAGGGCTGCAGCATGTCTTATGCCACCCTAGGGACCCCTCCCTCAGCACAGACACACTGCTTGCCAGCTTGTGTGTGCTGATGGGGAGAAAATGACTAAGTCGACATGGCACTCCCCTCAGGGTGCCATGCCAACCTCCCACTGCCTGTGGCATAGGTAAGTCACCCCTCTAGTAGGCCTTACAGCCCTAAGGCAGGGTGCACTATACCACAGATGAGGGCATATGTGCATGAGCACTATGCCCCTACAGTGTCTAAGCAAAACCTTAGACATTGTAAGTGCAGGGTAGCCATGAGAGTATATGGGCTGGGAGTCTGTCAAAAACGAACTCCACAGCTCCATAATGGCTACACTGAATACTGGGAAGTTTAGTATCAAACTTCTCAGAATAATAAACCCACACTGATGCCAGTGTTGGATTTATTAAAAAATGCACACAGAGGGCATCTTAGAGATACCCCCTGTATTTTACCCAATTGTTCAGTGCAGGACTGACTGGTCTGTGCCAGCCTGCTGCTGAGAGACGAGTGTCTGACCTCATGCGGTGAGAGCCTTTGTGCTCTCTGAGGACAGAAACAAAGCCTGCTCTGGGTGGAGGTGCTTCACACCTCCCCCCTGCAGGAACTGTAACACCTAGCAGTGAGCTTCAAAGGCTCAAGCTTCGTGTTACAATGCCCCAGGGCACTCCAGCTAGTGGAGATGCCCGCCTCCTGGACCCAGCCCCCACTTTTGGCGGCAAGTCCAGGAAAGATAATGAGAAAAACAAGGAGGAGTCACTGGCCAGTCAGGACAGCCCCTAAGGTGTCCTGAGCTGAGGTGACTCTGACTTTTAGAAATCCTCCATCTTGTAGAAGGAGGATTCCCCCAATAGGGATAGGAATGTGACCCCCTCCCCTTGGGAGGAGGCACAAAGAGGGTGTACCCACCCTCAGGGCTAGTAGCCATTGGCTACTAACCCCCCAGACCTAAACACGCCCTTAAATTTAGTATTTAAGGGCTTCCCTGAACCTAAGAATTTAGATTCCTGCAACTAACAAGAAGAAGGACTGCTGAGCTGACAAACCCCTGCAGAGGAAGAACAGAAGACACCAACTGCCTTGGCCCCAGACTTACCGGCCTGTCTCCTGCCTTCCAAAGAAACCTGCTCCAGCGACGCTTTCCAAGGGACCAGCGACCTCTGAAACCTCTGAGGACTGTCCTGCTTCGAAAAAGACAAGAAACTCCAGAGGACAGCGGCACTGCTCTAAAAGAACTGCAACTTTGTTACAAGGAGCAGATTTAAAGACCCCTGCAACTCCCCGCAAGAAGCGTGAGACTTGCAACACTGCACCGGCGACCCCGACTCGACTGGTGGAGAACAAACAACTCAGGGAGGACCCTCCGGCGACTCTACGACTGTGAGTAACCAAAGTTGTCCCCCCTGAGCCCCCACAGCGACGCCTGCAGAGGGAATCCCCAGGCTCCCCCTGACCGCGACTGTCTGAACTCCATTTCCCGACGGCTGGAAAAGACCCTGCACCCGCAGCCCCCAGCACCTAAAGGAACCGAACTTCGGTGCAGGAGTGACCCCCAGGAAGCCCTCTCCCTTGCCCAGGTGGTGGCTACCCCGAGGAGCCCCCCCTTGCCTGCCTGCAACGCTGAAGAGATCCCTTGATCTCTCATTGATTTCCATTGAAAACCCGACGCTTCTTTCTACACTGCACCCGGCCGCCCCAGTGCCGCTGAGGGTGTACTTTTTGTGTGGACTTGTGTCCCCCCCGGTGCCCTACAAAACCCCCCTGGTCTGCCCTCCGAAGACGCGGGTACTTACCTGCTGGCAGACCGGAACCGGGGCACCCCCTTCTCTCCATTGAAGCCAATGCGTTTTGGGCACCTCTTTGACCTCTGCACCTGACCGGCCCTGAGCTGCTGGTGTGGTAACTTTGGGGTTGCTCTGAACCCCCAACGGTGGGCTACCTTGGACCCAAACCTGAGACTTGTAAGTGATTTACTTACCTGATAAAACTAACAAAAACTTACCTCCCCCAGGAACTGTGAAAATTGCACTGTGTCCACTTTTAAAACAGCTTATTGTGTTTTATGTGAAAAGTATACATGCTAATGTAATGATTCAAAGTTCCTAAAGTACTTACCTGCAATACCTTTCAAATGAGATATTACATGTAGAATTTGAACCTGTGGTTCTTAAAATAAACTAAGAAAATATATTTTTCTATAACAAAACCTATTGGCTGGATTTGTCTCTGAGTGTGTGTTCCTCATTTATTGCCTGTGTGTATGTACAACAAATGCTTAACACTACTCCTTTGATAAGCCTACTGCTCGACCACACTACCACAAAATAGAGCATTAGTATTATCTCTTTTTGCCACTATCTTACCTCTAAGGGGAACCCTTGGACTCTGTGCATGCTATTCCTTACTTTGAAATAGCACATACAGAGCCAACTTCCTACAAGCGGTGCTTGTCACGGCGGGCCCTGTTCAGCGGTGCTTCTCACGGCGGGACCCTGTTCAGCGGTGCTTCTCACGGCGGGCCCTGTTCAGCGGTGCTTCTCACGGCAGGCCCTGTTCAGCGGTGCTTGTCTTGTGTTCCTAGGGAACCAGATCTGGCCAATATTCCCCGCTCAGTCGCCATCCGACCTTTCGCTTGCGGGGCCCTCCTGTGCTGGAGTCCTGGGCCCGTGGGTGTCCTCCGTCACACCCCAAATGGGACTGGTGGGGCCCTCCTGGGCAGCTCATCTGCTGCCGGACTTGTCCGCCCTGCTGCCCTTGCCCTCCTTTGCAGAATCTCTGGGGCCCTTGCCTCCCTTTGTGGATGTGCCAGGTGACTGGGCAAGGCTAGTGTCCTTGGGGGCAGCCGTCTCAGGCCTGTGGCGCCGGCCCTTCACTTTTTTGGTTCTCTTCCCAGGGGGTGGGCTGGCTGTCCCCTTGCTGCTGGCCGATGTTCCTGCCCTAGGAGCTGGTGGACTCCAATAGCCCTGAACTATGGTCCTAGTAGATGCAGGGCTTGTGGTGGATGAGGTGCTGATTGGAGTCTTATGAGATGGAGGGGGTGGGTCAGTTGTTGGAAAGAGGTCAAGGTTGGAAAGGAAAATCAATTTAGAAAGACAGGGACGGGTAGTTGTAGTGGGTAAGGGAGTGGAGGAAGAGGATGTGGTTGTAGGAGAGTCAAGTGTGCTGTCTTTGGGTGCAGGTGCTTGTGACGGAGGCTGTCGTGAGGTGGATGGCTGTTGGGTGGGTGGCTGCCTGCGTTTGTGTGGTTTGGAAGAGGGGGTGACAGACACAGTGGGAGAGGACACAGGGGACGTGTAAATGGCAGTGGGGGTGGTGACTGCACGTGTGCGGAGTGTTCTGGAGGGTGTGCTGGTGATGGACGTACTGGCTGATGGTGGTGTGCATGCAGGTGTGAGTGGAGAGGTCACAGGGAGGGAGGAGGGAGATGAGGAGGAGGGGGACACAGAGGAGGCAGTGGCTGTTGGTATGTCTGCATGTGGCTGTTGCTTGTGTGAATGCTTGTGTGATCTGTGGTGCTTATGTCTGGATGAGCTGCCCTTGGGTGTTGAGGTGTGTGCAGGCTGGTCTGTAGGTGTGGCTGGGATAGGCAGAGGAACAGGGGAGTGGGACTGGGTGGAGGGAGTTGGAAGAGGGAGGCTGGAGACAGGGACAATGGCTGCCGTCAGTGCTGAGGCCAGAGCATTGAACGAACGCTGATGGGCAGCCTGACCCGAATGAATGCCCTCCAGGTATGCATTGCTCCGATGCACCTCCCTTTCTACCCCCTGGATGGCATTCAAAAGGGTAGACTGCCCAACAATGAGCGTCTGGAGGAGGTCAATGATCTCTGCACTGAGGGCAGCAGGGGTAACTGGGGCAGGGCCTGAGGTGCCTGGGGCGAAGGAGATGGCCGGCTTCCTGGCCGAGCGGGCACGGGGCGAACGCTGAGGGGCTGCTGGGAGGGCGGAGCTGGTGTGCTGGGTGGCGGCTGCACCTGTTGTAGCGGTGGGCACGGATGTTGCCGCCACCACAAGGGAGCTCCCTTCCGAGGACGTGTCGGTGTCGCTGACGTCTCCACGGGTCCCCGTTGTGGAGCTCCCCTCGCCCTCCGTCTCACTGGTGAACTCGGAGTCGGTTGCATGGCCCTTCGGGTCCATGTGAGATGCAGCTCCCTCGTGCGCCGATGCCACTTCTCCTCCGCCTGATGATGCTAATGCACACATGAACAGGAAGACCAAAAAAAAGGGGGGGAGAAGAAATAAAGACATGTTGAGTGCATGCATTGGCGACACCGTTGGCGGAGAGGACAGACACAGAAGCCCACTGCACTACGCCGCGCACTTGGGGTACACTACTCAATCACTGGGACATGGCCTACAAGCCTATGGACGACAACTGCACACATAGATGACACAGGGCCGTGAATAGCTGTACTAGACACCCTACAGAGGTGGGGGGTGGGGGCACAGGGCCATGCCTCACGGAGGGGCCTAGCCTACAGAAATCGCCCTGGCCTAGGGATACCCACAGCCCTCCTCCCCCACCCAGGCACCTCCACTGCGCGCAAAGATAGCAGAATGTGCTGGTACTCACCCCCTTGTGTATGCTGTGATGTCCTCACGCGCCCATCCAAATCGAGGTAGGCCACCGCCAGGATCCGGGACATCAGGGGGGTCAATTGCCGTGTGGCACCCCTCCTAGGTTGGGAGGCCATCCCCAGCAGAGCCTCGGCGGTCCTTCTGCTCCCGCGGCGGATGTCCTCCCACCTCTTGCGGCAGTGGGTGCCCCGTCTGTTGTGGACCCCCAGGGCCCGGACGTCCTTGGCGATGGCACGCCAAATGTCGATCTTCTGATGGGCGCTGACCTATGTGACATGTACAGGGTGGGAAAAGAAACATCATCACTTTTCTGCATGGTCGATGTGAGTGGCCCCCCCTCCCCAACCTTGCCATGTGGCACATGCTCTCATCTGTCGTGCGATGCATTCCTCATTCGCTCCCCTCACCACCATCGTTCATTCACCCCACTCAACCCAGGCATTGCCCACTAAACATGGTCCCAGTGTACTTACCTGTTGGTCTGGAGGACCGTAGAGTAGCGCATACTGGGGGAGGACCCCATCCACGAGTGTCTCCAACTCTTCTGAAGTGAAGGCAGGGGCCCTTTCCCCAGTCGCAGCAGCCATTGTCACTTCCAGACCGAGGTCACAGCAGCACTTGCAGTATAGGTCCTCTCCTGTGGATGATCAGGTCTCGAGTGATTAAGCAGATAGAAAATGGTGGTTACGCCCGCGGCGGTGCATACCGCGGCGGTGCGTACCGCGACTGCCGGCGCACATCCTCATTGGCTCCTGGAACCCATAGGGTTCAATGTTAACCAATGCAGCTTTGCACCCTGGTCTTCGACCGCCTACCGCCACGGTGTGCCTCGCCAGCGCAATGAGCTCACATCACATTGTCACACTTCACAGGTCAGGCAGCCGCCATTTCAAAGGCCCACATGGCTTAATTTCTACTGCGTCACACAGGCCTAGGCCTTGCATTGCCACTCATACATGCCATTCAATGCATAGAGAATCGTGTACAGTGCAAGCTGTGTGAACGTACCTGTGGGTTGATTGACTCTGTGCTCCATGTTGTCCTTCCTAGGCACCGTCCACAGGGACTTGTGAGGAGATGGAGGGCTGTTCCCGTGTACAGACCGCTGGTGGACCTGTCGACAATGGAAGAACGACATGTCATACTCACCTACAGACTTGACCGTGCCACTATACAGGAACTGTGTGCCCAGCTGGAGCCAGACCTGATGTCACCCATCCGCCAACCCACAGGGATTCCCCCTCTAGTGCAGGTTCTGTCAGTACTCCATTTTTTGGCTAGTGGATCATTCCAAACAACAGTGGCCATTTCATCTGGGATGTCTCAGTCTATGTTTTCTAAGGTTTTATCCAGAGTGTTGTCTGCCCTGATGAAATACATGCGGAGCTACATTGTTTTCCCTGAGGTGGGCGATTTGGCTACAGTGAAGGGTGATTTCTATACCCTTGGACATATTCCCAACGTCATTGGTGCCATTGAGGGGACCCATGTGGCTTTGGTACCCCCCAGAGGAAGTGAACAGGTGTACAGGAACAGAAAAAGTTATCATTCGATGAATGTCCAGGTGGTCTGTTTGGCTGACCAGTACATCTCCCATGTAAATGCCAAGTTCCCTGGGTCAGTGCATGACGCGTATATCATGCGAAATAGCAGCATCCCTTATGTGATGGAACAGCTACAGAGACACCGTGTGTGGCTAATAGGTGACTCTGGTTACCCCAACCTGTCGTGGCTACTGACCCCAGTGAGGAATCCCAGGACCAGGGCAGAGGAACGGTACAATGAGGCCCATGGGCGTACTAGGAGGGTGATCGAGCGGACCTTCGGCCTCCTGAAGGCCAGGTTTAGGTGCCTGCATATGACAGGTGGATCCCTAATGTACTCACCAAAGAAGGTGTGTCATATCATCGGGGCCTGCTGTATGCTTCACAACCTGGCTTTGCGACGCCAGGTGCCTTTCCTGCAGGAAGATGGCCCAGATGGTGGTGTTGTGGCAGCGGTGGAACCTGTGGAGAGTGAAGAGGAGGAAGACGACGTGGACGACACAGACAACAGGGACACAGTGATACTACAGTATTTTCAATGACACACTGGTAAGAATCAACACCGGCATTTTACAGTTACTTACAGTCTCCTTCCTCTCTACTGTCTGACCTATTCCCCCAGTGTATGTTAACTGAGTTGTGACTTTCTCTTAAAATTTCAGAGATGTGGCCCCCACTGCGTGACCTCTGCTTTGTTTCCCCATGGACTACAGCTGTATGACAGTGGTATGTTTTCATCACTGTGTAACTGGACATTTTGGCAGCATTATGTTCAATACATTTGTTCACAATACAGGCAGACTCCAGATTGTTTTTGTGCAATAAGTGTTTTTATTAAAATGCTGAATTTAGGGACATGGTGGGAAATCGGTGATGGGTGATGGTGGAGGAATGTCCATGGCAGAGTCCAGCTTTTCAGTCTCACAGGTGCATTGTCCATATGCCTGTGGAAGGTGGAGCAGGGGCAGTTAAAGGTTGGACAGGGTGACAATGTGGGACAGTGGGATGACATCAGGGGGTATCCTTTGCTGGCGGGGGTCTTGACATCCTACTCTGTCTTCTTACGAGATCTCAGGCCCCGCTTGCGGGGTGGTTCTTCTTCTGCAGGAGGTGGGGTTCTGGTGGCCTGTTGTTGTGTGGGGGCCTCCTGTCCACTAGCGCCGGCGGATGTGGTTGCCTGTTCTTGGTCCATGCTAGTGACAGGGGCCCATTGTGGTGCCACATGGTCCCGCAATGTGGTGACAATCTGGTTGAGTGCCCCTACGATGGTTCCCATTGCGGAACTGATGGTTCTAAGTTCTTCCCTGAACCCCATGTACTGTTGCTCCTGCATGACCTGGATCTCCTGGAACCTGGCCAGTACCGTCGCCATCGTCTCCTGGGAGTGGTGGTATGCTCCCATGATGGAGGAGAGTGGGTTCCCTAGGCCTGTCCCCCCCCTGTCGCACAGCAGCCCTCCCAGTTCCCCTGTTTCCCTGGGCCTCTGTCCCCTGGACCGTGTGCCCACTACCACTGCCCCCAGGTCCCTGTTGTTGTTGGGGTGGTGGGTTAACCTGGGTGCCCTGTAGTGATGGACACACCGCTGATTGACGTGTCCTGGAGACAGAGGCATGGGCCCGCTGGGTGGGAGCTGTGCTGGTGTTCCCAGAGGGGGTTGGGTCTGCTGTGGCCTGTGGCTGTGTGAGGGGAACCGACTGTCCAGAGGTCCCCGATGGTCCGGGCTGGTCATCTGGGTCCAGGGAGACAGAGCTGCTGTCATCACTTGTGGCCTCTTCTGGGGGTGGGATGGACATTTCTGGACCCTCCTGGGAGGTGTGGTGGCGTTCGGGTCCTGCAGGGGTATAGAGGTATGGTTATTACTTCAGTGTGTGCCATATCGGTCAATGGGTGGGTGCCCGTGTACCCCAGGGCTGGCATTCCTGTATGTGGGCGTTTGTGAGGGTGGCTTGTGGGGGAGATGTGTATGTGCAGTGGGCATGCTTTGGTGATGGGTGTCCATGCTTTGTGGACGCATGCAGGTCTTGGTGTTGGGATGGGTGGGTTGTGATGGTGAGCCATTTGCAGGGAGTAGGTGTGATAGGGGTGGGGGTGAGGGTGGGGCTATGTGCTGGCATGCAGGTGGGGTGGGGGTGGGAAGAAGTAGTTAAGATTTGACTTACCAGAGTCCATTCCTCCAGATACTCCTGCGAGGCCCTCAGGATGCAGGATGTGCAAGACTTCCTCCTCCCATGCTGTAAATTCTGGGGGAGTAGGTGGGGGTCCGCCGCCAGTCTTCTGCACAGCGATGTTGTGCCTTGATACCATGGAACGCACCTTCCCCCGTAGGTCGTTCCAGCGCTTCCTGATGTCATCCCGATTTCGTGGATGCTGTCACAGACTCGCTGAGAGACACACATCCCCTCACAGACAGACTCAGACTCATGCACCCACTCACAACACCATTCAGAGACACATGCAACCACTGAGAGACCCATTCAGAGACTCATGCACCCACTCACAGACCCACTGAGAGACTCACCTATCAACTCAAAGACCCTCTAAGACATCATGCAGACAAACACCTGCCATGCACTGCCAAACGCTGTGCATGGTGTGGAGTTGGATGACTGTTATTGTTAGTTTTTTCAAGTAACTATAACTCATGCCCTAAGGTAACTATATTAGAAAAAAGCCGCTAGGAAGAAGGACATAGGTAATGGGCGCTCACAGTAAGTCCATACAGTCGAGTTCACAGATTATTTATGTCATGGTGCTCATGACAGGAGGATCTTCCTAACTCCTCCAATGTTTCAAAGGAAACTGACAGTAACAACAAACAGCTGTCAGAGCACTCACAAGAGTAAAGTTTTAAGAGTATGGTGATGTAATAAATCCTCTGTGTGAAAGGCCTTTCACACAGAGGATTTATTACATCACCATACTCTTAAAACTTTACTCTTGTGAGTGCTCTGACAGCTGTTTGTTCCTAAGGTAACTATAACTCGCACCCTCACCATGAATTCTTAATTACCCCAAATAGTACAGAACTCATGACATCTTTGGTAACATCATTGCTAAAACATTGCAACATTTGCAGTGACATTATAAATGAGAAAAATGTGCATGGCAGCGGTGCGAGCTATGGTTAGCTTAGGGCTCGAGTTATAGTTAGTTGAAATACCTATAACAACTGAATTTCTATGATTTTGTGCATTCGAAATTTGAGCCTAAATATAACGTCCCTGTAACCTTTGTTTTTTTCAGTGAATTCTATGGTTTTTTAACAGTAAGTAATTTTAATTACCATATTTTAATTTAACCACCACCATGCACAACCTTGTATAACCACCCACTCCTGCACCACGCACAGCCTTTGGCCGTGTGCAGCAGGATTTGACTGCAGGGCTTGCGGCCTACCCCTGTACCACACAACCCCACGCCACACGCATTGGGGTTGGCTGCAGGGCTGTGAGAGATCCTCTTAGTAAGTTGTCCATCATCCTGGGCAAGTGGCAAGAAGATGTTGTATACCACTAATGTATATGAGGTAGGGACAAAAGCACAGGCCTTCCAGGCCATTTACATGCTTGCAGTGCTCAAAAGGGAGAACATGATCCCTGGTCTAAGCCACAGATTACAAGAAAGAACATGCTGGTCACACCCCTATCAAGGATTACAAATAACTTTTCAAGGTGGAAATGCAGAGGAAAAACACTTACTCTGTTTAGAAATTGGGTCTCTAATAGTCAGTGGTAAACACCTGTGTCCAAGTACGGACCACAATCCTAGGCAGGGTAAGTCACTGCACAACGTGAATGATCCTGTGCTCACCCTCTGGTAGCTTGGCACAGAGCAGGCAGGCTTAACTTAGAAGGCAATGTGTAAAGTATGTGGGCAATAACTCATAAAGTAATGCAGTGAAAACACCACAAAAAATACTCTACACCAGTTTAGGACAATAGATAATATTTATTTGAATAAAATAGGACAAAATTCTAATATGCAAAAATCAAGATATTACTTTTTAGAGGTTAAAATGAGTCTCATTCTTTAAGAATCAGTGGTTGTAGCCTTACAATACACAGTACCTGGGATGTGTCAAAAATAAGGACGCACTTGGGCCGCATAGGAGGAGATTAATTGAAAAATAAGGAACTGTGTTGGACTTTCCGGCGCTGCACAGACGATGTGTTATTTCTTTCCAAGTGGAAGGTGATGCGTCAATTTCCAGGAGCACAACCTTGGTTCCTCACTGCGATGCGGGGATATTTTGACGCCGATGGACGATGTATTGAAAGTCCTGGACGCGCTGGTGAAAATCCGTGAGAGTTGCATTGATTTTCTGAAGCACAGGGATTTTCTTTTCTTTGTGTACCTGAGACTTCAGAACAGGAAGCAAGCTTATTCCAAGATCTTTGAGAGCACTTGTGGGGACGGCAGAGTCCCTCCACCAGAGTCAGGGACCAGCAGGCAGAAGGGCAACAAGCAGGGTAGCAGTCCTTCCAGCAAAGTCATCTACTTGAGTCCTTTGGGCAGCCAGGCAGTCCCCTTGACAGGGGCCAGTTGTAGCGCCTGAAGTGTCTGATTTGGTGGGGTCAGGGACCCCGTATATATACACCCAAAAGTGTTTTGAAGTGGGGGAAACTTCAAAGAGTGGTTTTGAATTTCAAAGGTTTCTCGGTCAACCCAGTCATGTCTGCCAGGAGCCCTGTGGGGGGTATCAGTCTTTTGTATGAGGGCAGGCCACTGGCTTTTGAAGTGTGAGAGCCCCTACTACCTTCCTGCACAGGGAAACCCATATGTATGTAGATACAGCTGAGTGCCCTGTGTTTATGGCTGTCTGGGTGGAATGCACAAGGGGTGCTGTCAACCAGCACAAACCAGATGTGGATTGGAGACAGGCTGTAAGACACAGATGGCAGTAATTTCAGGGGAATGCCTACTTTCTAAAAGTAGAGTTTCTAAAATAATAATGTAATCCAACTTCACCAGTAAATAGGATTTCTTGCTACCCTTTCAATCATATCAAATATGACAAGCCTACTCCGCTCAGATTAGAATTTACCACTTAAAAGTATATAAGGGAATTTCCAATGTTGGCCTATGAGTGGAGCAGACTTCCCAGTAGCGAAAAATGACTTTGGGAGTTTTTCACTACCAGAACATGTAAAACCTATAATACACATCCTGCCTTTTACCTACATAGCACCCTGCCCTATAGCTTACCTAGGACCTACCTTAGGGGTGACTTATATGTACAAAAGGGGACATCTAAGGCCTGGCAAGTAGTTTTAAATGCCAAGTCAAGGTGGCAGTAAAACTGCACATACAGGCCTTGCAATGGCAGGCCTGAGACATGGTTAAGGGGCTACTTATGTGGGTGGCACAATCAGTGCTGCAGACCCACAAGTAGCATTCAATTTACAGACCCTGGGCACTTCTAGTGCACCTTACTAGGGACCAATGTTCCCTCTAATTGTTTCCACTGTGTGCGGCAGTATGAGGTCTCTGTGTGCTGCAGCCAAGGATATGTGTGCCAAGAAATTGACCATTCATGCGAACGCAGCGCATAACTACAAAGATCTTTGGCATTAGCCTCTCCATACCACTAAAGCAAAAAATGGATATTTGTATAAACATTGCTCCATGCAATAGGGCATTAAGGCAGTTTTGTGACCTGGTTGCACACCCCAAGAACATGACCTTGTTAAGTGCCACCTACACCCCAGTTAGAGAAAACAGAAATCAGGAGGTTGAACCATTATGAAACTTTAATGAATACTCTCAGAGTGCTGGAGAGGGCCCTGCACATCAAATACAGCCAATAATAACTAGTTAACATTTACAATTTGATGAACACACTGCTGATAGATGCCATGATGCCCCTGCCAAGATACAGGAAGAGAAATGTTCCTACCCCACCCCCACATGGACTGTAGGAGGAGCTGCATCATAGTTTAGACAAGTCAGGTGCCAGCATAAGATGTGTGACATGTTTGTTTTTCTCACCCGTCCTTGCCATTCTTCCAGTGCTGATAAACTCGGTCTAAGTCAACTTTCCCATTTGAGAGGTAAGCCTTTGTCCTCATCAGCATAGCTAGGTTACTCTCCTCCAGTCTGTTTCTTAATTTGGACTTGATTGAGTTCATAAGGCTGAATCCTCGTTCGCAGTCTGCACTTGAAGCCTGGAAAGTTGCACAGACATCAACAAGCTGAGATACCACACTATATTGTGCAGCAGTCCGCAGAGTGAAATTCACCATGTCCTGAAAGGTCCTAAACAATCCATTTTTTATATGCGCTGCCACCACATATTTATAATCTCTGTACTGCCGAACAACATCTTCAGGGGGGTCACAATCACCCAGGACCAAGACCTTCTTATACTTTTCAACAAGTCTTTGTACATTCTCAGTCCAAAAATCAAACTGTGATTGTGTTCTTACTGTATGGAAATCAAAGCTTGTCCATTCCTTCAATTTATCTTCTGGGAACCTTCTTTCCATGTGATCACAAAGAAGTTTAATGAAAGATGACATCAGCTCACTATTATACTCCCGGTCCTCTTTGCACAAAGCCACCAGATCTTTTACTGTGTTGCTCCAAAAGACCGTGTTGCCCAAGTACTGTTACCTTAATTGGGTAATTTATGCTCTTGCATACTGTACAGCTTCAACGGTGGTCAAAGAGCTTTTCTGAAACAACTTGCACAAATATGCAAGTTCACCCACAATGTTATTTAGTGCTGCAAAGGAAATGTGGTAGTTTGAAACAGTTAGTTTTTTGTAGCAATATTTAGCAATTAGTTCATTCTCCTCAACTCTTTCATGATCAAAGTATTTGAGAGCAACCTTGTGATTACGCAAGAGTGCACCAACAGCAAAATGACTTGAAAGCCACCACACCTCATTGAGTGACCAAAAGGAGACCGCTTCACATTCAGTGACCAAAGCAATTTCATCCAGCTTGGAATTCCTTGACGGAGAGCGGGAGAACACAGTGTAGACAGTCCTCAGTAATGTTTCCATTTCCCTGATCATTGACACTTTTTTCCAGGCATCATCAACTCCCAAATCTTCTCTGTGCGCAACACAGTGATGCTCAACTAGATGGGGAATTGATTGTTTGAGGCGGGTAGCAACACCTTTGTTCTTTCCCAGCATCACTGATGCACCATCTGACGTGAACATGACCATTTTCATTAGGTCCAGTTTATTGGCAGTGTAGGACTCTTTTACAGCTATACTGTAGTGATAGCCTTCGTATTGCATGCACTCAGAGTTACAATTCCCCCAAACACTGTTTTGTGCTCTGTTGATGTTACAGATCGGAGCTTGAAGTAGAGGATGAGCATTTTTGTAACTGAAATATCTGTGCTCTCATCAATTATCAATGTGTGATACCGAGCACTGCGAAGTTCTGCCATGAAGTCAGAGCGTATCACGCTGTTGATGGCCTCCAAAAACTCAAAGGCACAGTTCTTGCTCCTCCAGCTTTAGAGGTCAGGCAGCCGCCATTTCAGGGGCCCACATGGCTTCATTTCCAACTGCGTCACACATACCTAGGCCTAGACTCAACACACATACAGGCCACCTTTTGTGTATGATTGGTGTTCTTGATAAACTGTGGGTACGTACCTCTGAGTTGTTTGACTCTGTGCTCGCTGTTGTCCTTCATAGGCACTGTCCGCTGGGACATGTGAGGAGATGGCGGCATCCTCCGGTGTACCAACCGTTGGTGGACCTGTCGACAATGGAGGAGCGACATGTCATAATCACATACAGGCTTGACCGTGCCACAATCCAGGAACTGTGTACCCAGTTGGAGCCAGACCTGATGTCAGCAATCCGCCATCCCACCGGATTCCCCCTTCAAGTGCAGGTGCTGTCAGTGCTCCATTTCCTTGCAAGTGGGTCTTTTCAAACAACAGTGGTCATAGCATCACGGATGTCCCAGCCTATGTTTTCCAACGTATTGTCCAGAGTGTTGTCTGCCCTTCTGAAACACATGCGGAGCTACATCATTTTCCCTCAGGTGGAGGATTTGCCTACAGGGAAAGGTGATTTCTATGCCCTGGGACATATCCCCTACATCATTGGTGCCATTGATGGGACCCATGTGGCTTTGGTCCCCATCCACAGGAGTGAACAGGTGTACAGAAACCAGAAGAGTTATAATTCTATGAATGTACAGATGGTATGTTTGGCCGACCAGTACATCTCCCATGTGAATGCCAAGTTCCCTGGCTCAGTGCATGACGCCTACATCCTGCGGAATAGCAACATCCCTTATGTGATGGGGCAACTCCAGAGGCACCGTGTGTGGCTATTAGGTGAGCACCAGGAGGCAAGTCAGTGGGAATGGTTGTCTGGGTTTGGGGTAACCCTACAGGTTAGTGTGGGTCTAATACTTGTCCCTCGCCATTTGCAGGTGACTCTGGTTACCCCATCCTGTCATGGCTACTGACCCCAGTATGGAATCCCAGGACAAGGGCAGAGGAATGCTACAATGAGGCCCATGGGTGAACTAGGAGGGTGATCGAGCGGATCTTCGGCCTCCTGAAGGCCAGGTTCCGGTGCATCCATATGACAGGTGGATCCCTATTCTACTCACCAAAGAAGGTGTGCCAGATCATCGTGGCCTGCTGTATGCTTCATAACTTGGCATTGCGACAACAGGTGCCTTTTCTGCAGGAGGATGGTCCAGATGGTGGTGTTGTTACAGCTGTGGAGCCTGTGGATAGTGAAGACAAGGAAGCAGAGGAAGAAGACATGAACAACAGGGACTCAGTGAATCAGCAATATTTCCAGTGAGACACAGGTAAGAGTACAGACCTGCCTACTACATGTACCTTAACACTACTACCTCTCTACTGTCTGTCGTTTTCACCCAGTGTATGGTCACTGAGTTGTCACTTTCCCTTACGATTTCACAGATGTGGGTCCCACTGAGTGACATCTGCTTAGATTCCTCATGGACTTGAGCTGTGTGACATAGGTATGTTGACATTACAATTGAAAGAACATTTTGTCACTGTAATTGCTAATACACTATTTCGAAATCACAGACAGACTCCAGATTGTTTTGTGTTTTAAGTGTGTTTATTTAAGTGCTCAATATTGGAGGGGGTAGTGAAATGGTGAGGGGTGATGGCGGAGGAATGTCCATGGCAGAGTCCAGTCTATTAGTCTCAAAGGTGCACTGCCCAAATGGGCATACGAAGTGGAGCTGGGACAGTTTAAGTATGGACAGGGTGACAAAGTGGGACAGTAGGATGACAATCAGGGTGGTCTCATTTCTTGGCGGGGGTCTTGGCATCGTGCTCTGTCTTTGTCCTGGATCTCAGGGACCGTTTGCGGGGTGGTTCTCCCTCTGCAGGAGGTGGGGTCTGGTGTGGTGTTCCTGTGGCGGGGCATCCTGTCCACTAGCGCCGGTGGAGGTTGTGGGCAGTTCATCGTCCATGCTAGTGTCAGGGGCCCCTTGTAGTGCCACAGTGTCCCTCCTGGTGTTGAGTAGTTCCTTCAGCACCCTACGATGGTGCCCAGGGTGGAGCTGATGGTTCTGAGTTCCTCCCTGAAGCCCATATACTGTTCCTCCTGCAGGTGCCGGGTCTCCTGAAACTTGGCCAGTACTGTTACCATCGTCTCCTGGGAGTGGTGGTAGGCTCCCATGATGGAGGAGAGGGCCTCGTGGAGAGTGGGTTCCCTTGGCCTGTCCGCTCCCTATCGCACAGCAGCCCTCCCAGTTCCCCTGTGTTCCTGGGCCTCCGTCCCCTGGACTATGTGCCCACTACCACTGCCCCCAGGTCCCTGTTGTTGTTGGGGTGGTGGGTTATCCTTAGTTCCCTGTAGTGGTGGACACACTGCTGACGTGTCCTAGGGACGGAGGTATGGGCCCGCTGGGTCGGTGCTGTGCTGGTGTTTCCAGAGGGGGGAAGGTCTGTGATGGCCTGTGCCAGTGTGAGGGGAACCGACTGTCCCGAGGTCCCCGATGGGCAGGGCTGGTCATCTAAATCAAGTTGGACAGAGGTGCTGTCATCACTGTAGGCCTCTTCTGTTGGTGGTGTGGACATGTGTGGACCCTCCTGTCTGGTGTCGTTGGGTAGGGGTCCTGCAGGGGTATAAAAGGATGGTTATTGCATCTGTATGTGCCATGGTGTGCAATGGGTGGGTGACCGTGTACCCCAGTGCTTGCATTCCTGTGTGGGAGCTTGTGTGATGGTGGTTTAGGGGGTTGTATGGGTATGTGCAGTGGCCATGCTTTGGTGATGGGTGTCCATGCTTTGTTGTTGCATGCAGGGCTTGGTGTTGGGATGGGTGGGTTGTGATAGTGGGACATTTGTGAGGAGTAGGAGTGATGGGGGTGAGGTTGAGGATGGGGGTATGTGCTGGCATGCAGGTTGGGTGGGGGATTTAATAGTTTAGATTTGACTTACCAGAGTCCATTCCTCCACCTTCTCCTGCAAGGCCCTCAGGATGCAGAATCGCCAAGACCTGCTCCTCTAATGTTGTTAGTTGTGGGTGAGGAGGTGGGGGTCTGCCACCAGTCTGCTGAACCGCCTGGTGGTGTCTTGAGACCACGGAACGCACCTTCCCCCGTAGGTCATTCCACCTCTATCTGATGTCCTCGCGATTTCTTGGGTGCTGTCCCACTGCGTTGACCCTGTCCACTATTCTTCGCCATAGCTCCATCTTCCTTGCAATGGAGGTGTGCTGCACCTGTGATCCGAATAGCTGTGGCTCTACCCGGATGATTTCCTCCACCATGACCCTGAGCTCCTCCTCTGAGAACCTGGGGTGTCTTTGCCGTACCATGGGGTGGTGTAGGTGATGTGTGGGGTGGATTGTGTGGTGATAAGTGTGCTGATATGTAGTGGTGTGTTGTGTGAGGTGCGTGGAAGTTGTGTGGGTGATGGTATTGTGTGCCTGTGGATGCTGTTGTTCTTGCTGGTGATGTCTCTTTCTGGCCTTCTTTCAGAATTTTTGGTCGTGGGGGTTTGTGGGTGATGTGGATGTGTGTTTTATATTGTAATGGGGGTGTGGGAGCGGTGTGTGTATGTGTATCAGGTGTGTGTATTTCGAATTGTCCAATGTGGTTGTGTTTTGTATGTGTGTGTGTATTTTGAGCGTGGTGGTATGTACCGCCAATGGAATACCGCGGTTGAAAGACCACCGCATGGATTCGTGTGTCGTGATAGTGTGGGCGTATTTCTGGTGGCGTGACGGTGGAGGTTTTGTTTTCGCCAGTTTATCACTGACCTTTGGTGTGGCGGACTTGTGTGGGTGTCTTAATTTTGGCAGATTCCGTGCTTTGGGTCACAATAGCTGTGGCGGTTTTCCGCGGCGGTGTGTTGGCGGTCTTCTGCATGGCGGTAAGCGGCTTTTACTGCCAATGTTGTTTTGAGGGCCCTAGTTTGGTGGACTCTGATATTTTAGATCATCTGTTATTAAACTTTTGACTTACGTGGCCCCACACTGGTTAATTACTGAAATCTGGGGACCCACTCCGAATCATTACTTGATGCTTAGTGCTTCCAGCCTGAGCAAATTTGAACCTCAAAATAATACACAAAAATATAAAAATACAAAAAACAATATACACCAAACAAATGTTCAAATATTCAACTAGTTTAATTCACAATCTAATATGGACAGTTTTCATATTGTATTGTAATAATATTTATATAGCGCTTACTACCCCTGGTGAGGCGTCGAAGCGCTT
Source organism: Pleurodeles waltl (assembly GCF_031143425.1). Classification (NCBI taxonomy): domain Eukaryota; kingdom Metazoa; phylum Chordata; class Amphibia; order Caudata; family Salamandridae; genus Pleurodeles; species Pleurodeles waltl. The sequence goes on from NC_090451.1 coordinate 142,593,668, forward strand.
TTCGGCGAGTAGCACGCTACTCCGGAACCCAAGAGGAATTAGTGGTGGATTTCCACTTGTTTGCTCCTACTTCAAAAAAAACCTTAGCTTTTTTGTTTGGAAAATCCTGTTATCTTAGTAGATCATGATTTGCATCAAACCTATTCGTGTTAATGGTAATCTGCCTCAGTATCATCTCAGTAAGCACTCCCTTGACACACCGCAAAAAAAAAAAAAAAATCATCTAGAAGCAGATCATCACTGACTTTAATCTATGACAACCTGTCAGGCAAACAGGTCCATAAGTGCTCATCCACTATGCTTTCACGTGACACATTTTTAAACTGGCTCTCCAAACATGGCTCATTCACCTAAACAACAATTTATCCTAGCTCCATAATGTCAAAATCAGGTGACAAGAAGTCCAGATCTAACATCCTCTTAGTGCATCCAGCAACCCTAATCGTGGTTATAGATCTAATTTTCTATGCACCTAACATAGACGCATGGCGAACAACTGTACAACATACATAACTCTCACCCCCATGTTTATAATTCCTGGTGGGAGTACAATTGCTTCTCCCCCACTAAATGCCTCACTCTTACCATAACACTTAAACAATGGAAAAGTAATGATCAAATTAACCAACCTAATCGACCAGATTCTTCCGCCTTAGTGATGCGAGCTCCCAGGGGGCTGGGTAGCTCTCCCTACTTTCAGCTGGGGGAGGTGGGAAGACACATGTTAGACCTGACAGCCTTAGGGTGGTCATCCCACAACTTTTTGCCTGCCTCCCTCCACTTTTTTGACACTGTTTTTGCTGGTTTTAGTACTCTGTGCACAGTACCAGTGCTAACTTTCATATGCTTTCTCCCTTAATCAGGGTATCTTTGGTTCATTCCCAATTGGCATATTTTATTTACCTATAAGTCCCTAGTGAAGTGCACTACATGTGGCCTGGGCCTGTAAATTCGAAAAAGTAAAAGGCAGGACTCTGTTTGCGCTGAATTAGCGTGATTCTTTTTCTGCTAATTCGTCACAAACTGAACTCCACAGCACACTTTATTAAATCCTCTAACTTTGCAGTCAGAGCAGAAAAATAACTATTAATCTCCAGGATAAAATAAGCAGCAAATTGTAAGAACACATAATCTGGCATTGGACTTTTGCCGTTGCACCCACAGCAAATGTCAAATGTGACAAGACAATAACAAGACTTGAAGGCACCTTCATTGCTCTTTCACTGTCTCAAATGAACAGAACACTGTTTTTTTGTCAGCTTGCCAGAACGAGCCAGTAGGCCTAAAAATGGCTCACCCTTATAAATCCGATTAGTCTTAGCGAGTGGCCGAGTAGATAACTTGAGGCCTGTAAAGGCTGCGTCATCGAATGTCTAACGCGTGATGTAGGTTTCCAAACGGATGATAATATGGAACCAGAGTTCATCTAAACTGAAAGCCCAGGTAACTACTCAATTGCTCTGGAACTGTCATGCATAATGTTTTTGTAACTCCTATAACCTGTGCTAAATATCTTCTTTCCAATTACAGCCAGTCAACATTTGTATTTGAACGGCCAGGCGTGAGTACAAAGGAAGACCATGTAGTTCTGTAGACGTTCCAGGTGGGATTAAGGGTCTCTACATAAATCACGTTCATGATCCACACCTTTGCTTCTATTACAGGTTTGTCGGACCGAGCAAGTTATAGATTTGAACGGACAGACATGTGTAGAAGCATAAGGACCAAGTCATTATTTGGTAGGTACCCCATCTGTGTCACCTGGCACATTATAATAGGACGGGCAGACCGGAGTAGCAGCAGAAAGAGTAGGTTATTATCTGCTAGATTTTCCTTATGGTGCAACTGAGACATTGAAACGTTCAGGTGCTTTAATAATTTTTTTCTCTTGTACAGGCATCTTAGATCGTGCTACACAAATTTAAACAGGCACACATGAGTAGAAGCAGAAAGACAAGGTAATAATGTAGCAGATTTTCATTGTGCGCACCTAGTAAGGTGGAATATGACAACCTACTTTAACCACCTCACCCACCTTTTCTTCTGTTGCAGGCATCTCTGACAGCGATACTCATATATTACAAAAAAGGTGCATGTGAGTAGAAGCAGAAAAACAAAGTAATTATTTGGTAGATTTCACTTGTGATGCACCTAGTACATTATAAAATTACAACATTCTTCAACCCTTTTTTAATTTTGCAGGCTTCTTAGACAGTGCTAACAAGGCAGACGTGACTACAAGCAGAAAGATCAGGTAATTATTTAGTGGTTTTTCCTTGTAGTACATCTGAAATACTGGAACACAAGCATGTGCTGTAACCATTTTTTTCTTCTATTGCAGAGATCTTAGGCAGTGTTACATATACAGGCAGGTGTGAGATCAAACAGAAAGGCCCAGGTAATTACTCCCTAGTCACTACATTTTCCAAGAGATAGCTCAGTCTTGTCTGGAAGATTGTATTCAATAGCATAAAAACGAACTTTAAATAATGTTCCTCACTTTAAATAATGCCCCTCTTTTTTTTTTTGCAGGCTTTGCGGCACAGTAGGCTCAGACTGATTGCCACCAAAATTTTCAAGCACAAAGCTGTGACTTCTGCAGAGAGCAGTGCTTCACCACAAAGGAAGAAATTCTGTCTTGTGTTTAAAGAAGAATGGCTGAAAGAAATTGTGGAGACTGAGACACAGAAGTCCCGGAGCAAGGTTCGCGTACAGCTGGGAGAGCTATTTCTATACAATCCAGAAGTAGGCCTGATTTGCAAAGTATGTGCAGAAGCAAAGATTGCAGGGGACTTTTCTACTGGGAAGAAATGGAGTGATGGCTGGAAGCTGGACTACTTGAAACATCATCTATGTAGCAAAGTTCATGAATCTGCTTTGGTGACACTGAGAAATAAAAGTGCTGCTGCCAGCTGGGTTTTGGAGTGCGCACCATGCTAACAGAAACTGCCAGTGACAGAGCAAACAGACTAGAGGTGGTTGAACGGCATAGATCCCCACCTGAGGAGATAAAGATTCTCATTAACAATGTGTTGCTAGAAATCAAAATGAACACGTCAATGTTATCTGTTCAAGACATCCATGACCACATCACATTGAATGTGAAGATACCAGACCCTGCCTTCACATCGGAGGAGTTGGAGAAGCTCGTGGATGGGGTCCTCCCCCAGTACACGTTACTCTACGGTACTCCAGACAAACAGGTATGTACACAGGGAGCATGTTGTATGGGCTATGCCTGTGTGGAGAGGGCTGGATGTAAGAAGGAAGGGGGGAGAGTGCTGCGTACATGAACAACAGTGAATGCATGTGCCACATGGCAAGGGTAGGGATGGGGGCCAATCACTCTGACGGTGCAGTTAGTAATAACTTCTCTTTCTCCCCTGTACATTTCATGTAGGTCAGCGTCCACCAGAAAAAATATATTTGGCGTGCCATCGCCAAGGACGTCCGGACCCTGGGGGCCTACCACAGACGGAGCACCCACTGCCGTAAAAGATGGGAGGGCATTTGCCGCTGGAGCAAGAAGACGGCGGAGGCTCAGCTGGGGATGGCCTCCCAACGTGGGAGGAGTGCCCGTTGCACCATGACCCCCCTGATGTTCTGGATCCTGGGTGCTTGAGGGCATCACAGCAGACACAAGGGGGTGAGTACACTCTCATTCTGCTGACTTTGTGCGCAGTGGAGCTGTCTGGGTGGAGGAGGTGGGCTGTGGGTTTCCCTAGGCCAGGGCGAGTTCCGTAGGCAAGGCCCGTCCGTAAGGCTGGCCATGTGGCACCCCAGCCCACCTCTGTAGAGTACCAAGTACACCTAGTCATGCCCCTGTGTCATCTATGTGTGCAGATGTCGTCCATAGCCTTGTAGGCCATTTCCCAGGAATTGAGCAGTGGAGCCCGAGAGCGCGGCGTAGTGCAGGGGGCTTCTGTGACTGTCATGTCCGCCAACTGTAGCGGTAAGGCTTGCACTCAACATGTCTCTCTTCTGTCTCCCCCCCCCCATTTTGTGGTCTCCCTGTTCTTGTGTGCATTAGCATCATCAGGCGGAGGAGCAGTGGCACCAGAGCACGAGGGAGCTGCATCCCACATGGCACTGGAGGGCGACACTATGGAGTCAGAATTCACCAATGGGACGGAGGGTGAGGCAAGCTCCACGTCCGGGACAGGAGCTGAGATCAGCGACACAGACTCTTCCTCTGATGGGAGCTCCCTTGTGGTGGTGGCAACATCTGTGCCCCCCGCATCTACAGGTACAGCCGCCACCTCCCCTACCAGGACCGCCCTCCGAGCAGCCCCTCAGCCTTTGCCCCGTGCCTGCTCACCCAGGAGGGTGGGCATCACCTTCGCCCCAGGCACCTCAGGCCCTGCCCTAGTCACCCCTGCTGCCCTCAGTGTGGAGGCCATTGACCTCCTCGGGTCCCTCACTGTTGGGCAGTCTACCATTTTAAATGCCATGCAGGGTGTAGGGAGGCAGTTGCAACAAACTAATGCATTCCTGTAGGGCATTCACTCTGGTCAAGCGACCGTTTACCGAGCTTTTCAGACTCTGGCCTCAGCACTGATGGCAGCCATTGTCCCCATCTCTAGCCTCCCCCCTCCAACTTCCTCCACCCCGACCCAATCCCCTGTACCTCAGCCTATCCCAAGCACACCTACAGACCAACATGCACACACGTCAACACCCAAGGGTAGCTCAGGAAAACATAAGCACCACACATCCCACAGGCACTCATGCAAGCATCACACATGCAGACACACCAACATCCACAGCCTCCACTGTGTCCCCCTCCTTCTCATCTCCCTCCTCCCTCCCAGTCTCGTCTACACTCACACCTGCATGCACTACCTCTACAGCCACTACGTCCCTCTCCAGCACACCCACCACCACACCCCGCTCACGTGCAGTCACCACCCCCACTACCATTCACACGTCCCCTGTATCCTCTCCCAGTGTGTCTGTGAAGCCCCCTCCCTAGATACACAAACGCAGGCACACACCCACCCAACAGCCATCCACCTCACGACAGCCTCCAGCGTATGCACCTTCACCCAAAGTCACCAAACGTACACCTCCTACAACCACCACCTCTTCCTCCACTCCCAAACCCCCTCCAGCTACCCGTCCCAGTGTATCCAAAAAACCTTTCCTGTCCACCCTTGACCTCTTTCCCACACCTCCCCCACCCCGTCCATCTCATAGGTCCCGAACTAGCCACAACATCTCTGGGACCAGTGGTGCCTGTAGTCACCGGAATCTGGAGTGCACCGGCCACCAGGGCAGCCAGTGTGGCACAGAGCCACAGCCTAGACAGTCCCCCACCTGTGAAGCATCAGAAGTTGGCCAGTGCCCGGCGGGAGAGGGGGAAGACACCAGCCACCAAAGCCGCTCCCAGGGGTACAGGTGGGAGTGTGGACTCAGCTGTGACACCTTCCAAGGTGGGATGGGCCACAAGAAACCCAGCAAGTCTGGGAAGAGCAGCACAGCAGAGAAGACCGCCATCATCCCCGCTGCCCAGGAGACCACCACCAGCACCATCCCAGCTGCCCAGGAGGCCAGCACCATCGCAGCTGCCCAGGAGGCCACCGCCAGCACGAGCCCCACTGCCCAGGAGGGCACCGCCAGCACCAGCCCCACTGGGCCATGAAGGACCGCCAGCAAAAGCCCCGTTGGGCCATGAAGGACCGCCTGCAAAAGCCCTGTTGGGCCATGAAGGACCGCCAGCAAAAGCCCTGCTGGGCCATTAAGGACCGCCAGCAAAAGCCCCGCTGGGCCATGAAGGACCGCCAGCAAAAGCCCCCCTGGGCAATGAAGGACCGCCAGCAGCTGAGACCCTGTAATGGAGACCGCCATCTCAAACACCGCTGAACAGGGCACCGCCATCTCAAGTACCGCTGAACAGGGCACCGCCATCTCAAGCACCGCTGAACAGGGCACCGCCATCTCAAGCACCGCTGAACAGGGCACCGCCATCTCAAGCATCGCTGGGCCATGAGCGGCAAGGGCACTGACGCAACTGAGTCCATCACGGGGTGAATGATGCACTCTGGGCACCATGCCCCCTCCAGAACCAGTGGACTAAGGCATCCACTACCTCTGTCATTAGCAGGATGAAGCACTCTGGGCGTAAAGCCCCCTCCAGAACCAGTGGAGTAAGGCATCCACTACCTCTGTCCTTAGCAGGATGAAGCACTCTGGGCACAAAGCCCCCTCCAGAACCAGTGGAGTAAGGCATCCACTTGTGAGACTGTGGCTTTCCACTCCCCAGGATGTAACAGTGGGCAAGCCACCCACTGTAGAGACTTGTGAGACTGTGGCTTTGCACTACCCAGGATTGAACAGTGGGCAAGCCACCCACTGTAGAGACTTGAGAGACTGTGGCTTTGCACTCCCCAGGATTGAACAGTGGGCCACCCACCCACTGTAGAGACTTGAGAGACTGTGGCTTTGCACTCCCCAGGATGTAACAGTGGGCATGTGGCCCCCTTGTGGATTTGGTGTCGTGCACTCAAGCGGCTGAGGTGCCCCCCCTTTCCATCCCCTGAGGTGCCTGTTTAGTTGCTCTCTGATGCCCCTGCAGTGTTCTCTCTGTCATGGTCGGGGATCTTGTGCGGGCCTCACCCATACTGTGTGGTCCCAGTGTTCCACTGACTTTCTTAGAACACTACCTGGACTACTATGCTTGGTATATATTATGTACATGGTGTATATATATATATATATATGTCTGCCTAGTTGCTTTTAATATATTACAATGGTTACACTCATTTTCTATTGTCTTTGCATTCTTCCGGGGAGGTTGGGGGGTGCAACTATAATGTATAGATATGTATTGGTGTGTGTGTTGTATGGGTGAGGGTGGGGGTGGGGGTGTTGCGTGTGTGTGTCCCTGTTTTTTGCCTCCCCCCTTCCCTGTGTCGTAGGTGCAGTTCTCACCGTGGTCTTCGCCGCCGGCGTTAGTGCTCCTGGTAGAGGAGCAGGAAGACTATTGCAGGTAGAATTTGGAGTTCCTGGTCCATGGCGTCCTCGTTCCTCGTGGGGTGTGTAGAGGTGAGCGTTTTCCCTTCGTGAATCCTATTTCCGCTGTGTTTTTATCCGCGGTGAATCCGTCCCGGAAAAGGTGGCGGATTGGCCTGTCATAATAGTATGGGTGGTACATTTTCTCCTGCCTGTCTGTTGGCGGTGACGGCCAAGCTGTTTGTTTGTACCACCGTGGCGTTCGGAGTGTTAAAGTGGCTGTCTTTGTTGGCGGTTTCCACCACGGTCGTGATTCCAAATTTTTTACCGCCAGCCTGTTGGCGGTCTTACCGCCGCTTTAACACCGACCGCCAGGGTTGTAATGACCACCTAGATCTAAACTCTGCTACTGAAATTTAAAAAAAGAAATACATAAAAAAAAAAAAAAGAAATTGACCGATCTTTCTGTGCGACACCATTTATTTTTTCTTGCAGAGCACATTTAAACCTTATGAAGGCGTCTCATTCCTCCAGTGCATGGAGCAGTTCTAGTCATTATTCCAGACATGTCCTCTAGGGATTTGATGTACCCAGTTTTCTGTTTATGTTTATCAACGGTGTACCCGTTAAGGTGTACTATTGGGAAGTCTGTCTGTAGCATGCCAATAAGAACTGTTATTTAGTTCAGCAACTGCCGCACCACTGCTGAGTAGATTGAGGAAAGCAAAACGGTTTGAAGCCAGAACAGGGACGAAGACATTTCTATTTGTCTCAAAGCAAATGATTAATGTATTTCCCTCAGTTCTATTTGCTTCGGATATAGTACAATCCTGTGAATGGATTTAGCCCCACGCACCATGGCACAACAGCAGAAAATGACTTGTTGCAGAAGGTATGTTAGGCGCTTCCAGCACCTAATAAATACAATCCACACACACTACCACCTGCTCCTTATGCCTACACCATACACAGAAAAACTATGCCCCAGAAAGTGGTGGCATGAGGAGGGTGAAGCGGGCAAATTAGCCAAATAAGTTAAGTGTGTGCTACAAACATCTGTGTAACCAGCACACCCATTTTGTATTACGGTTTTACTCACCCACAACACTGCGAGTGACTTAAAACAGAGAGATACATTACTTTAAAGCCAAAAGAAGCTTACGTGTGAGATGGACCTTAACTAAACTGGAATAACAAAATGCACACTAAAGACAGCAACACCTGCAAACTCTTAAGCAAAGCCAGTCTCGCATAGCTAACAGTAGCAGAACTATGCGCAGGATGCAAGGTTAGGATGCAAATATAGATCTCCCTCCATGACAAATGAGGGGTGTGTAGCGAGAGAGTATCTGTGTGTCACACAGTGCCGAGTTCAAACCCTGCTTATGGCAATGCTGTTCCAAATAAAACAAGTCAATCTACGTGCTCAACGAGTGAATGCGATGCAGATTCTGCTAAGGTACCTTGTTGTGGAGATTGTGTATGCTTCTTTTATAGATTTAAACTGCAAGGATGTCTGAATACAGCTAAGTGACGTTTTAGCAAAGTGTTTATTTTGAAATATATATGAGTTACAGGGCTACAATCATCAGTAGCAAAATCCATGCATTTGTAAAATCATGTTCTAAGCCAACCTCAGTCTTCTTTCTTTGCATCAGAGACTGTAGCAGTCATACAAGATGCTACTGAAAATTGAACCAAGACAATACTGCAGAGTACTGAGCCAGTCACTAGCACCGACTTGTTGCAAGCATGTAACACTCCGCAGAACACGCACACAAGGATTAGCAGAAACATGCTCTCAAAATACAACCAGAGCTCTTAAACATTTAATTAGCATTTGTATAGCGCAAATAAATAGGGCACTATGGGTCGTCTAGGAAGGAGAGGAAACATTTGTGCTCCTTTCTATTTTTTTTATTTTTAACACTCAATCAAAACAGGGCAACTCTTTTTCGGGCACTGGCCTCACCCAATTCTTTACGTTCTGCACTCAAACAGAAAAACTCACAAGGAGAAACACTCTATGATGCATCACTTGTACTGCATTTTAGTGACCTAGTTATGATCTCATGTGTTGTGAGGAACACGCAGTGCCCGGGGAATTATTACAGGAAAGCGGTTCAAAAGCGGCTTAAATCGGCAGCAGGGGAGGAGGGCTTGTGTGAAAGAGCGAGAGTGGGAAAGTGTGCAATAGCATGTTTCTGCTGGGCACCTTTACTGCCAGGGCAACCACGCATGCAAATACACGTACCTGCTATAGTCAAGAGCTCAGTTTGTGAAGTGATCTGTCCTCGGATGGCTGCACTGTTGTTTTTGCGTCCTGCTCGGCCGCGAAGAGTGACCCCATTTTTTGCACTGCTTCTATTTTTTAAATGCAGCGCTGACGTCCTCTCTCCCGCATGATGCAGGCAACACGTGACGTTGCAAAAACGTGCGCTTGACAAAGGGGCCTGCGCAGTGGATGAAGGAAGGGTGTGCACGTGCCCGTGCGCGCTCCTTACAGGGAACATTGCTAGGGATTTCTAGGTAAATTAAATATGCCAACTGTGTATGAGCCAATGTTACAGTGTTTAGGGGAGGGAGCACAAGCACTTTAGCACCGGTCAATAGTGGTAAAGTGCACAGAGTCCTAAACCCAGAAAAAAGGAGATCAGAACAATGGATGGAGGCAGACAGAAAGTTGGGGGAAGATCACCCTAAGGCTGTTAGGTCTAACACTTTGCCCTGACCATACGCAAGAAATTAGGATGATTAGTACTTTACAGAAGAGGTGAGCACCTGATCTGTTTACATCTGTAAGTGCTTCCCCCTGAGATTTAATTTCTGTTAAGTGAGCATCGTGACAGAGTGAATCCTACCCTGCCACAGTTTGGTGCAGAACGTCTACCCAACTGGAGTGCTTTCTACTCGCATATACATCCAAGTCCCTCACCCCAACACACACACATACACACACACACTCATGCACATCCACACACACACACATACACACACACACACACATACATCACTCTATCCACATTTCAAAATAAACACACAAACCCAGAGGGTGTCATCCTGTGGTGTATATACCCTATTCCACCCCAACAAAGGAGCCTGCCCTGCTTTTGCATTGCAGGATGCCCCTTCCAGATTCCACGTGCCCGGCCCTGCCTCCGCTGACAAACACACCCCGTAATTCTAAATAGTACAGAAACACAAGATATGGTATGGCGAACCAGGGGACACTCACCTTTTAATACTGATACTGTGAGCTGAAAAAACAAAAACAAAGATAAAGGCCCTCATTCTGACCCTGGCGGTTTGAAACCGCCAAGGCAGAGGGCAGCGGAAGCACCGGCAACAGGCTGGCGGTGCTTCCTGGGCAATTCAGACCGCGGCGGTAAAGCCGCGGTCAGAAAAGGGGAACCGGCGGTTTCCCGCCGGTTTACCCCTGGCCCAGGGAATCCTCCATGTCGGCGCTGGAGATTCCGACCCCCTTCCCGCCAGCCTGTTTCTGGCGGTTTTCACCACCAGAACCAGGCTGGCGGGAATGGGTGTCGTGGGGCCCCTGGGGGCCCCTGCACTGCCCATGCCACTGGCATGGGCAGTGCAGGGGCCCCCTAACAGGGCCCCACAAAGATTTTCAGTGTCTGCTTTGCAGACACTGAAAATCGCGACGGGTGCCTCTGCACCCGTCAAACCCCTGCAAATCCGCCAGCTCCATTCGGAGCCGGCTTCCTCTTTGCAGGGGCTTTCCCGCTGGGCCGGCGGGTGATCTTTTGGAGATCGCCCGCCGGCCCAGTGGGAAAGTCGGAATGACCCTTGCGGTCTTGTGACCGCGGAGCGGTCTTCCGACGGGGGAACTTTGGCGGGCGGCCTCCGCCGCCCGCCAAAGTCGGAATGACCCCCAAAGTCTTCAAATTCAGTGTCACACCACATGCTCCCTCCCCATGCCTCCTTGGAACAAGCCGACAGAGAGTACCACAGAGCCCTGACAGAGGTGCTGGGGTGTGTGGTGTGATGTTCACCTCCACATCCTCTGGATCGGACTTTCCCTTTCCGAGCATGCCAGCTGCCATGCTGAGGAAGGTGCAGGTCTGATGCTGAGGGCATGAGACTATCCCTGTGCTGAGCCTGCCAGGAACCTGATATTCTGCAGACAGATTCCTAAGCAAGAAGTAACTCCGTCCAAACTTTATCCTCTGCTTGATTGCATTTCATCTCCAAGACTCACAGACAGAGCTGCATTTAAACGAGGCCATTTGCTTAGAAGGCAATATTAGTCCTCCCCCATTAAAATTAACTCAGCCCCGGGCCCTCATCAATAAAGGTGGATGCCCTGGTGCCCACCTAGGGCACCCACCTTGTACTTATTGTGGACCCCGGTTGAAGCCCAAAGGCCTCAGCAGCCCAAGCCACTCCCCACGTGCAGTGGGAGGTGGCATTGCTCCTGCCCACTAGGAGCAGCTACTAATACTGCTCCCTGTGGCAGGAGCATATTTTGATCTGTTTCCCTACCTGCGTCAGTGTGATCAGGGAAACAGATCAAAAGGCTGCCCCATGCGGGTGGGAGCGTTTTCTCTCCTGCAGGTAGTGAACCGGGTGTTTGCTCCTGCTTGGTGGGAAATTAAATATTGCTCCAGCCAAACAAGTGCGGACACAGGTTTCTCTGCCTGCGCCGGTGGGGGCAGGAAAACCACTACATCCTGGGGTGGGTTCCTCTGGACATAGCCACTGAGCTGGCCCCAGGGCATGGGGTCCCCGGGGCTATTATTGACAAAGGGAGGGGCCTTCCTGAAAGTAATCTCCCCATTTTCTTAAATTTCAGTGCCTGGGTGGGTTCTCTGGAGACATTTGAGGAATGGGGAGGGGCACTGTGCAGTCTTCATCCCCTTTCCAAGTAATATTGGCCCCGGGGATTGGCCCCCTTGGACTTCTGGAGGGATGGGTGCTGCGTGGCCTGCCCTCCCCACAAAATCTAATTTCAGCCTCCAAGGTAGGCTCCCCAGGGCCATCTAGCGTCTCCCTCTCCTCATATAAACTAATTTCATCCCCGGGGTTGGGCTCTGCAGGACATCTGGAGGTTCGGGGAAGGGGGTCATGCGGCCCCCCCACCCCTTTATGAATAGAACTTTAAGGATAGACTCCCCAGGGCAGAAATATAATAAATCCAGGCTGGCCGCCACTTTTTTTTTTTTTCTTTCAATCCTGTGAAAGTACCATGGGATCACACCATTTTTAGCTGATTTTTTCTTTTTTTTTTGGCCCAGAGAGGAGGTCCATCTGGTTCCTCCCCCCTCCCCCATGGGGCCTAGAAGGCCAGGATATCCATACCCTGCCCCCTTATATTTTTTTTAAACTCTGATACAGGGGACTAAGGGCCGGATTTTGATTTCAGCAGATGAGTTACTTTGTCACTGCTGTGACCGATAGCCTGTCAGGCAAAATATAAAGCCCACAGGATTTAATGATTTTGGTGGCTGGGCTATCCATCACTGATGTGACAGAGTAACCCATCCCCCAATATCTAAATAAATCAGGCCCCAAGGCCTTGAACCCTGTGCTGGCTGCCACCATAATGTTTCTCATGTTGCTGGCAGCCATTCAGAGTGCTCGCTCTCACAGTAGTCTGACTCCTGCTGAAGCAATATGGCCCAGGGTAAAAACTTCCTGGGCCAATCAGAATACTCTATTTTTAAATCGGCGCTCCCACAGGAGTCTCATAGGACTCTCACAAACCAAACCATCCAGATATACAATTATTTTTGTCCCTTAATTTCTCAAAAACTATTGAACTGATTTATATCAAATCACAAAAAGCACATTCAGCAGTTTTTGCTGTAGCCTGTCTTAAAGAAGTCTATGGAAAGTGCATGGGGATTATGGGGGTCATTACAACATTGGCGGTAAAAGCAGCTTACTGCCGTGCAGAAGACCGCCAACACACCGCTGCAACCGCGGAATTCTACCACGGTCATTATGATCCAAAGCCCGGAATCTGTCAAAATCTAGACAACCACACAAGTCCACCACACAAAAGGTCCGTGATAAACTGGCGATAAGAAATCCTCCACTGTCAGGCCAACAGGAATACGCCCACACTATCACGACCGACGAATCCACACGGCGGTCTTTCAACCGCGGTATTCCATTGGCGGTACATACCGCCATGCTCAAAATACACACACATTTACAAAACACTACCACATTGGACAATTCCAAATACACACACCTGATACACATACACACACCACTCCCACACACCCAATACAATATAAAACACACAGCCACATCACCCACAAACCCCTACGACAAAAATTGTGACTGAAGGCCAGAGAGAGACACCACCATCTGCAAACAAGCATCCACAGGCACTCAACACCATCACCCACATAACCTCCACGCACCTCACACAACACACCACTAAATATTACCCCACACATCACAACACACACAACCCCACACATCACCCACACTACCCCATGGCACCGCAAAGACACCCCTGGTTCTCTGAGGAGGAGCTCAGGGTCATGGTGGAGGAAATCATCCGGGTAGAGCCACAGCTATTCGGATCACAGGTGCAGCACACCTCCATAGCTAGGAAGATGGAGCTATGTGAAGAATCGTGGACAGGGTCAACGAAGTGGGACAGCATCCAAGAACACAGGATGACATCAGGAAGAGGTGGAACGACCTACGGGGGAAGGTGCGTTCCGTGGTCTACAGACAACACATTGCAGTACAGAGGACTGGCGGTGGACCCCCACCTCCTCCCCCACAACTAACAACATGGGAGGAGCAGGTCTTGGCTATTCTGCAACCTGAGGGCCTTGCAGGAGTAGCTGGAGGAATTGTCTCTGGTAAGTCAAATCGTTCACTACTTCATCCCCCACCCTACCTGCATGCTATCACATACCCCTACCCTCGCCCTCACCCCCATCACTCCTACTCCTCACACATGTCCCAATATCACAAACCACCCATCCCAACACCAAGCCCTGCATGCAACACCAAAGCATGGACATCCATCACCAAAGTATGGCCACTGCACATACCCATACACCCCCCTAAACCATCATCACACAAGGTCCTACACAGGAATGCATACACTGGGGTGCCCGGTCACCCACCCATTGCACACCATGGCATACACAGATGCAATAATCATGCTTTTACACCCCTGCAGGACCCCTACCCAACGTCCCTGGACAGGAGGGTCCAGACATGTCCACTCCACCCACAGAAGAGGCCCACAGTGATGACAGCAGCTCTGTCCAACTGGATCTAGACGACCAGCCCGCCCATCTGGGACCTCGGGATAGTCGGTTCCCCTCACACTGGCACAAGCCACTACAGGGCTTCCCCCCTCTGGAAACAAAAGCACAGCACCCACCCAGCGGGCCCACACCTCTGTCCCCAGGACACGTCAATCAGCAGTGTGTCCACCACTACAGAGAACCCAGGCTAACCCACCACCCCAACAATGACAGGGACCTGGGGGAATTGGCAGTGGGCACACGGTTCAGGGGACAGAGGCCCAGTAACACAGGGGAACTGGTAGGGCTGCTGTGCCACAGGGGGAGTACAGGCCCAAAGAACCCACTCTCCACGAGGCCCTCTCCAGCATCATGGGAGCCTACCACCATTCCCAGGAGACGATGGCAATGGTACTGGCCAAGTTTCAGGAGACCCAGCGGCTGCAGGAGGAACAGTATTTGGCCTTCAGGGAGGAACTCAAATCCATCAATTCCACCCTGGGCACCATTGTAGGGGTGCTGAAGGAACTCATCAACACCAGGAGGGTCACTGTGGCACAACAAGGGCCCCCTGACAATAGCCTGGACGATGAACTGCCCACCACCTCCGCCGGCGCTAGTGGGCAGGAGGCACTGCCACAGGACCACCACACCAGCACCCCACCCCCTGCAGATGGAGAACCACCCCGCAAACGGTCCCTGAGATCCAGGACAAAGACAGAGAACGATGCCAAGACCCCCACCAAGAAATGAGACCACTTTGATTGTCATCCATTTGTCCCACCTTGTCACCCTGTCCATCCTTAAACTGCCCCAGCTCCACTTCCTATGCTCCTTTGGACAATGCACCTGTGAGACTAATAGACTGGACTCTGCCATGGTCATTCCTCCACCATCACCCGTCACCATTTTACAACCCCCTCCAATATTGAGCACTTAAATAAACTCCCATAAAGCACAAAACAATCTGGAGTCTGTCTGTGATTTCGAAATAGTGTATTAGCAATTACAGTGCCAAAATGTTCTTTCAAATGTAATGTCAACATACCTCTGTCACACAGCTATAGTGCATGAGGAAACCAAGCAGATGTCATACAGTGGGACCCACATCTGTGAAATCTTAAGGGAAAGTGACAACTCAGAGACCAGACACTGGGTGAAATAGACAGACAGTAGAGAGGTATTAGATTTAAATTAGATGTAGTAGGCAGTGTTGTCTACTTACCTGTGTCTCACTGGAAGTATTGCAGGATCACTGTGTTCCTGTTGTCGGTGTCCTCTTCTTCTGCTTCCTCGTCTTTACTGTCCACAGGATCCACAGCTGCCACAACACCTCCATCTGGACCATCCTCCTGCAGGAAAGGCACCTGTCCTTGCAAAGCCAAGTTGTGAAGCATACAGCAGGCCACGATGATCTGGCATACCTTCTTTGGTGAGTAGATTAGGGAACCACCTGTCATATGGAGGCACCGGAACCTGGCCTTCAGGAGGCCGAAGATCCGCTCTATAATCCTCCTAGTTCGCCCATGGGCCTCATTGTAGCGTTCCTCTGCCCTTGTCCTGGGATTCCTCACTGGGGTCAGTAGCCATGACAGGTTGGGGTAACCAGAGTCACCTGCAAATGGCGAGGGACAACTGTTAGACACACACTAACTCTTAGGGACATACCCAGACCCAGACACTTAGGCCCTCATTCTGACCTTGGCGGTCTTTTCGCAAGACCGCCGAGTTACCGCCGCGGTGAAGACCGCCGACCGCGGCGGTATGCCGCTGTGCGCATTCTGACCGCTGGGAGCGTTCCGCCGGAAAACCGCCAGCAGCCACACTGGCGGACGGCGGGAAAGTGGAGACTGGTCAACCTCCACCGCCACGCCAGCAGAACACCGCCCACAGAATTACGACCCACATTTCTGTGTGGCGGTCTTCTGTTGGCGGTCTTCTGTTGGCGGTCACCTCCCCATGGCTCCCGTCGCCTCCCGGAGGACCAACGCACAAGGTAAGTTGACCGTCCGTGAGGGGAGGGGGAGGGGGGGTGTTGTGTGATGTGGGCGTGCATGGGGGTGTGCGTGTGAGTGTGTAGAGGGGGTGTGTGAGTGCGTGTATGCGGGCGGGGGGTGCTGCTGTGTCTATGGGTAATGTGTGCTGTTCGGCAGGTGCGCATGTCTGCATGTATGTGTGCGGGTATGTGTCCCCGTTGTGTATGTGTGTGTAGGGGGTGTGTATATGTGCATGTTGGGGGTGTGTGCATGTCGGGGTGCATGTATGTGCATGTCGGGGTGTGGGTGGGGAGGGGGTTCGTACCACCTCTGGGGGGTGGCAGGGGGGTGGAGGGTGTGGGGGGAGGACTCGGGTGGGTAGTGGGGGGTGGGGGAGACCCCTATCAGTGCCAGGGAAGGAATTCCCTGGCCCCGATAGTGCCTACCGCCATGGTTCGCACGGCGGTTCCCGCCCGCAAGAAACCGCGGCGGTAGGCAGGGTCATAATACCCTTGGCGGTCTTGGGACGACCGCCGGGCCGGAGTGCGCAAACTCCAGCCCGGCGGTCATGACCGCCGTGGCGGTCGGAGTGGAGAAGTGGCGGTCGGTCGCGGCGGGGACCGCCGCGGTCAGAATGCCATTTTTAATACCGCCGGTCTGTTCGCGGTCCGACCGCCGTCTCTCCGCCGACCGCCAGGGTCAGAATGAGGGCCTTAGTCACACTGTATTGGGTCCATGTTCTCACCTAATAGCCACACCCAGTACCTCTGTAGTTGCCCCATCACATAATGGATGCCACTATTCTGCAGGATGTAAGCGTCATGCACTGAGCCAGGGAATTTTGCATTAACATCGAAGATGTACTGGTCTGCCAAACACACCATCTGCACATTCATGGAATGGTAACTCTTCCGGTTTCTGTACACCTGTTCACTCCTGAGGGGGGATACCAAGGCCACATGTGTCCCATCAGTTGCACCTATGATGTTGGGGATATGTCCCAGGGCATAGAAGTCACCTTTCACTGTAGACAAATCCTCCACTATGTGTTACGCAGTCAAAAATAATACCATGTGGGCCCCTGAAATGGCAGCTGCCTGACCTGCAATGTGGGACAAGGGGATATGAGGTAACTGTGCTGGCGTTGTACACAGTCGCGGTAGGCGGTCGAAGACCGCGGCGCAAGTCTGCATTGGTTAACATTGGACCCTATGGGTCCCAGGAGCCAATGACGATGTACGCCGGCGGTGACCGTACGCCCCGCCGCGGACGTGACCGCCATTTTCTCTCTGTTCAATCACTCGATACCTGATATTCGACAGGAGAGGACCTACACTGCAGGTGCTGCTGTGACCTCAGTCTGGAAGAGACAATGGCTTGTGTGTCTGGGGAAAGGGCCCCTGCCTTCAGCACTGAGGAGTTGTAGAAACTTGTGGATGGGGTCCTCCCCTAGTACACGCTACTCTACGGTCCTCCAGACAAACAGTTAAGTACACTGTGAGCATGCTGTATGGGCAATGCCTGTGTGGAGTGGGGTGGATGAAAGATGGGGGGGTGAGAATGAGGCATGCATGAAACAACAGTGAATGCATGTGCATCATGGCAAGGGTAGGGATGCGGGCCAATGACTGTGATGGTGCAGTTGGTAATTACTTCTCTTTTTCCCCTGTACAATTCCTGTAGGTCAGCGCCCACCTGAAGAAGGACATCTGGCGTGCCATCGCCAAGGAAGTCTAGACCCTGGGGGTCTACCACAGACGGAGCACCCACTGCCAGAAAAGATGGGAGGACATTCGCTGCTGGAGCAAGAAGACGGCGGAGGCCCAGCTGGAGATGGCCTCTCAACGTGGGAGGGGTGCCCTTCGCACCATGACCCCCTTGATGTTCAGGATCCTGGCGGTGGCGTACCCGGAGTTGGATGGGCGCTTGAGGGCATCACAGCAGCAAGAGGGTGAGTACACTCTCATTCTGCTGATTCAGCGCACATTGTAAGTGTCTGGGTGGGGGAGGTGGGCTGTGGGTTCCCCTAGGCCAGGGCGCGTTTGGAAGTTAAGTTCCCTTCTTCAGAAAGGCCCTGTGGCACCCCATCGCACTATGTACAGTGCCAACTACACCTAGTCAGGCTCCTGTGACATCCATGTGTGCAGAAATCTGCCATAGCCTTGTAAGCCATGTCCCAGGAATTGAATAGTGGACCCCAAGTGCGTGGCGTAGTGCAGTGGGCTTCTGTGTCTGTCGTGTCCGCCAACGCTAGCGGTATTGCATGCACTGAACATGTCTTTCTTCTGTCTCCCCCCTCCTTTTTGTGGTCTCCCTGTTCTTGTGTGCATTAGCATCATCAGGCAGAGGAGCAGTGGCACCGGAGCAGGAGGGAGCTGCATCCCACATGGCCCTGGAGGGCGACACTATGGCGTCTAAATACACCAGTGTGACGGAGGGTGAGGGAAGCTCCACGGCGGGAACAGGAGCTGACACCAGCGATACGGACTCCTCCTCTGATGGGAGCTCCCTTGCGGTGGCGGCCCCATCTGTGCCCCCCACATCTACAGGTACAGCCGCCACCCCCCCCACCAGCACCGCCCTCCCAGCAGCCCCTCAGCGTTTGCCCCGTGCCCGCTCACCCAGGAGGGTGGGCATCACCTTTGCCCCAGGCACCTCAGCCCCTGCCCCAGTCACCCCTGCTGCCCTCAGTGAGGAGGCCATTGACCTCCTCAGGTCCCTCACTGTTGGGCAGTCTACCATTTTGAATGCCATCCAGGGTGTAGAGAGGCAGTTGCAACAAACCAATGCATACCTGGAGGGCATTCACTCTGGTCAGACAGCCCTTCAGCGAGCTTTTCAGACTCTGGCCTCAGCACTGATGGCAGCCATTGTCCCTGTCTCTAGCCTCCCCCTTCCAACTTCCTCCACCCAGACCCACACCCCTGTACCTCAGCCTATCCCAAGCACACCATCAGACCAGCATGCACACACCTCAACACACAAGGGAAGCTCTGGCAAACATAAGCACCACACATCCCACAGGCACTCACGCAAGCATCACACACATGCAGACACAACAAAATCCACAGCCTCCACTGTGTCCCCCCTCCTCCTCGCCTCCCTCCTCCCTCCCAGTCTCGACTCCACTCACACCTGCATGCACTACATCCTGAGCCACTACGTCCATCACCAGCACACACACCACCACACCCCACTCACATACAGCCACCACCCCACTACCATTCACACATCCCCTGTGTCCTCTCCCAGCGTGTCTGTGAGGCCACCTCCCAAGGTATACAAAAGCAGCCACACACCTACCCAACAGCCATCCACCTCACGACAGCCTCCAGCCCATACACCTTCACCCAAAGTCAGCAAACGTACACCTCCTATAACCACAACCTCTTCCTCCACTCCCAAACCCCCTCCAGCTACTCGTCCCAGTGTTCCTAAGAAACTTTTCCTGTCCAACCTTGACCTCTTTCCCTCACCTCCCCACCCCTTCAGTCTCCTAGGGCCGGACTCTCCAGGTCCCAACCTAGCACCTCAGCCACAACATCGGCGGGGCCAGTGGTGCCAGTAGCCACCGGATTATGGAGTGCACCTGGCATCAGAGCAGCCAGTGTGGCAAGGAGCCACAGCACGGACAGTCCCCCACCTGTCAAGCATAAAAAGTTGGACAGTGCCCAGCGGGAGAGGGGAAAGAAATCAGCCACCAAAGCCGCTCCCAGGGGTACAGTTGGGAGTGTGGAGACAGCTGCGACACCATCCAAGGTGGGGAAGGGGCACAGTAAAACCGGCAAGTCTGGAAAGATCAGCACGGCGGATAAGACGGCCAGGAGACGACCGCCAGCAGCCCCGCTGCCAAAGACAGGACCGCCAGCAGCAGCCCCGCTGCCCAGGAGATGACTGCCAGCAGCCCCGCTGCGAAAGAGAGGACCACCAGCAGCAGCCCCGTTGCCAAAAGACAGGACTGCCAGCAGCAGCCCTGCTGCCAAAGACAGGAACACCAGCAGCAGCCCCGCTGCCCAGGAGACGACTGCCAGCAGCCCCGCTGCCAAAGACAGGACGGCCAGCAGCTGAACCGCTACCCAAGACAAGACCGCCACCAGCTGAATGGCTGCCCAGGACACCGCTGCCAGCAGTACCGCAGGCCTGGACACGACTGCCAGCAGCTGAACCGCTGCCCAAGACAGGACCGCCAGCAGCTGAACCGCTGCCCAGGACACCGCCACCAGCTGAACCGCTGCCCAGGACACCGCCGCCAGCAGCACCGCAGGCCAGTGAGCGCCAATGATTCCGACGCTACTGAGTCTGCCACGGGCAGGATGAAGCACTCTGGGCACAAAGCCCCCTCCAGAACCAGTGGAGTATCATATCCACCACCTCAGTCCTAGGCAGGATGAAGCACTCCGGGCACAAAGCCCCCTCAAGAACCAGTGGAGAAAGGCATCCACTACCTCAGTCCTTGGCAGGATGAAACGTTCTGGGCACAAAGCCCCCTCCAGAACCAGTGGAGTATCATATCCACTACCTTAGTCCTTGGCAGGATGAAGCACTCTGGGCACAAATCCCCCTCAAGAACCAGTGGAGAAAGGCATCCACTACCTCAGTCATTGGCAGGATGAAACATTCTGGGCACAAAGCCCCCTCCAGAACCAGTGGAGTATCACATCCACTACCTCTGTCCTTGGCAGGATGAAGCACTCTGGGCACAAAACCCCCTCCAGAACCAGTGGAGTATCACATCCACTACCTCTGTCTTTGGCAGGACGAAGCACTCTGGGCACAAAGCCCCCTCCAGAACGAGTGGAGAAAGGCATCCACTACCTCGGTCCTTGGCAGGATGAAGTACTATGGTCACAATGCCCCCTCCAGAACCAGTGGAGCTTCACATCCACTACCTCTGTCCTTGGCAGGATAAAGCACTCTGGGCACAAAGCCCCCTCCAGAACCAGTGGAGTATCACATCCACTACCTCTGTCCTTGGCAGGATGAAGCACTTTGGGCACAAAGCCCCCTCCGGAACCAGTGGAGTATCACATCCACTACCTCAGTCCTTGGCAGGATGAAGCACTCTGGGCACAAAGCCCCCTCTAGAACCAGTAGAGAAAGGCATCCACTACCTCAGTCCTTGGTAGGTTGAAGCACTCTGGGCACAAAGCCCCCTCCAGAACCAGTGGAGTATCACATCCACTACCTCTGTCCTTGGCAGGATGAAGCACTCTGGGCACAAAGCCCCCTCCAGAACCAGTGGAGTATCACATCCACTACCTCAGTCCTTGGCAGGATGAAGCACTCCGGGCACAAAGCCCCCTCCAGAACCAGTCGGGAAAGGCATCCACTACCTCAGTCCTTGCCAGGGTGAAGCACTCTGGGCACAAAGCCCCCTCCAGAACCAGTGGAGAAAGGCATCCACTTGAGAGACTGTGGCTTTGCACTCCCCAGGATAAAGCAGTGGGCAAACCACTCATGAAGAGACTTGAGAGACTGTGGCTTAAAACTCACCAGAATGCAGCAGTGGGCAAACCACCCACTGTAGAGACTTGAAAGACTGTGGCTTTGCACTCCCCAGGATGCAGCAGTGGGCAAACCACCCACTGTAGAGACTTGTGAGACTGTGGCTTTGCACTCCCCAGGATTGAACAGTGGGCAAACCACCCAGTGTAGAGACTTGTGAGACTGTGGCTTTGCACTCCCCAAGATTGAACAGTGGGCAAACCACCCACTGTACAGACTTGTGAGACTGAGTCTTTGCACTCCCCAGGAATGAACTGTGGGCATGGAGTCCCCTCGTGGATCTGGCATCGTGCACTCAACCGGCTGAGGTGCCCCCCCCCTTCCCCCTCAGGTGCCTGTTTTATTTCTAACTGATGCCCCTGCAGTGTTCTCTCTGTTTGGAGTCTGGTATTGAGTGTGGGCCTCGCCCATGCATTTTGGGCCCAGTGATCCACAGACTATGATGGTGGAATCCCTTGGACTTGTGTTCTTGGTGAATATAATTGTATATGGTATAAATGTATATATTTGTACATTTTTTTGATGTATGTAATTGAATATATCACAATTATTCAACTCATTTCCTTTTGTCCTTGCATTCTTCCATGTGGGGGTTTGGGGGGTGTAACTGTTATGTATCAATATTTATTAGCGTGTGTGTTGTAGTGGGTGAGGGTGGGGGTGGGGGTGTTGCGTATTGCGTGTGCGTGTCACTGTTTTTTCCCTCCCCCCTCCCCTGTGTCGTAGGTGCAGTACTCACCGTGGTCTTCCCTGCCGGCGTTCGTGCTCCTGGTAGAGGAGCAGGAAGATAAAGGCTGACAGAATCTGGAGCTCGGGTTCCATGGCGTCCTGATTCCTCGCGGGGTGTGTAGAGGTGAGCGTTTTCCCTTCGAAGTCCTGTTTCCGCCGTGTTTTTGTTTGCGGTGAATCCGCCCCGGAAAAGGTGGCGGATTGGTGGGTTGTAATAGTGTGGGCGGTACATTGTCCTCTGCCTCTCTGTTGGCGGTAACCGCCGCAGTGTTTGTTTGTACCTCCGTGGCGGTCGGAGTGTTAAAGTGGCTGTCTATGTTGGCGGTTTCCGCCATGGTCGTGATTCAATTTTTTTTCCGCCGGCCTGTTGGCGCTCTTACTGCCGCTTTAACACCGACCGCCATGGTTGTAATGACCACCTATGTGTTTTGTGACCCTCCTTTTTTCTCATCTCTCACTTGACAGATCACCCTGAAGCTTTTCATGCACAAACTAGTTGAATTAGGCAGAAGCGTTTCACCTTAGTACATCAGATTCTATCACTGCGCTGTGAGGCATTTAGTTGGAAACATTCCTGCCGCCAGCCTTGATGACAATAACATTAAAGATCTAAGATCAGGATTTGCATTGGCTAGTCTTCACGGTTATGCAAAGTTGTGCTATGATTTGCTTTGGATTACTTTGCATCAAGGGGGAGTTTCATGAGTGGTACATCATTGTTACCATGCAAGCACTCATGACGTTTGATGCAAATTCCAATCGACAAACATTTGTAAACAGAGGTTTGTGGCAAAATATTATACCTCCTTGTGGCGGGTGTAAAAAGGAGAAATGTTTTAATATCTCTTTGTATTTCCTACATGATGCATGCTCCATCCTACAGCAGACATACAGCATAGAAAAAGTGTTAATAATAGCTTTGTACTGGCAAGGTCCCCTTCTAGGACAAAATCCATTACTTACCCAATGAATAAATCCTTGCACTTTAGTGCGAGGGTGTTTACGTTGGCACATGGCAGACTAATTTGCATACGTGCTAAGACAGAGGAAAACAGCGCCATACCTAAGTAGATATGGCACTGTTCTGGACTCTCCCTTTCATGCAATGAAGTACAAAAACACCAGTTGCTGTGCTGCATTGTGTGAATTTTTCATACATTTGGACCCTTGTGCCTGTGTTGCACAGCACTGTAAAATGCTGGCAGCCCTTGCACGCTCACTATGATGATGAATTGTTGCCTGGACCACAGTATTATCAGATTATAACCGACTAACTCCATTAATGTCCTCCCACAGGCACGTTGAGACCGGTACAGCTGTTTCAATCCAATTTCTAGAGTATCCCTCTGCCTTGTGTGGGGTACTTTTTATTGTTTATCTTATTTCATGGATTTCACTGCTTGGTTTTGCTTGTGATAAAGAGCCCCTGGAAGTGTCACACATAGGCATTGAGGCCCTCATTACAACGCAGGTGGTTGGTGTAAAAGTGGCAGTAATACCACCAACAGGCCGGCGGTAATTACTGCCAAACTATGACCATGGGGGAATTATCTCCAATAGACAGCCAATGTACCACACTGACCGCCAGGGCAGAAACAACAACCACCACAGCGGTAGCCGCCTACAGCCAGGCAGAAGTCAATGTTCCGCCCACTATATTATGACCTAGGAAACCACTACCTTTTCTGGGACGGTACCAACGACATCAAAAGCCTGGGGGAAACAGAGCTCAGAAGGGAAAGGACTCATCATTGGAGACACAGGGAACAACCACGCTGCCATGGAGCCCGAGCTGCATGTCTTCCCCATGGTCTTCTACGTGCTGCTCCACCACGAACACCAACGATGACAACGGTGAGTACAGCCACCTGGCTCACAAGGGGGGGGGAGGAAAACAACAGTGACACACAAACACATAGCACACACACCCCCAACACCATACACACAATCAGCTACATTTCTAAAACATTTTTACCCTGTACCTTAGATGAATAATGCAAGGACAAAATGTTTTAGAAAAAGTAAATGTAATGAGAGCAACACATCAAGATAAATAAATGAGGCAAGATAGTAGATAATTACATATGTACATAAAAAGGGACACAGCCCAGTCCACAATGAACGTTGTCCACATGGCGACAAGACAAATTCCAAGGCCACACATGGCACCAGCCTCAACACAGAAAGAACACTGCAGTGGCATCAGTTTTGGAAATAGGTGGGCACCTCAGGTGGGCACGGGGCCACCTCAGCCAGCAGATGGAACAACACCTCTTGCTCTGGAGGGGGCTACATGCCCTGTGCTTGGTCCTGGGGAGTGAAAGGCCACAGTCTCTCAAGTGGGTGACTTACCCACATGCTCTGGTGGGGCAACATGCCCTGTGCTTGGTCTTCGGGAGTGCAGAGCCACAGTCTCTTAACTGGGTGACCTCCCCAAATGCTCTGGAGGGGGCAACATGCCCTGTGCTTGGTCCTGGGGAGTGCAAGGCCACAGTCTCTCAAGTGGGTGACTTCCCCACATGCTCTAGAGGGGGCAACATGCCCTGTGCTTGGTCCTGGGGAGTGCAACTCCACTCTCTCTCAAGTGGGTGACTGGCCCACTGGTTCTGGAGGGGGCAACATGCCCTGTGGTATTGATCCTGGGGACGCTGGGGTCTTACCCACTGGTTATGCAGGGGGCATTATGCCCTGTGTTTTGTCCTGGGGAGGCTAGGGTTGGTGGGTGTCTTACCCACTGGTTCTGCAGGGGGCATTGTGCCCTGTGCTCTTGATCCCGGGGAGGCTGGGGTTGGTGAGTATCTTACCCACTGGTTCTGGAGGGGGCATCGTGCCCTGTGCTCTTGAACCTGGGGAGTGCAAGATCACAGTCTCTCAGGTGGGTGTCATACCCACTGAATTTGTAGGGGGCAGACGCACAGCAGCCCATGGAGGTAGGATTACATACCGTCTGCCGGCGGTGATGGCTGCTCAGTGGTGGTGGTGGTGGGGCTGCTACTGCTGGTGGGGGGAGGCTCCTGCCCATCCCCTGCAGCCTCAGATGGCTGCTCAATGGTGGTGGTGGTGCTGCTGCTGCTGGTGGGTGCATGCTCTTGCCCATCGCCAGCAGCCTCGGATGGCTGCTCAACGGTGATAGTGGTGCTGCTGCTGGTGGTTGGGTGAGGCTCCTGCCCATCCCCTGCAGCATCGGATGGCTGCTAAATGGTGGTGGTGGTGCTGCTGCTGATGGGGGGGGCTCCTGCCCATCCCCTGCAGTCTTGGATGGCTGCTCAGTGGTGGTGGTGGTGGTGTTGCTGATGCTGCTGGTGGGGGGAGGCTCCTGCCCATCCCCTGCAGCCCCAGACAGCTGTTCAATGGTGGTTGGTTGTGGGGGCTCTGTCACAGTTCCAGCCCCAGGCCCCTTGGTCTTCCTGCCTGCTGGTGCAGGCTCCTTGCTCTTCCTGGCAGAAGCTGCGGCAGGCTCCTTAGTCTTCCTGGCAGCAGCTGAGGCAGGCTCCTTAGTTTTCCTGGCAGCAGCTGGAGCAGACTCCTTTAACTCCTTCCGGCAGGTGTGGCAGGCTCCTTTCCCTTGAGGCTGCCTGGTGCAGGCTCCTTCACCCTCAGGACATGTGCCCTGGATCCTTTCCCACCACGAGTGGGTATGGTGACACCTGGGCCCCTGGACTAGGTGGCGGAGGTGCTTGGCTGGGCTTTTGCCACCCTGGCCAGATGTGCAGGATGGGGGGGAGGGGGAGGGAAGAGGTCAATGGTGGATAGGAAAAGTTTTTTAGGGACACTGGGGTGGGAAGAGGGAGAAGGTTTGGGAGTGGAGAAAGAGGGAGTGGTTGTAGGAGGTGTCTGTCTGCTGATTTTGGTTGCAGGTGTATGGGCTGGAATCTTTTGTTAGGTCGATGGCTGTTGGGTGCCTGAGTGCTTGCGTTTTGTATCTTGGGAATGGGGGGGCAGACACAAAGAGAGAGGACAGAGGGGACGTGTGCAAGGCTGTTGTGGAGGTGTCTGCAAGTTAGATGTGTGTTCTGCGAGGTGTGGTGGTGATGCTGGTAGTGGATGATGGTGCAGTGCATGCAGGCGTGAGTGTAGATGGAACTGGGTGGGAGGTGGAGGAGGAGGAGGGGCACACAGTGGAAATGGTGGATGTTGGTATGTCTGCATCTGGATGGTGTTTGTGTGAGTGCCTGTGGGATGAAATGTGGTGCTTGTGTTTGCCTGAACCACTTGTGTGTTGTCTTGTGTGCATGCTCGTCTGCCTGTGTGCTTGGTATAGGTTGGGGTTGAGGTGAATGGGATTGGGAAGAGGAAGTTGGAGGGGGAGGGTGGAAACAGGGACAATGGCTGCCATCAGAGAGGAGTCCAGAGCCTGGATTAAATTCTGTTGGGCCACCAAGCCAGTGTGAATGCCTTCCAAGAATTCATTAGTCTGTTGTGTCTGGGTTGCCAGCCCCTGGGTGGCATTCACAATGGTTGACTGCCCTACAGAGATGAATCTCAGGAGGTCAATAGCCTCCTCCTTCAGGGCAGCAGGGCTCACTGGAGCAGGGCCTGAGGTGCCTGGGGTGAAGGAGATGCCCACCCTTCTATGTGAGCGGGCATGGGCAACTCGATGAGGGGCTGCTGGGAGGGCGGTGCTGGTACGGGGGTGGTGGATGTACCAGTAGCTAGGGTGGTCACAGAAGTGTCCACCACCACCAGGGAGCTTTCATCGGAGGAGGTATCTGTGTCCCCTCCAGTCTCCACCGTGGTGCTGCCCTCGTCCTCCATTCCACTACTGCCCTGAGCGTCCATGGACTTTGCCTCCTGGGTTCTGTGGGATGCAGCTCCCTCCGTCGCTGGTTCCTCTGCTCCTCCGCCAGATTATGCTAATGCACATAAGGACAGGGTGACAAAACAAGAAGGGGGGAGAGACAAAGGCTACACTTGGTCAATGGCTGCACCAACACCATCGCTGGCGTACACAGCACCCTCACACACAGGGAACAGGCCTACGCACTATGCATTTCACTACCAGTGATATTGCTAGCCACCAAGGCATCTGGAGGGGCACACACCGGCAAATCCAGCACACCTGGGACCCATGCAGCCCTGACCAGAAGTGGATGCCTACAAACTAGGTACAGGACTATCCCTTCAAAACCCTAGCCACCAGGGGACCTACGCTGCAATGTCAGGCCTAGTCTAAGGGCACCCACTGACACACATCCACCACCCGAATACCACCCCACTAGGTGTTAGTAATAATGATGGGCACTGTACTCACCCCCTTGTGGCTGCTGTGATGCCCTCAAGTGCCCATCCAGCTCTGGATAGGCCACTGCCAGTATGCGGGCCATCGGGGGGGTCAGGGTTCGACGGGCACCCCTTCCTCGTTAGGAGATCATCCCCAGCTGGGCCTCCGCCATCTTCTGTGCCCAGCGTCTCAGGTCCTCCCGCCGTTTCTGACAGTGGGTGCTCCACCTGCCGTAGACCCCCAGGGTCCGCACGATCTTGGCGATGGCCCGCCATTTACCCTTGTTTTGATGGGCACTGACCTGCAGAGGAAATACACACAGGAAAATAGTATTAGTCAGACAGTCCTGTCTGTTACACTTATGGCCCACCATACCCCTTCACATCACCATTTCCACACACATGGCTCAGCACGCAATCAAAATGCCACACAGAGGACATCCCCCCACCACCCTTGCACAAGGCTGTCACACACCAATGCGTGCATTCATGCCACATGCATTGTGCCCACAGTGTGCACACCTGTTGGTCTGGAGGCCCATACAGCAGTCTGTACTGGGGTAGGACCCCATCCACCAGTCACTCCAACTCTGCCGAAGTGAAAGCAGGGGCCCTTTCCTAAGTCACATGGGCCATGGTACAGCAGCACATGCAGTGTGGGTCCTCTCCTGTTGAAGATCAGGTAGCAAGTGAGGAATATGATAGAAAATGGCGGTCACGTCTGCGGCGGTGCATACCGTCACCACCGCGTAGATCACCATTGGCCACTGTAACTCATAGGGCCCAATGTTACCCAATAAGTAGTTGCACAGCGGTTCCTGACCACCTCCCGCAACAGCGCTCAATGTCAGCGGAATTACCTCACTTCCACCTGTCCCTCCACACAGGACAGGTGGACACTATTTCAGGGGTGGGGGGCAAGCCCTGGAAAATTGCTGAATCACTGTTTAAATGTGGACATACTGGACAATTCACATTGACCCATTACAAATTAACAGCATGCAATGCTCTGTTGTAGCCCGATTGTTCAGTTTGTGACCGACTCCTCACTATTTTCCCCCTACCGTTGCGGATGAATAGGAGATGGAGACATACCCCTGTGTACAGACCCCTGGTGGACTTGGCAGCAATGGAGGACAGGCACATAATACTCACCTATAGACTTGACAGGGCCACAATCACAGAGCTGTATGCCCAATTGGAGCCTGACCTGATATCTGCTATCCGTCACCCCACTGGGATACCCCCTCTTGTGCAAGTTGTATCTGTGCTTCATTTCCTGGCAACTGGTTCTTTCCAAGTGACAGTGGGCTTGGCAGCAGCAATGTCACAGCCAATGTTCTCAATACTGCTGACAAGAGTGTTGTCTGCCCTGATGAAACACATGTGCAGCTACATTATATTTACCCAGATGGAAGATTTGGCCACAGTGAAGGCCGACTTCTATGCAATGGGACATAACCCCAACATAATAGGGGCGATTGATGAAACACTTATTGCATTTGTTCCCCCTGTCAAAATGAACAGTTGTAGAGAAATCGTAAGAGTTTCCACTCTATGAATGTACAGATGGTGTGCTTGGCTGAACAGTACATCTCCCACGTCAATGCAAAGTATCCTGGGTTGGTGCATGATGTGTTTGTCCTGTGGAATAGCAGCATTCCAAATGTTATGGGGCAACTACAGAGGCATATGGTGTAGCTAATAGGTGAGCCCTGGTCCCCACCCCGTATATGTTGGTGTATGGGTATGCTGTGGGCAATATGGGATACTGTGTGGTTAAATGTTGTCCCTCAATATTTGCAGAAGACTCTGGTTACCCCAACCTATCTTGGTTGCTGACCCCTGTGAGGAATGCCAGGACAAGGGCAGAAGAATGTTACAATGAGGCACATGGGCGAACCAGAAGGATTATAGAACAAACCTTTGGCCTCCTGAAGGCCAGGTTCCTGTGCCTCCATCAGGTGGATCCCTTTGCTACTCACCCAAGAAGGTCTGCCAGATAATACTGGCATGATGCATGTTGCCCAACCTTGCCCTGAGACGCCATGTGCCTTTTCTGCAGGAGGATGAGGTTGGAGATGCCCGTTTAGCAGCAGTGGACCCTGTGAACAGTGAGGAAGAGGAGGCAGAGGATGAGGATGAGGACAACAGAACAGGAGTCATCAGACACTACTTCCAGAAACACACAGGTAAGACAGTGTTACTTCAAATTTAATTGTAATTATTTTAAATTTCTGTAGCACTGGCATTCTGTTATTTCCCACTTCTATGCCTACTTACTGTACCCTTTGGCAATTCATTTTACAGATGTTGGTGCCTCACAATAGTTCCTGGTGTGATCACTGCAGCCAGCTTCAGGTCATTAACATATGTTCATTTAATGTACAGTTGATTTGCATTGTTTGAACCTGATTAAATCAATACATATTTGAAAAATGTTACATACTCCATACATCTATTTTTTCCAAGGGCGTTTATTGAAGAGCTAAGAAAAAGAGGGGCAAGTGCAATGGGATGGATTGATGATGGAGGAAAGTCCAGAGTATAGTTCCAGTCTACTTGTAGCACAGATGCATTGTTCAAGGGGACATAGGAAGGGGAGCAATGGCAGATCAAGGTGGATGGGGTGACTGTGTGGGACACAAGGGTGACAATCAGGAGAGTCTCATTTCCTGGTGGCGGTCTTGGCAAGTGTCTCTGGCTTCTGTCTGGATCTCAGGGAACGTTTGAGGGGTGGTTCTCCTTCTGCAGGGGGAGGGGTGCTGGTGGTCTGTTGGTCCTGTGGAGGGGCCTCCTGTCAACTAGCGGCAGCAGAGGTGGAAGGCAGTTCAGATGTCTGGCTAGTGGCAGGGGCCCGCTGTTGTGACACTGCCTCCCTCATAATATTGGCAATGTCTGCCAGCACCCCTGATATGGAGACCAGGGTGTTGTTGATGGCCTGCAAGTCCTTCCTGGTCCCCTGGTACTGTCCCTCTTGCAGCCACCTGTTCTCCTGCACATTGTCCAGAATCTGGCCCATCGTGTCCTGGGAATGTTGATATGCTCCCAGGATCTCTGCAAGTGCCTCCTGGAGAGTCGGTTCTCTGGGCCTGTCCTCCCCCTGGCACACAGTACTCCTCCCAGTATCCCTGTTGTCCTGTGCCTCTGTCCCCTGAACCGTGTGCCCACTGCCACTGACCCCAGGTCTCTGATTATCTTGGGTAAGAGGTGTCCCCTGGGGTCCCTGTAGAGGTGGACGCACTGCTGATTGACGTGTATTGGGGACAGAGGTATGGGAACTCTGGGTGGGTGCTGTGGTGGTGTTTCCTGATGAAGAAGGCTATGTGGTGGTGAATGACTGGGCCTGGGTTCTGGCTGTCCAGATGTCCCTGATGGGCCAGGTTGGTCATCCAGATCCTGAAGTCCAGAGTTGCTGTCATCACTGTGGGCCTCTTCTGTGCGGGACTGGATATTGCTGGCACCTCCTCTCCTCTGACATTGGCTGGAGTACCTGTGGGGATGTAAATGATGTGTTATGGTTTCTGTGTCTGACATATTGTGCATCTGTGGCTTGCCCTCTTTGGTTGTATTTGCCCCAGCAGCTTTCACTTGTGTACGTTGGTATGTTGTGGGATAGCTGATTATCTCTAGTGTGCATGCTCTAGTGATAGGTGTCCATGCAGGGCTGTGAGTGGTGTCCATGCATTGGTATGGTATGCAGGGCTTGGCACTGGGATGAGTGAGATGTGATGGTGGGGGACGTGGTGATGTGATGGGGGTGAGGGTGAGGGTATGTGACGGCATGCAGGTAGGGGGTGATAATAGTAGAGAGTTGACTTACCAGAGTCCTGTCCTCCTCCTACTCCTGCAAGGCCCTCAGGATGCATGATTGCCAAGACTTACTCCTCCCATGTTGTTAGTTGTGGAGGTGGAGGTGGGGGTCCACCGCCAGTCCTCTGTACAGCGAGTTGGTGTCTTGCTGCAGTGGAACGTACCTTCCCCTGTAGGTTGTTCCACATCTTCCTGATGTCATTCCTAGTTCTTGGGTGCTGTCCCACAGCATTGACCCTGTCCACAATTCTCCGCCATAGCTCCATCTTCCATAGCTATAGATATCTGCTGCACCTGTGCTCCAAATAGTTGTGGCTCTACCCTGACCCTTAGCTTCTCCTCTGAGAATCAGGGGTGTCTTTGTAGTGCCATTGGTGTAGTGCGAGGTGTGTAGATGCGAGTGTGTAGGGTGATGTGTTGGGGTGTGTGATTTGGGGTGCGTTGGTGGTGTATAGGTGTAGGTAGTGTGTGGCTCTGGTTTTGTCTGTGGTCGTGGTGTCTATCTCCTGCAATAGTTTGTAATGGTAAAGGGTTGAGGGTAATGTGGGTGTGTGTTTTATAGTGGTGTGGGGGGGTGAGTGTGGTGTGTGTATGGGTGTCAGGTGCGTGTTGTTTGAATTGTCCAATGTGGTATTGCTTTGTTTGAGTGTGTGTATTTTGAGCTAGGCGGTATGCACCGCCAATGCTTTCCCGCCATTGAATGTCCACCATGGTGATTCGTGGGTCATAATGTGATGGGCATTGTTCTGTTGGCGTAACGGTGTGAGTTTTGATACCACCACTTTATCACTGACCTTTGGACTGGTGGAATTGTGTCTGTGGCTGAATAGTGACGGATTGGTGTGTGGGTGTCATAATATGGTGGACGGATATCCGTGGAGGCGGTGGTAAGTTGTCGGCAGTCAGCGTGGCGGTAAGTGGGATTTACCGCCAATGTCAAAATGAGGGCCTGAATGTCTCAGGTAAGCAGGCAGAGACCCTGGAAATATCACACATAAACAATCCGAAAACTTGTCAGCTATGCATTGGAGAAGAACAATTTGTACCCTCCCTATGAAACTTAGTGAACACTCTGAAAAATAATACAAGAACTACGTTAAACAAAGGAAGAGAATTGCATTTAAAAGGGCAAGGAATTATTATCACCCAGGTCTTAGTTAGACTTTTGGCAGGAAATACAATGGTATTCAGAAATTGACTAATGCCTTGGCAATGCAATATTAAGAGGAACAACTACTAACTGCCTCAAGTTCAGATGTGAGCCACGTTGGATAGTGTAGAGAGAACATCAGCAGACTTGGGATTGTCAGACAGAGCTTTTGTAGACGAGTTCTGCCAGATTCACCAGGGACAGTGACCACAGTGGGGAACACTGGGATGACAAAGAGGTAGAGGACATGAGGGGATAGAAGACAGATCATTAGAAACACTATTTTATGGGAACAACAGGATGGAAACCAGGTTGACCATGAAATGATGGATGTGATTAATGGGGGTGGGAGTATTATTAATATTTCCCCACGCCATTTAACTAATTTGGAGAAGGGAATACTTGAAATGGTCCTTTCCTTCTGGTCCCTTGTAGGCTTCAATTTTGCCACCACAACAAAATACCTTTCTATCTTCATTAGAAAATTGGAACTGTTAAAAGCACATATATTAAGCCACCCAAGGGGCACCCATCCATATGAAAGCAACCCAAGGGATAATCTTTGCATAAGTGACATTGATGCTCCTATGACATTGTGCACTTGGATAACAAGAATTAGACAACTTAAGTGAATAAGGCTGATGAAAATAGGATTTGACATCATACATTGAAATTACAGTGGGTTCAAACCCAAGAGCATATTCTACTCCCAATTGCCCCTTGATAGACTGCACATGCTCCATGATGCAGTGCTAACAAATATGTGTGAATTACAATCCACCCTTACCACACAGCAGGGATCCAAGAGAGGTAATATCACTGAAAATCAGAGATTGGCTATTGTAACACTACATGCAATACGAATCCGCCCAATAAACCCTCTGACATGGGTTGAATTGTGGTGCTAGGGAATGTGAAGGACTACAGCAGGGAAACATATAGGCAACGTATAACTTTTAGATGTGAATGAATCAATGAAAACCTTCTTTAATACAATAATGACCTCAAACAGAAGGACCCTAGGCCCTCAGATGCCTCGTCCATGTAGAATGAAAGGTTAGGAATCACATTTGAGATTAAATATGTTTTGAGTTGTGTTCTACATCTCACATGGTCACTTTGTGATATTAGACTAACTTACATGTTGTTCCAGAACTTCAGAATAATCATTGATAGCTTTTGATCTCCTATAGTAGGATTTTTTAACTTGCATGTCATCAGCAAATGTTCCAAAGACGATCAAATAATTCGGGAAGGAATGTGTTGAGTAAACAACAGATTGTGAAGAGCTGTTTGACATAGACAGAGTGCCTTGAACAGACTTCTCTTGCAAATTGGTATCCAATGAGGTTTGTGCAGGTAATTAGAGATAGAAACCCTCTGATTCAGGCCTAATAATATTCTCGTCAGTATTTTGCACCACTTTTAGTCTCTGAACAACTCAAGGAAGAACTTCTAATATAATGTTACAATAATACAGGTGAGATCAAATCAATACAGTGAGCATTGTAGTTCTGGGTGAACAAGGAAGTAATGGTAGTATTTTCCTGATGACTCTTAAGAGAAATATGCACATTGTGACTGTTTTGTTTTTATGTGACTTGAATGTAAGATTAGAGTCAAACATGACTTCCGAGTTTCTCACTTGTTGTACTAGTTGTGGTAGGGGGTCAATTGTGGCTTTAGGGGGACCATTGTCCCTGTGCCTCCTGCATTTAGCCTTAGATAATTAATAAGTCAAGTTATCATCAAACTATAAACACCTATCATAAGCTCTCTCAGTGAATGAAAGGAAAGGGGTCTAATAGATTTTGACGAAATTTCAGATTCTGATGGTGAAAAAGACAGCAATACATTTTTTTTACATTCCAGTTAAAGGTACACAAAAGCCTAACCATCCCTCAGGGCAGGGCAATAGTTTCATAAAATGGGAGCCTGATGGAGAAAACTGCTATTTATGTGAAACACTTTCTATTTCCATTAGTATTGATCTTGCTGTGTACTGTAATGCCAATAGAGATTTCCTCAAGAAAATTGAGGAAGTACATTGGGAATCTGGCTTCCTGTTTGTATCATTGGAAGTATACTTATTATACACCTTATCCAGCAGAGGGATGTTCAGAGGACATCTCGTCACTTTCTCTAAAGAAGACTTTTTTATCAAAATTATCACACAGAGCTGTTGATGACCATGATTGAGTTTAACCTACAGGACAACATCTTCATATTTTAAGACAAGATTTTCAGATAGAAAGCCAGGGCTGTGATGGCCACCTGCCTTGCCCCAAACTATGTTAATTTATTCATGGTCTGGTGAGAGGAGCAGGGGCTACAGTCAGGCGATTAGGACAAGTCTACAGAACCCAGAACGTTGTGGGTATGCTACATGGTTGATCAGCTCCTTATTTGCTACAGGGATCAGTGTGTTGCTGAACATTTCATTGAGCTCATGCAGAGGAAAGAACTCAGCATCACCTTCACAACCAATATCAGTGTAAGGGAGATAGATTTCTTAGATATGTAGAAGTGACAAAGGACCCCCTTAAGAACCTGTATGTTCGATGGCTGGGAAGTGCATCCTACATCCGAAGAGTGGCCACTCCCCAATTTAGAATGGTGCATACTTTGTGATTAACTAATTAAAACTAAAATAAATCGATCCACTGTTAGCTCATACAACAATGTTACGAGGGCAATATGCCACCATTTCCACCTGAGGGACTTTTTCACCCAAAGTTTTGAAAGCCGCCAGTGAGAGGGTTGATACTTGTGAAAGAAACTCATTGATTCACCACACAGAAAAAAAGAAGAAAGCCTGACTCGAAAATAAGATTCATGACCATATGCAACTAGAACTTTAGTCAGATACATTGAGTGATGGATAAGCAATGGAAGCTATTATCTAACTATAGGATCATTGGAAAGCAAATCACACCACATGCCAGCATAACATACAGAAGGGGTAGGTTATTTTGGGAAATGTTAGTATATAGTAACATGGCACAACTAAAAGAAGGGTCTTGACTAACTATACAGCATTGCTTTTTCAAATGTAGTCCATGGAAAGCCTATAAGAATTGTAACAATGTGAAATCATACCCTATGAAGTTAGGGCCATCTGTAAGATCGTCAGAGTTCCTTATATGTCCGTACATGCCCCTTAGGCTTAA
The DNA here is from genome assembly GCF_031143425.1 of Pleurodeles waltl. Classification (NCBI taxonomy): domain Eukaryota; kingdom Metazoa; phylum Chordata; class Amphibia; order Caudata; family Salamandridae; genus Pleurodeles; species Pleurodeles waltl. The sequence continues at coordinate 142,629,423 of NC_090451.1, forward strand.
AGTATGTGAGCACTAGCATTTGCCCTTTTAAAAAAAGGACATTGGAATATAGGAACACAATTTTGAATATTGACAAGTCTTACCCTGTTGCAAACTATTTTTAAAATAAACATGAACAAAATCCAAACGTATTATCCTTCTTTGGAACTGACAGGATTACAAAACACAAATGAGGAGGTGACAGAGTAAATCTACAGAAGACTAAGTCATCATACTGATAGGCACCAATGAACCCTTTGGACTAAATAAGGATGAGTAACTTACATCACATTTGGAGGATTTAGTTAAGCACCGTGTGTATGTGTTATACCATACCCATATGATTTATAGTTGATATCCGATGACTTTCTCTTTCTCCTGTCCTTGTAAGTATAAGTTATGACTGTTTACTCCTCCCTTATGTCCTCTCACCTGCCATTATCCCACTGGATATCTTCTCACAGTGTCTCTCTGTCTACGAATAATTATGAGAACAGATCATGATTAAGGAGGTAGATGGCTACTTTAAGACATATCATTGAATAACATCTGGGATAGAGAATATTATTGAATCACTCAGGTGTTTCATGAGGTCATTAAGACCAGCATTTCCATCAGGTGTCATAATATGCCTACCTAGATAACACGTAAGTAGATCCCAGAGGATTCCCTGCTAAATAGTTTCACACCATAATTGGTGCCTAGATCAATCTAGGAAGATGCACTTCCTGCCAGCATTATTGACATACAATCTTTGTGAGGATTATGGTAGCCCAGTGGATGGTTTTATCTCTATATTATGCAGAACAGGACTGACTACTGTGAGGAAAGTTTATAGCTGGTGGATCTGTTAATGTTACCATATAAAATTCTGGTTTCGCACACCAGCATGGCATACAACATGAATGTCAAACAATAGCAGACAAACCCCTCTGTCCTTTACGTTTGACAGGACACACCCCTTTTGGGCAGATACTATACTGCTCACATTATAGCTTGGCACTCCAATTAATGCAATGTTTGTACATGCCCTCGCTGTCTGAATGTAATGCCATTAACAGAAGAATATCTAGAAACTTCAGGAATTGTGTTCTTCCATCAGAGATATTTTAGTACAAGCAACATTACACAGATGAACAAACAGACTTTATATGACTTCAAACAGTGTTTTCCCTTTTGAAAATGGAAGGCTTAGAAACACAGCACCAATGTTAAGCAACACCCGATTCCATATGGCAAGGAAATGAGAGAAATAACACAATTCCGCTCTTGTAGTTCCAATTTTATGATATATGTCCTGGTATGTCCATGCAATATGAAATATGCGTGCAGTACTATTCATCAAGCCAAAAAAAGAATTTTGGAATACATAAGAGTGATGACTGACAATAACAGTGGACTTTATCCAGTTGCCCTACACTTCAGCCAGTTTTATTTTGGCAATGGCAATCTCCCAAGTACTCTTCTATTGAGCAAGTAGAAGTCCACAACAAAAGTGTCAACAGAGCACTAGCTCTTGGAAGTCTGTCCAAATACACCTTAGACTTAGAAACCAAGTGCCCTAATGGTCTGAATAGTATTGAAGAGATGAAAATTCAACTAGGGTGAATAATATTCCATAAATATGTTTAGTTACATAGCATACTGTTTCTGTTCTACCAACATGTTTGGTAGCCAAAGATTTTAACTAGATTTTAGGAGGTTTTGTTTCCTTTTTTTTATTTTTAGGAATGCAGAGGAAGGGACTCGTGCAGCAGTGATTGTGATCCTTGAACAGGAAGTAGTAAAGTCTGTGGTCTGGTGACATTCCGTGCCCTCTGTTTGAACTTTGATCACCATACGTCAGATAACATTTTTTGTTTTTTCTTTGGAGGGGATGATTCTGAGATTGACCTACTTGGGCAGCATTTTACATATGTTTTTGAAGTTGAAGCATCGATTATTTTGTCATGTGATTTGATTATAATCCACCAGGATCCATGTTGATACTTGCAAACACCACCAATCAGCTGAATGGAATACAGTGTTGGTCTCCAAAAATAACATAAAGGCTTGTGATACTTCACATAAAATCAAAGACTGCATTTACATATTTTGTCAATTTTATCCAGCGCATCCATGTCATTTTGTAATTTCTTTTTTTGCTTTGTGTTTGCCTGTGTAGCAGATGGGGCACTGTAAATGTATCCACAGAAGGCCCACATTGGAGTACTTTTTGCAAAGTCTTTGTACATGTACATACTTTACTTAACCACTGCATATGTTTTCTACACGTAGAGGGTAAGATGAGACACATAAGTACCTATCATCTGTACATATGTTACACGATTCACTTCCAAGATGGTGGTCTAATGTGACTTAAGTGAATAGGCATGTTTTTTAATAGTGTTGTTTCCATAGGAAATAGCTTTTTTGGTTTGCTAATAATGTTGGCGCTGTTTGACAAATCTTGACGGAAGTTTCCCAAAAAGTGCTTCTTTCTGGAAAGTTGTGCAGTGATCCATCTAGCTGGGGCCTAGAACAAGGGGGGTCCCAAAACACATTTCTGTCATGTAATTTCCATAGGGATTTTTAAAACGTGCTAGAGCCAAAAATGTTGAACTATACCAAATTTGACAAGTAGTTAGATGTCGGTCCAGAATGAATGCTTTTTGTGATTTGGTATAAGTCTATTCAGTAGTTTTGAAAATGTTCAGGTTAAAAAATATTTGTTCTTCTGTTTAGTTCGCAGGTCTCTTACAAGAATCCTGTGAGCTTGCTACTTAAAAAATAGAACCATAAAGATATTTGGTGGCTGGGTAAATTAACTGTCCACACAAAAACCAAGTAAAACTGTTTGTGAAAGTAATATCACACAAAGTCCAATGAGTAAAAGCAGGTGCTTCAGGTGAGAGGGATTACCACCGAAAGCTCCTTTAAGCTGGACAGGGTCCAAGAATTGCAAAGAGATCCCCGAGCAGTTCAAAGAATCAAAATTCACACTTGTATCATGTCTTCTGATGATTTTATTTTCATTAGAGTAACTTCCTGCTTCTCAAACTGTAGCCAACAAGTATTTTGTCTCAGTTTCCTTGCTTTTATCAGGGTTATTCCTATTACAACAAAGATGTCACCAAAGCTAAAGAACTAATATCCTCATTAGAAATATTTAATTAAGTCTTGTCATTCACCACCACCAAGTAACTAACGTATGATTCCTTCAATGTGTTGGAGAACGTTCTAATTGGCAGAGGTTTTTGTTTTCCCATTGACAACCTCACAAGTGAGAGTTCCATTGAACCAAGTACTCTGATTGGCTGGTTGCAATATGAAAAAAATGTTGCGCCTGACATTACAGACCTCGAGGACTTAGTCCCCTTTCCTGAAAAAGTAAAAAAAAAAGAACATAAGTAGGCTTGGGAGAAAAACTCTACTCTGCTGGTGGATTTTGCAGAATTTGGCAGCTCTGTGTTCCGTGGAGAATGCATAGTTACCAATAGACTCCACAACGTAGCAGAGTTTTTTTTCTGGTTTTCCCCCGTTGGCACGCGATTTCTGTAATTTCGTGCATGCGAGAAGTGAGACGAGAGACTTCTGGTCTCTCGCGAGGACAAGCTAGAGTTAATGCCCTACCAGCGACTTCCTGCGCGTCTTTTTGACATAGACAAGCCTGAGTGAGCGCGATCGACTGCTGCTGCAACCTGGCGAAGTTGAAGCAGGTAAAACCTACAACTTTGAAAAATCTTTACTAATTGACCATTCCCATTGATATTGTTGTGTGAGGAGTACTTCTTTTTGTTTCTCAACAATAAGAAGTGCCCCAGACTTTCCAACGTCCTGTTCCTGTCCAGCAGGCGCCTCCCAAATCTTTGTCCTTCTCCTGGTTACTTTTCACTTTGATTTTGAGCTGGTAGGGTCACTTTTTTTTTACTTCTGGATATATCATTGGATTAATGGACTTTGTTATATTTGAGATTTCACAAAGAAGTTAACAACACTTTGTTTGACTATGTGGCTGGCAGCCATTTTGCATAGGCAGCCAGTGTGCTTTAGGCCTACATGTGTTCATCTTTGTTGTGGTAGTAAGGCCTCCTTGCTGGTTGTTGTTTGACCATGTGTCTGGTGACCATTTTGTGTATGCAGCCAGTGTGCTTTATTGCTGCATGTGTTCTTCTTTGATGTGGTGGCCATGTCTGCTTGCTGGTTGTTGTTTGACCATGAGTCTGGTGGCCATTTTGTGTAGGCAGCTAGTATGATTTAGGTCTGCATGTGTTCTTCTTTGCTGTGGTGGCCATTCCTCCTTGTTGGTTGTTGTTTGACCATGTGGACGGTGGCCATTTTGTGTATGCAGACAGTGTGCATTAGGCCTGCATGTGTTCATCTTTGTTGTGGTGGCCATGCCTCCTTGCTGGTTGTTGTTTGACCATGTGGCTTATGGCCATTTTTTTGTTATTCAGACCTAGTAGGTCAATTCTTATTACTAAATGTACTGTAGGAGCAGTTTTTAAAAATATTTTATTATATACTTTTTTGTATTTTTCACCTCCACCAATCCTTGCCTTCCAAATCCTTGTGGAGTTCCATGCTAGTCTCCTTCCCCTAGTATATCAGCAATTGAAATCTATTTTTTTAAATTATCCTTCTTTTCTAGTTTTTTTCACAACCTTTATTTTATTTAAATTTATATCAGTCTAATAATAATAATAATAATGTATAATTTCTAAAACTTTTTTCTTGCTTTTCGATTTGTTTCTTTTAAATAATTAAAAAAACAAAATATATATATATATTCCTATTTTCCCCATTAGCCCTATTGCTGCCATAGGTGTACAGTTGCATTCCATTGCATAACATTACATTATTAAAGGATTATTATTTCATTTGTCACCAGCACCTCCTTGAGTGCCACAAGCAAATTGATGATAACAGATAAAGCTAATAGTGACATTCTGTATGTTGTAGTTGTTGCTTTTTCTTATCCTTCATGACTGTACATGATAATGAAAGTTAATGTGGGTGTGTTTTTTAACAAATAGATACACTGTATTTCATAATTATTTAAGTTTATTTAAGTAACCATTAGATGATATTGTTTGTTTCTACTACTAATACAACTGCAATAACTATGCCATGTTTCACTGATCCTTCTTGCATGTTTGCTTTTAGGTGCATGAAGTGAAAGAGACATCACCCACAGTACTGCCAGACAGAGAGCCTGTGCATGACGTTACGCATCACCACACTCATGACCACACGGACATCTCTTCAGCTTCTAGTGTTAAGTACTACTGCCAAGTAAAAACTTTAAGATGGCCCCAAAGAAGCTGCTACCAAGAAAGCGGCCAGTGATGAGAAGGAGCTTCCCACCACTGGTATGTCGCCCCAGACCTTTTTTTGGGAAAAGATGTTTGCCTGCCACACCAGTGTCTGGGGAGCAAGCTGGGAGCACCACTCCTGCATCAGCGGCCCCATTCCAAATTAGGTACAACACAATGTCTGGCACAGGGGCAGCCTCTGTAATCACAGGAATGCCGACGAGCAGTGACGTTGAATTGGACTCATCTCTTTCTCAAAGTAGTACCCAATTGTTGCTAGAAACTTAGACCAGTGAAAAACAACAGCCACAGCCACCAACCTCCTGAAGTAAGAGCACATCAGGATGTTGAGCTTCATGCAGATCAAGCTGAAGAAGCCCCTCTTCCACAAGATCCACTGTCTTCCAGATCTCCACCATCTTCTTCTTCAAGTCTCCCTTCTGATGATCAAGACTCCACGTGGATGCCACCTCAGTCTGAGACACACAAGGAGAGGCAAGGAGTGAAAAGGAAGGTTCCTGAAAGCCTTAGAGGTATGGATGAAGAAGAAGAGGATGACGAGTCTGACTACGAGCCAGCCATCATGGATGTTAGCCCAGCCCCAGTGATGTCAAACATTACCCCATCTTCTCAACCTGTTCCAAAAGATGTGGCACCGATTCCACCACCTCCACCAGCTTCTATATTTACAAGGCCCTGGGTGTGACCTACATCCACAGCCACCTCAGTAGAAGAAGGCATTGCAGAGAGGCTAATGTCATCAAAACAACATCCACCTACCGCCATTTCTTCAGGCATTGGCAGTAGCACCAGTGTTAGAAAGTTGATCTCCCCAGTGTGGGACTTCTTTACGGTTAGTGAAAAGGAGCCAAACATTGCCAAATGCTCCATTTGCTAAGCAAGTGTGAGTCAGGGTAAGCTTGGTACAAACTATGGAACCGGAGGCCAAACAACCCATTTGAGAAAACACCACAGAATCCGCTGGGAGGTGCACCTTAGTGGCCAAAAGGAAAAGCCTGCAAGTGGTGTTAGTGAAGGTAATAAATGCAGGGAATCTGATCCGATAATGGAGGAAGGTGAAGAAGAGGGTGACATTTTTGTTACACAAATCAGCCCTGTCCCCAGCACTGCAGTAGTATTGTCACCCACATTAGCAACATTGCAATGGCACAGGAAGGCCTCAGAGTCAGGTTGAAACACTAAGGCTAGAACCAACAATGGCTGCTCCCTGAGATGCACATTGAGCCTATCACCACCTTCTAAGTCACCTGCATCAGTGGCACCAGCAAAGAAATAAATCCAGGCTACTATAAATGTTTAGGCAGGTGCAGCAGTACGAACGCCAGCACCCAATGGTACATTTGAACAACGGGAAGCTGGCTAAAATGTTGGCGTTGGATCTTCTCCCTTTTTCTTTTGTGGAAGGAGTGGTTTTCCTCGAATTTGTGGCAGCTATCTGCTTGAAATGGAAGGTTCCCAGCCAGACCTATTTCGCCAGAGGTTTTATTGCAGGGCTACATCCCGATGTGCTGGAATGGGTTGGACAAGGTTTGCAGCAGAGTGCTGTCCACACAATCCACCTGACGGCAGACATGTGGACCAATTGCCAAGTCACTGATTACAAGTGCATCACTGCACACTGGATCTCTTTTGTGGGGGTTAGAGAAATTTTATCTGCAGGAGTTGACACAGCTGAAATTGTTAATAGTACACAGAGGAATGCAACCGTTCGCCATGGAGAAATCCCATACAGCTGCAAACATCTTAGATGACTTTAACAACAAGGACTTTGAATGGCTGTGACCCAGAGGGCTTAACATTAGATTTGTTGTCTAGAACAATGACAGTAATCTAGTTAAGGGCTTATCAGATGGTGGCTATTTCAGGGTCCTCTGTTTGGTGCACTGCATAAACATAATTGTACAGGGTTTCCTCAAAAAAGAACCACATGTCTGTAGCTTACTGTCCTCATGAAGAAGAATCTGCACTCATTTTAGCCATTCTTTTAAAGCCTGCAAGCTGTTGAGGATTATCCGGTGTGATAATAAAATGCCAGTTAAAGCCCTCCACTTACAGGAGGTGCAAACACATTGGAATTCTACTTATTACATGTTACAATGTCTTTTTGAGCAGTACAGACCGATTCATGAATATGTCGTGGAAAGAGGGGATGCAAATGTGAAAGGCATGATCATTGAGATGAACCAATGGGGTCTGGTCAAATGCCTGACAGAGATGCAGTTTCCTTTTTAAATGTTCATATGGGAAGTCAGCAAGGAGGACTGGACCATGGGCAAAGATATCCCATTGGTGCATGTGCTGCAGAAACAGCTAAAGGAGATGTCTGAAATGTACGCAGGTGTGGATGAAAAACATGCACAGGAGTTGGCGGAGAGCTTAGTCGTTCGCTTATCTGTTAATACAAGGCATCAAAGAGACATGTATCATCCAAACATTACATCTGTGCCACAATTGTTGACCCACGGTACAAACAATCACTGGCCACTTACATTACTTTTTCAGATGGGGATGTTTCAACCTACAAGACATGGATTGCTGAGCAAGCCAGAGACCTAGAAATTAGAAATTATTGGAAATTAGAGGCCCACTCATGGGCAGAAGTTCTGGGGTGCAGTCTACAACTTCCAAAGAGCCTGTGGACAGTGCTGTTTGCCCACAGCAGCCAAAATCATCACCAGCAACAACGACAGGCACAGGAGCAGCAGCCCCAAAATCTGCATTTCATTGGTTTCTAAAGGCAGGATTTAAGTCCGCTGCAGAGGCAAAGACAAAGAGCTTGAGCAAGGTGGAGCACCAATGACTATTGAGAGGATGGTCCGGGCCTACCTGGATGACCCAAAGGAGGTCTATCTAGACCAAAACCCATTGGTGTATTGGAATGGGAAGAGGTGCCAATGTAGAGCGCTCAGCAGGCTGGCAATAAAGTATCTGGCTTGCCCGGTAGCCAGTGTGTCTGCTGAGCGTGTGTTCAGTGCAACAGGTGCAGTTGTGACAGTGAGAAGGACCAGTCCCTTGCCCCAAAACATCGAGAGATTGACCAAAATCAAAATGAATTAGCACTTTATACCACCAAATTACAGCATACCTGAAGTACAACAGGGGGATAATGAGGGTTATGATTAGTCGGACTCAGGATATGGTAGTGTGTTAGCTGACCAACTTCTGGGTGAACCACCTGAGTTTGAGGACAAACTCTACTTCCCTGACTAGACCTGAGGCGCCATAGAATTCTCTACTATGAAGTGCTTTAAGAAAAAATATAGCTAGCTGGGGGAACCTTATTATTTTATATTGTTTGTTTCTGTCTAAATGACTAATTAACTGCAACTGTTTTAGGCACATGTATTGCCAAAGTGTAGTTGGACCAGTGTGCATTGAAGAAGCCCCCAAACCACCCAAAATCACTTCAAGAAGATTTGAGAGACAATGCATGCCTCCATTCATCCTATCCTTTCTTTTGTCCCCTAACAGGACTGTCCCTGATATTTGATTTACTATTTACTGACCAATGTGTGTTTTATTTCCTGAATTGAAGAGGATCAGCAATGTGGCACTATGCTTGATCAGAACAGGTAAGTAAAGTTACATACATCAACGATTGATATGAGGGATACATGTTTCAATATTGAAAATTTAGATGGGTCCTGTGACTCATGTCTAGTGGTGGCAAATACTGAGAGTGGGTGCTTGTATTGTTTAAATATATTACACTAGCTTGTGTTTGTGTTGTCATCGATTTACAATGTTGGTGACATAAAAATAATAATGGGTGATAATATTTTTCTTGAAGGTGATTTTTTTCCCCTTCCCCTTTGACAAAGTTGTTTGCCTGCACTTTCACTCTGCTTTGTTTTCTGGTGCTTTGCTTTCTGGTTCACATTTGTCAAAGAAGTCTCGACCAGTCCATTTATCTAATAAACAAAATTCTAGTCTAGAAAGAAAAAAACGACTCAATGTTTCTCTTGTTGTTAAACAGTTACAGGGCCCTCTATCTCAATTGGGTTGGAAGACAGTGACTCTCTGGAGCAGTTGGTTTAGTGTTTGACATGATAATCTTTGAAGAGAGTCTGGAGGATGATGGAAGGAATCAGAGCTTGATTTGACAACTTAAACAACTGCCAGAAGAAGCAAGTTATCAAATTCATGGAGATCAACATGGGTGATGTGAGGATGAGTCTAAGAGGCCTACTCCAATCTGTAGACTTGTGGTAAGAGGTGCATCAATTACTTGATTTGGGAAATGCAGTGCTGCTGTGTGTGTATGCTGGCTGGCTCAAACTTGAAAGTATGCGGTTGGGTCGGGCCTGTTGTAAGAAACTGGAGAAGAGAGGCATGTGAACGATGATAATGTCACATTATGTAGTGCTCTAAGCTAAATGTCATGATGAGTATGAGAGTTGTGAGTTTGATCATCCTGATACATGCTCACACCTGTCTGTGATTGTTGGTGAATGATATCAAAGGTCTTTGCTCTTGCTCTGCCACCTCTGAGTCTTCTTAGTACAATACTCCTCATGAAGCTTACATTCCATTCCATTCCATTCTTCTTGATTCTACAATATCATGATAATAATTTCTGTTTTACAATCCACAGGCCTTCTCTTCTCCTGCACCATAACACTCATGCTTACTTATCAGACTGCTTCAGGCAGGCACCCAAGAATATTGACGGGGCAATTCAAAAAGATGACAGAAGCACCACCCAATTTGGCAAAACAGACTAGCATAATTTTTCTTTCAATATTCTTTTTCTTAGAACTGAGGCCCTCATTACGAGTTTGGCGCTCTTTTGGCGAGGCTGCTGCGCTGACGGCTGCCAAGAGACCGCCTGTGATGGTGGTACAGTGACTGCCGCATTACGAGCCACAGACTGAAGACTGCTCAAATACAGCCATGAATCCCAAACTGCCAGGCTGACTGACAGTGGCAGAGAAACGGTCCCACCACCAGCACAGCCACCATGATAACACCCTGCCCTCCGTATTACGATCCACAAATCAGGACAGCAGTCATTGCATGGCGGAAAACCATTGGCTTTGAGAATCGCCACAAACACCTACTCACTGCACTATATAACACACCCTCACACACCCTAACAATCCTTTGCAACCACAACTACTAACAGAGTCTTTGCAGAGCACACCAACGGAGGACACAGTACGTCAATACCATAGGCACCAATACACTTTCCAACCATCACACACCACACAGCTGCACCATCAATACAATACACACATCGCCACTGGACACATACACCAGATACCAGCAGCACACATAACCAAACACCCCCACCCCACCAAGCACCTTACACTGTACCCTACACACAACACACACACACACTCACAACACAACAACCATGTCTCATCAGAAGCACCCACGTTTCACAGATGATGAGTTAAGGGTCATGGTAGGTGAAATCATCAGCGGTAGAGCCACAACTGTTTGGAGCTCAGGTCCAGCAAACCTCGATTGCCAGGAAAATGGAGTTATGGCGGAGGATTATTGACAGGGTCAACTCAATGGGCATCCATCCACGCACAAGAGAGGACATCAGGAAGAGGTGGAACGACCTATGGGGGAAGGTGTGTTCCATGACATCACATCACCAGATTGTCATCAACAAGACTGGTGGTGGGCCCCCACCTCCTCTCCCTGCATTCACATCGTGGTAGGAGAAGGTCTTGGACGTCATGCATCTTGAGGTCCTAACTGGAATCATCGGAGGACTTCTCTCTAGTAAGTCAACAACACTCCCCAGGCCCCTACCACTCCTATCCAGCATGTGTCCCCAACACCTATCACCCCATAATCCATCCCATCTCACCCTTCAGCCCCCCAATCACCATTCACCCACACCTCCATACCAGACCACCCCACTGTCACCATCCCAACATTCCCTTTCTAATGCACGGATACTATTCACAATGGCAAGCACCACACCTCCCACAATGCATCACTCTCTACACATCAAAAGATCACAGTCCCACTTCACAGTGGAACACCTACACGGAAAGCCATAGCACACGGAACACCAATTGGATGCTTCCACTGTGTTCCAACACATGGTAATGATAGCAATGCTGTCCACAGTCCCTAACCCTCAATGGAAAATGGAAACAATGCCACAATATGTCATACACAAGCAATGTCTGCAGTGCTGCAGCTGTCATTGCCATCACTGTGAAGCAAGTCAAGCTACTCCATGCATCAAACGATGATACGAACAAGTACATGTCCACAATGTAACTCCTTCCCTATCCATCTACAGGTTCCACTGCCGCTGCCAACTGGCAGCCGATGCCAGAGACAGACAGTCTTCCCCAGGATGAAGGCCCCAGTGAATGTCTGGAAATTGACCACTTGGCTGGCCCATCCGGGACAACCGGTCTGTCCACCACCACCAGCCCCACCCTGGACACATCAGATTCCCCCACCCATGTGGCTTCAACAGCACAGCCAACCCTTCATCACCAAACCTGTGTCCCAAGGACAGGTTAATCAGCAGTGTGCCCCACAGTACAGGAACCAAAGTCCTGGTGCAACTGGTACTGGACACACTGTGCCATGGGCACAAACACAGGAGGGCGGGGGCAGTGGGAGGGCACCTGTGGGCCAAAGGATGGGGCACCCACAACAAACGACTGGCCAGGAGGCCATCTCCCAAGTCCTAGGAGCATACCACCAGTCCCAGGACATTATGGGCAAGATCCTCGCAACCGTCCAAGAGAACCAGAAACTGCAGAGGGAAAACCAGTGGGAGGCCATGCAGCAGTGGCAGACCCTCAATGCCACCATGGCCTCCATTGCAGGGGTACTGAAGGAACAGATCACCATCCTGCGTGCGTCCCCCTCCCACCAGCAGGCCCCTTCCACTAGCCACTTTCCAACATAGCCCTCCACTTCTGTGGCAGCTAGTGGAATGGAGGCCCTGTCAGAGGACCCGCAGACCACCAGCACCCCTCACCCTGTAATCAAGGAACCCCCACGGAAGCAAGGACGTCCATCCAGACACCTGCAGGACCTGATGCCAAGACCAAGACCACTGCCAAGAAGTGACCCTCCTGAACATACTCCCTTGTCTGACACTGACACACCCGGTTGACTGTCCACTGTCATGTCTCCCTTTTCCCATAGCCCCTTGGATACTGCACCTGGACTACCTACAGCTGGGACAACAACTCTCCTGATTTCACCCACCATTACACCACTCATCACCCATTGCACTTGTGAATAGCATTAAACACAGCGTGTTGCACAGCTACTGCCTAAGTGTCTTTATTGTAATAAGTAAGATTTTCTGTTGTATAACATGTCATTACAGTCATGCCATTGTCATGCAAACGTCTGTGAGATAGACAGATGGGGGAGACATATGCAGCAAGGTTGATAGTAGATCAGACACATTCTGGATACATGTGTCAAGGGAGCCACCAGGAAAGGCAGGAACCAGAATTGCACCACGTAAATGCCCTGCAAATAGCCCAGACAGGCACAACTAACACAACAGGAGTAAATGTTGGCCACCCAACACAGATGCAGTACAAGGTCTCAATCCCTAGTGTGATTTTGCAGATGGAATCTTAAACCATATGCCCATGTCAGTTCTACATTTCCAAGACATCAATACCCAATGGTCCTTCCCTCAAAGCAGACATAACTCAACTAAAGGCATGTTCCACAGGAAGTAACAGTTGGGTTACACATTTTCCCATTGTGGCTGTGAGGATAAATAGCAATACTGTTGACACCACAATGTTTGGCACTGCAATTGCAGTTGACAAAGCAAAACAGGGAACATGGCACATGGGCAAATATTGCATGAGTGATGCAACACAACATCAGAGTGAAAATAGCACTGACATGTTAACAGTAACACCTCCTCTGATGGGCAAAATGTCCCCCCCAACCCACCCAGTGGGAGAGCTGCACTCAACAGCTCCACTGATAACAGACACGAGAAGGAACTATGGGGGTCATTCTGACTTTGACGGGCGGCGGAGGCCGCCCGCCAAAGTCCCGCCGGCAGAATACCGCTGCGCGGTCAAAAGACCGCTGCGGTAATTCTGAGTTTCCCGCTGGGCTGAAGGCCGCCCGCCAGCCCAGCGGGAAACCCCCTTCCATGAGGATGGCGGCTCCGAATGGAGCCGGCGGAGTGGAAGGGGTGCGATGGGTGCAGTTGCACCCGTCGCGATTTGGCAGACACTAAAAACCTTGGTGGGGCCCTGTTAGGGGGCCCCACGACACCCGTTACCGCCAGCCAGGTTCTGGCGGTCAAAACCGCCAGAACCAGGCTGGCGGTAAGGGGGTCAGAATCCCCATGGCGGCGCTGCTTGCAGCGCCGCCATGGAGGATTCCCTTGGGCAGCGGGAAACCGGTGGGACACCGCCGGTTTCCCGTTTCTGACCGCGGCTGTACCGCCGCGGTCAGAATGCCCATGGGAGCACCGCCAGCCTGTTGACAGTGCTCCTGCGGTCGTTGGCCCTGGCGGTCCATGACCGCCAGGGTCAGAATGACCCCCTATGTCACAAGTCAGACAGGAGTACAGGTCACATACAAGACACCTGACACATACCTGTTTCACATGGGACGTAAATTGAATGAACTCTGCTCTAGAATCAGCTGCATCTTCATCATCTTCCTCCTCATCACTCACTATGTCCCCTTCATCAGCCATTGGTCCAGCTGCCACCTCTTCTACATACTGCAACGGGATGTGACGTCTCAGGGCCAGATTGTGAAGCATGCAGCAGGCAACAATGATCTGGCAGACGTTAAGTGGTTTGTAGAGTAGGGCACCTCCGGAGATATGTAGACAGCAGAATTTGGCCTTCAGTAACCCAAAGGTCCCCTCAATGATAATCCTCATCCTGCTGTGGGCCTCATTGAAACGGTTTTCACCATCTGTAGTCGAATATCTCACAGGTGTCAGCAGCCAGGGAAGGTTAGGGTAGCCAGAGTCACCTGTGTACACAAAGGTAGGACAGTTCTCAATACCGGTTGGCACACAGGGCAGATTGCGAAGAGAGGTAAGACTACAGGGGCACACATACTATTGGATACATCCCGATGCCAGGGCCCTCTGTAGTTGTGCCATCATGTGTGGGACATTGCTGTTCCACAGAATGTATGAGTCATGCACAGAACCAGGGACCATGGCTGTAATCTGGGAGATATATTGGTCAGTAAGTGACCACCTGGACATTTATTGAATAAACGTTTTTCCGGTTCCTGTACAATTGCTCATTTATTCTGGGTGGAACCAAGGCAATATGGGTGCTATCTTTGGCCCCTACCACATGAGGCACATGTTCCAAATTGTAGAAGGCTGCTTTAACAGTGGCCAAATCCGCATGTTGGGGAAAACTCATTTAGCAGGTCAAATGTTTGAGGAAAGCACACAGTACATCCTTCAACACATTGCTGAACATCAGCTGTTACATCCCTGCTGCCAAGCCACTTTCATTTGAAACAACCCTGAGGCAAGGAAGTGAAGAACTGACAACACCTGTACTAAGGGATGGATGGTATAGGGATGATGTATGGCACTCAACAGATCAGGCTGCAAGTGGCCAGACGATATGTCTGTATGACGTGTCTCTCTTCCAGTGTAGCAAGGTCGACTAGGGGCCAGTACAAAGGAGCATGTCTCATCATCACCATTGCACCGTATCTGGGAATACGAGAAAGGAGATGTTCAAAAGTTGATGTATGCCATGTGTGGACATTGTCAATCTATGCAATAGTTACTATATTTCATCCATGATGCACCTAACAATCATCTACATACACTTTTTGCTTGTAAAATGGCTGCTGCCTGTCCTGCATACATAGGACAGATGGAAGTGACCTCATTCCACCGGCGTTAGATGTCATGGCAGTAGGTGGTCTCACTTGCAGTGCAACTCCTCATTGGAAAACATTGTTGCCTATGGAAGACTGGGGCCAATGGTGATCACCACCAGCAGTGACAGACATGTACATAGCGGGCTTAACTGCTATTTGCTGTTGCAAAGCTCACTTGACTCCTGACACTCATGCAAGTAAGACCTCCACTGCGTGTGCTGCTGTGTTCTGACTCTGGACACCAATATTCCACATCCTGCAGGAGATAGGGCCTCAGCCTTCACCCAGGAGGAGCTGGACAAGCTTGTGGACGGGGTCCTACTCCTGTATGGACAGTTGAATGGGGCACCAAAGCAGCAGGTGAGTCTTATGTCACTGTCCTATTTGATAGTGATGTGTGTGAGGATGAAAGGTGTTGGGACGAGGCAGACAGAGCGGATGCATGGAGATGGATGAGGAGTCTGAGCATTAGTGGCGTGACGACACCTGAGTGTGATCATGAGCTGTGTCTAATGTGTGATGTCCACTGCTGACCCTGTAATGCCACTCTACATGACTTTGTCCTTCTGTCTGTGTCACCCACGCAGGTCAGCGCCCATTAGAAGAAGGGGATTTGGTGTGTCATCGCCAAGCAAGTGCGAACTCTGACGGTCCATATCCAGCAGAGCACCCACTGCAGAAAGTGGTGGGAGAACCTGAGATGCTGGGTACGTAAGACCGCAAAGGCCCAGCTGGGGACTTTCTCTCAATGAGGTAGGGGTGCCCGTCGGACCCTGACACCATAGTGGCTCGCATTTTGGCGGTGGCCTACCCTGAGGTGGATGGGTGCTTGAGGGCAGCACAGCAGCCACAAGGAGGTAAGTACAGACTCACACTTCGTTAATGCTATGCTTGTATCGCTTTGGGTTGACTACTAGTGGGAAAATGTAGCATAGGTCATTGGTAGTTGCACGTCGACTACGGGTATCAGCCACCCTGGTAGGATTGGAATCATGGATGTGTGCCCATACCATGCAGACAGTGACTTATGACGGCGTTTACTTCCAATTTGGGATTTGTGTAGTCACCTTCAACAAGGTTTAAGAGCCCAGCTCCTACCATCAGCATTAGTACACCTGAGGTGTGAGGGCATTGCCATCAATATCAGCCTACCACTTTAATAGATGTAATTAGTAAGTCCTCAATCAGCTGCCATGTACTGTATGTGTAGATAGGCACAGTGGGCCTAGATGTCACTGTGCTATTTGTCAATGGATTTGTGGGCATGCTAACTACCCATGCAGGATTCTGTTGAGTTAGGAGTACAGGAAATGTCTCCATACACGACCATGAAAATGTGCCAGGCACTGGGCAAGTGTTACTAGTAGGACCCTCATCAAGTACATGAGTGCTACTGTTCCACCATCAGCAGTTTACTTCAGCATTGCTGTAGTTTCCCCCATCGTGTCCTACTGTTGTAGCATGTATAAGTGACGGCATCACTATCTGCTGCTATGCCATAACAAGCCATGGCATAGCAGCAGAAAATGATGTTTTTACTCTGTGAATGTAGGGTTAGTATTGACTGATTGCACCCTAACATTTTCTGCCACCATCCCTCCCTCTCCTCCTCTGTCTTTGTGTGCATCAGCATCATCAGGCTTAGGAGAAGGGGCACCGGCAAGTGAGGAAGCTGCAGCCCACAGGACACAGGGGGCTGAGACCAGCTGAGCTGAGAGAACTAGTGGAACGGAGGGTGAGGAGAGTGCCACTGGGGAGACAAGATTGAAGACAACATCTTTGGGTTCCTCCTCTGATGGATGCTCCCAGGCAGTTGCAGATGCATCTGGGACCATCCCAGTACCTTCCTTGTCCACCACCCCCTTCCCAGCATCGCCCTCCCTATAGTTCCCTACCCAGCTGCCCGTGCCTACTCACCCAGGAGGGTGGGCATCTCCTTCGCCGCAGGCCCCTTTGCCCCTGCCCTCATCAGCCCTTCTGCCCTCAATGAGGAGGCTATTGACTTTCTGCGGTCTATCTCTGTGGGACAGACAACCATTGTGAATCCCATCCAGGGACTGGCATCACAGATGCAGCAGTCCAATCCCTACCTGGAAAGGCATTCACGTAGCCCTGGCTGCCCTGCAGAGATCCTTTCAGGCTCTGGCCTCCTCATTGGCAGCAGCCAGTGTCCCTTCTTCTTCCGTTCCCCCTCCAACTACCTGTTCTCAATCCCACAGCCCTCTGCCCTCACCCATCCAAGACACACCATCATACCAATATGTATCCAAATCAAGAGACATGGTTCGCAAGGACATACACAAGCACCACAAAAGACACGACCGCCATGCACACACACAACAGACACATGCAGATACAACAACATCCATTCCCTACACCGATTCCTCTACTACCACCCCCATAGACATCAGGCCACTCATTCCTGCATTCACATTATCACTCCCAGATCCTGCCACAAGTGCCCTCATTGCCACCATCACAATAGCAGACCCCATTCATGCACCCCATACACAATATGTGCACTCAGCACAACTGTCAACGCCCCCACATGCAGCACATTCTGCCATACCTGCACACACCAACAAAACATAAATTCACACATCCACCCTACCATCTCCCAGCATCTCCTCCCCCACTCCTCCTACTACACCTAAATGCCCACATTCACCCATCCAACAGTCACACAGCACAAGCATGGCATCCACGCTCACACCTGCACCGAAGGCACATCACAGTACACACTTCACAACCACTTCCTCTCCCTCCACTTCCAAACATTTATCCCATAACCAACCTTGTGCCCTAAAAAATGTTTCTTTAAATAATTTTCCCTGGTCCCTCCCACTGACCCAGTCCCTGTTCCCCCAAGTGCCATGTTACCCTCCCCAAACCCCTGCCTTCCTCTTCCCAGTCCTCCCAGTTCTCCCATGATCCCCTTGTTACAGTCCATGCCTCTCCTCCACCTAAGACTCCTACCCTCACAAAGGCGAAGCTTTCCCATCCCAAAGCCAAACCCAAGCCTCCTCCCCCAAAATCAGTCAAAACCTAACCCTCCCAACCCAAACCAAAGGGCCCTCCTCCAGACCCAAGCCCCCACCTCACACCCCCATCATACCTGAGGTGCCTGCATGACCCACTGATGCCCCTGCCATGTGGAGGCCACTTTGCAGTTATGAGTCAAGTTGGGACCATGGACATTGCCCTGTGTGCCTGGTGTACCCATTACAGTTGGACTGGCCAGTAGGCCTCTGTTGAAAATAGGTTTTCAATTTTTTACCTTTGATCATTATTATATCTGCACTAGGGACCCCTTGGTGTCGAGGGTAACATACTTGTCCTGGCTTTCTTTCCACATGTATGTGTAGCATATGTGCGATTTGTTGTGTGTGGTTTGTATGTGAGTGTGTGCATGTGTGTGTGTGTGTGCTGGTATGGATGTTTGTCTGCATGTGTGCGTGGCAGCTGCTAGCCATGCTGGGTGTGTGTGTTGTGTGTGTGTGTGTGTGTACTAATGGCCTTCCCTCCTGTGCTAAGCGGGTATACTTACAGTTGGTGTCTTCATCACCATCGCTGGTTCTGGAGTTGTATGGCCAGCAGGAGCATTGGGAAGACTTCCAGTTCTGGTTCCGTGGTGGCTGCGGACGTGTCTGTGTTTCTGAAGGTTAGTGTCCCCATTTATGGTGTTCATTTCCACTAGCCTTTTTGTGGTGGGGCAACCGAGGCGGATATCCTGGCGGTGTGCGACCTCGTAATATGGTCTGCAGAAACATGCTCCCCGCTGGCCTGGAGATGCCTACCACCGGCCGCCGCAGCCCGTTTGCACTGGTGGGAGTGGCGGTGACTTGGCTGTGATCCGGGCAGAACACTGCCATGGTCATAATATGGTGGTCTACTCCACCGGGCCCATAGCGATGCAACCAGCACCTCCACCGCAGCGGTCCTCTGACTGACAAACTTGTAATGAGGGCCTGAGTGTGTTAGCTTCACCACCAAGATTAATTATATGTAATATTTTGCAATTGTAGGTGACCGAACATTTTTAGGTATATACAACTTGGATCTCACTGGGGCTGACGGAATGTAAAGTTATCTGTGTCATGTTTTTCTAGTCCTCCCACAACCGGCTAATGATCATTTCCCAGATTAATATTGTGCTTGCTTAGTGTTTGTCTTTTTGTCACACCTTTCTCAAAATCCCTTTCCCATCCATTCATCAAATCCCTATCCCTCTTCCCCTGGGCTGTGTGATTGATTGAGGTTTTACTTAATACTTTACACCATTGATTAATCACACACTTGGTGGGGGTTAATGTGGTTGAAGCAACCTCAACTCAGTGTGCAGGATCTTCATTTGAGATCAACTAGGTAGCGTTGGACCTCGCTTCTGACGTTTTCACTGTTAGTGCACTACAATGCTACTACTCCACCACCATGGTACCATGAGAAACCATGCAGCCTTTGCTTCATCCATTCAGGTAAGAGAATTATGGAGCATTGTTATACTTTTAGTTTAGGTATTATAATTGGCGATGGCAAATCTCTCCGCCCCACTCCTATGGGTCACATTTTACAGAATGCACTGCAGAGACTAGAAGAGTATTAGGACAAGGTTACCTAAGTGCATAAATAATTGTTATGCACTATCATCAGATTTGTAAAACATGCTGCTCTAAACGGAATACACTATTAGCAGATTTTGAAAACACACTGCGTAGAGGCAGCAGTGTGAAGTACAACACCCCAAAAAAGATTTTAGTCATACAGAACTGTAAATAACTATTTTTTTTACCCCATCCCTAACAAATACCCACCTTTTTGACCCACAAAAGGCCGACATCTATCCCCAAACAAATGTCATTTTCCCTAACCAATGTTCAAACCAAAAATGCGCAACTGTCCATCTTGACTTGAAAAATAAAAAAAACAAATAAAAGTCCTGAAAAAACCCATTGCCCCCTCTCCACCCACAACAAGTCCCACCCACCAAAATAAAAGGTTAAAAGAGGGGTAGAGGAGGGCACTTCTGAGGAGCCCCTCCACATGTGCCTGACTGTGCCAGCCTCCGCAGGACGCAGTGTTGGAACACAGACTCTAAGGGGGGTGGGGCAGCAGGGATGATACGATGGCAGGCGGCTGCCCTGGCACTGTGGCAGAGGTGTTTCTTGGTTGGAGGTGCTGGGCCCTGGCTGGGACCCTGAGTACTGGCAGCAACTGCTGCCACCTCACCCTCCTCTTCCTCCAGGATGATCAGCCGCTGGTACTTGGCCCGTATGGCCTCCAGCTTCGTCCACCGCAGCTGGGTTGCTACCTGCAATGATGGTGGACCAACAGAAATAGCTATATCAAGAAAGAAAAAAAAAGAAATTGTAATCAATGCTCTGGGAAAAACACTTGTTTAAAATCATGTAGTATAGTGGCTCAGTAGCAGTACATTTGGTGGTCACCTCAGGACATTCAATTTTAAGGTGATAACTGTCACAGCCATAATATGCACTGTGGATTACAAGTATTCTCCTCTCTCCTGTTGTGCTAAATTACTGGCGGCATTGCTAGCTCAGCTGGTGCCCTAGTCATACTCATTACTGTCTGCAGCTGGGGTACTTGTACAAGAAAATTATTTTATTCCAACGGCCCGTTCTTCTTTGTACTTGGACAACAAAGAGGATGAATACTAAGAATGAAACAAATCACATACTGTAATAAAATCAATCATGCAGACATCCTGTCTGCCAAAAGTAGGCGGTGGAAAAAGCGATGCACTGCTGTACAGGGAAAGGATTAAGGAATGGGATATGGATTGTATTTGGCTCATTCGCATCATCACAGACTAGACCTTTCATGAAAATCAAGCCGTTACTTATGGACCACTTTACTCACTGTGACCATACACCTCCTTCACCACACTTTGTGATAACTACTTTTTTCCAAAATGATATATTTGCTTTGCAGTAAGGAAAGGAATCTTCTAAATGTACTCAACTGTAGGGTAAGGTAGAGGGGATTAAGATGGGTAGGTGGAGTACATACTTTACATATCAATCAATTCCTCCTCATCATCATCATGTGCCTAATGTTTGGCTACTAGTGTGACTCTCTGTGGTTGGCAAATCTTGAAAGAAAAATTAGAACAGAAGTGAATCTATTATGGAAGCCAAAATGAATTATATTTATCACCTGGCTTGAAAAATGGGGCGCAAGCAAAGATTGGAATTTTCAAATAATTCAGAAGTCTCGGACAGAACTTAAGAAAGATTACAAGAGTGAAGTAATAGGAAGTGACTGACACAGAGGGCACTGGGAGGAAAGGGAAATACACCTTGTTTTTGCATTGCAATGCATTGAAAAGTGTTTGACATATTAACTTAACTTAAGCTGACAGATGCACATTGCACAGCCAACATTGCAGTGCCGATTCTGCTGAATTGAACCATGAAGCTGTTAGGTCATCATGGGTGGCACTGAAGAGAGGCCATAGCGAGGGAGGCAATGGTAAATGGATGCTGGAATACATATTACCTGCCTCACTTGAAAAATACTGTGAGTGAAGGGAATTTTCTGAAATATTATGCAAACCTTTGAATCAAATCTTTGATAAAAACATTCCAAGCAAGTAAAGTAGGTGAGAAGAACACCCCTATCCAGATGAGTTCCTTTGATTCTTCATTCCAAGCATGTATCTATTCATCATTGCAAATGTGTTCTTCTACTACTCTTAATCTTCACCCTTGGCTTCAATATACACCATTTAAGCTGAGCTTTACATTCTCTCATACAGTCCTTCGCTATCGCTATTTAAAACCATCCAAATTCTAAACTTGGCTCTCTACTAAACTTTCACCATCCATTTACCCAATAACAACCCATGCATCCTTTCACCTTTTCACCCATCCAAGAGATCTAACCCACCGAGAAGTCCATTCACCCATCCAGGCACAGAATCCTTTCACCCATACCCTTTCACCCACCTGGGTTGGAATCCTTCACCCGTGTACCCTTTCATCCATTCTTCACCCACAAATGCATCCTACTATCCTCCTCATCACCCACCTATATGTTTATTATTATGCACCTTTTCATCCACACACATCCTTTCACTCATATTTCACCCATCCATTCTACTTCCATCCTTCTTTCAATTTCCCAAAACACATCATAGTTCAAGTTCATTTTATAAACCTTAGTCTGCTGAGATGCAGATATAAGATGCCAATACGTACTTAAATCCTGCTGCATCTTCAAAAACATGGAGTTGACGAGTGAGTCAACAACACTAGTACACCCTTGTAATGACTATATTGCTAATTGTCAATAAGCATGCAATGGAACTTACCACTGCCCGCCACTGCAGCCACAGAGACTCCCCCCTCATCTGCTCCTGCAGCTGCATCGGTGCTGGCCCAGCTGGCCCAGGCACTGGTGATCGGTGTGGCTAGAAAAAAAAATTACGCAATTTAGACTCCACATACGTCTCCCCCTATTTGTATCTTTTAATAGCAAAATACAACCGCAATACATCACTATATTTCTATTACAGATTATCTTCTATCAAAATATCAGGTGGGCATTTTGTTGGTTAGCAATTTTTTAAAAGCCTTGTAGTCAAGTAAAAAAACAAAACTGGTAATGGAGGGGCAGAACTAGCTATTGATGAATCTGAGTTTTTCAAGAGAAATAAAAGGGTGCAAGAATTGGTCAATGAAGGACATATGGCCTTGGATGGCTAATGCAATGGTGCCATCTCCTCATACCTTCAACCATGGTTCTCGGTCATCAACTGCTAGTATGTTAATAATGCATACACAACATTGGAGGGTAAAAACAATTACATGACCATGTTCAAAAGCAACTTTTTTTCTTTAGTGATTGAGCTGGAGCCTGGAGCAAGAAAAAGAAAGCCTTCTCACGAAACGTGTAGAATACCTTATATGCACTTGCAATCTTCAGTACATGTGCTCCCCGAGCCTTACCACCACTCCACAAGATAAGATACATAAGGGGAGAGGGAAAGCTCATTGACAAAGGAGAAGAAAGGAAGCTACAGATAGACTAGTACAGCCAGATAGTTTGAAGTAAAGAAACTTGAAATATAGAAAATAAGTAAATAGGATACCACAGGGATAAGAAGAATTTACAAAACAGATAAATCGAAGTGGAGTTGGGAAAAAATTAGGAGACAGCACAGTAAAAGATAAGAAATAGTTCTAAGTGTGGAGTGGTAAAAGTTAGGGAAATACATATTAATTTTAGCAACAACAGGAGAACGTACTGGGGCCAGCAAAGCCATCTCCCCTGGAACTTGTGGAGGAGTCACCTTCAGCTGCCACGCCCGTCTCGTCACCATCAGCCCTCTTCCTGCCCCTGGATGCTGGATGATGTAAGAAAAAAAATAGAAAAGATTAGAGAGATGTGTGCGAGCCGCCAGCTAAGATGGTCACTAATTAACGGAGCTCCTCGCATCGTCGGATGTGTTTCTGACACTGGAGTCGTTTTTCCTTTACTTTTCATGGCCCCTGACAAATAATTGTCTGCTGGATCTGTTGGTGAGCATTTTTCATGTTTTAAATGCCACCTAGCTTATTTTTTTTACTTTTAAAAAGGTCTCTACATTTCTCCTCAGAAAATGCGGCCATTTTGAAAACTATCATTTACCACTTATATGTTCTTATTTGCTTGTTTTTTGATCCTTTGATGTTTTTTGTTTGCAGTTTTCTGTGCAAGCCATGTAATTTATTTTTACTATCCCACCAATATATTTTTGGAGTTCCTGGACCACTCGTCTTCTTATTGAAGGATCTTTACTTTTATGGGCAAACTAAAGAAAATAAAATCTATGTCACATCAGCTCTCCTCAACTGATAAACATTCGCAGTTTTTACAATTGGATACTTCTGCTGCAGTGTCTTCTTCTGCCATGTCAAAGATGTCTTCCTCATCTTCTTCTTCGCCTACAATCTCCACAAATATCTCTATAACTACTCATAAGAGGGTCAAACAAGACCCACCTTCACTAGTAAAATCTCCCTCACCGATCTCTCTTGAACTTGTGCTTGACGAAATACATGCACTATGTCCTTTTATTGAAGAAACTAATTCCTGGATGGAAAATCTTGATACTAAGTGGTCTCAAACGGAAGTGAGAGTTTCTGTTTTAGAGGAAAGAGTCAGTGATGTGCAAGATGAACCTAATAAAATTGCTAACTTGGAGAAGGAAGTGGCAAAATTGAAGACACTTGCAGAAGATTTGGAAAACAGAAACAGGCGCAATAATCTTTGCCTTTATGGATTACCGGAGGGTCTTGAAGGGAGTGGTCCAATTTCATTTTTTACTTCATTCTTTCCAAAGTCAGTAGACCTACCATCTTCTACAGTCTTGAACATCCAAAGGGCACATCGCATTGGCCATCATCCTCTACATTCCTCCATATATCTAAACAAAGAGGCATGATTATTTTCTTTCTTGAATTTACTGATCTATTGAGAGTGCTTAATGCTGCAAAAGCCAAAAAACAACTCTCTTGACAGGGAAGTAAAATCTTCATCTCACAGGATGTGTCCAAAGATACAGCAGACAGGAAGAAAGCATTTTTGGATCTTCGTCCACAGCTTTGTGACTTGGGAGATCGTTTTTGATTATTCCATCAGTGTTTGTTCAAAGTGACATATCAAAACAAGACCACTTCATATACCTCCCCTGCAGCTCTTTGCGATTTTCTAAGACTACACTATACAAACCCTATGGAAACAGTTGGTCCTTCTACACGTTTAATAGATACGTTTCTTAATTTATTATGCCCTTGTCCATTTCTATTATGATACAGTTGATGATCCTTTATATGCAGTCTATACACTATATTATATTGATGTGACTATAGGTCCTTTTTGTTGATGTATTGTTTTCCTTCCACAGGTTCCTGGTGTTCTATAATCATTATTTTTGCTTGTAACATTTGTCTGTTGATGCGTTCCGTTTCCTTGTTGTGCCGTCTTCAGTCTGTGCTGTCACCACCCCTCTCCTATTGTTCATTCATCTCAGGTATGTTTTTGCAGTCGTCTTTATTTGACATGTACTGTCTCTTCTTGTTTTCTTGAATATTTTCAGTCTTTTTTCTTGCTGTTTCCCCTTTACTCTTCTCCCTCTTTGTTTTTCTTGTTTTCCTTTCCCCTATATGTATTTTCAGTTATTTATAGTACAAGACCTTTCGTGTATATATATATATATATATATATATGGTCTGTGACATAAAAATTCAGAGTTATTTCCTGGAATGTCAAAGGATTTACTAACCCAATAAAAAGGCAGAGAATTTTATCCCACTTAGCTAAATATAATTCAGACTTGGTTCTTTAACAAGAGACCCATTTGATGGATTCTGAAGCTCTGAAACTTAAAAGAGGTTGGGTAGGAAATGTTTTTACTTCTCCTTCATCTACAAAGAAAATTGGTGTAATTGTGCTCTGCCATAAAAAAAAGTATCAGTAAATGTTATTTCACAAGACTCAGATTCTGATGGTAGGTGGCTCTTTGTGAAGTTAAGTATTAATGGGATTATAATGACTATTGGTAAGATTTATGGTCCTAATCATTCAGATTATCTTTTCTGGCCTAATGTTACTAAACAATGTTTGCATTATAATGATGAATGTTTTCTTCTTGGGGGGGATTGCAATCAAATGATTGATCGTTTTATAGATAGGCAATCTGTAATTACATTTTCTCCACATAAAATGCATAAACAATTAGAGGCATTTCTCTCACAATGTAATTTAATTGATTCTTGGAGAACCTGTAATCCTGACAGTAGGGATATTTCATTTTATTCTCCATCACATGGCTCCTTATCTAGACTTGACCATATTTTTGTTTCAAAATCACTATCCCAAAATCTTATTAATTCCTCCATTGAACCTATGGTAATCTCTGAACATGCTCCAGTCATCACAGACTTTGATTTGCTCCCGGTGCATCCCAAATCCAATAGGTGGCGATTTAATAATTCTTTGTTGCTTGATTTTAAATGTTCCACTTCCTTTGTTGCCTTTGCAGAGGAATTTTTCTGATTTAATGATGACTCTCATGTTGCCCCACAATTGTTATGGGATTAGTTTAAGGCTGCGGCTCGTGGTCATATATTAAACTTTGTCTCTAATAAAAAGAAAACTTTTAATGCACACTATCAATCTCTACTTCTCAAAATTAAACGGTTAGAACATCAATATTATTCTTCCTCTTCTAATTTTAATCTACAAGAACTTATTCACACAAAATTGCAATTTAACAAAATCTTGATGGATAATGCCTCCTCTTTTCTTCTACGTAGTAGTGCCAGCTATTATGGAGGTCAAAATAGATCGGGGAAACTTCTGGCTAATTATTTAAAAGTACGAAAGCAACGCCACACAGTGAAGTCTATAGTTACAGATACTGGAGGGTCCCTTTTTAAAGATGATTATATCTTAACTGAATTTGTTATTTATTACCAGAAACTTTATACTCCTGAATCAGTCCCGACCTCTTTACAGATTGATGATTATTTAGAGAACATTCCAAACCCTAATAAGATGCTAGTTGATGTTTCTTCACTTGAAGTAGATATTTCTTCGTCAGAAATTTTTAAAACCCTTCAATCTCTAAAAAAAAAGTTAAAACTCCTGGTCCGGATGGATTTACAGTGGAATTTTTACTACATTTTTCTGACATTTTACTTCCCAAACTTTTACAGCTTTTTTAATTCTTCACGGGTTCTGGTTGTACAGGGGGAACATTTCAAGAAGCTTCGATTTGTTTAATTCTAAAGGAAGGTAAGGATCATACCTTCTGTAAAAATTATAGACCAATTTCTCTCCTCAATACAGATTATAAAATCTTTGCTAAATGATTAGCCTTACATCTTGATACCCTTTTACCTGCGCTGATAAATAAGGAACAAATGGGTTTTGTCAAAGGTAGGCTTGCTTCTGACAACGCTAGAACATTCTTCAATGTACTCAGCAAAGCTCCCGCTCTTTTGTACTCCTTAGCAGCAATTTCCATAGATGCTGAGAAAGCGTTTGATCAGTTAGACTGGTCTTTTCTATTAAAAGCTTTAGCCTGGCATGGTTTAGGGCCGCATTTCATTTAATTTATCTCTTTGCTTTATCAATCCCCAATGGCATTGATATTGGTGAAAGGGAAAATGTCCAGATACTTTGTATTACGTCGTGGTGTTCGTCAAGGGTGTCCTCTCTCTCCGCTCCTATTTATTCTAGCTCTAGAGCCCATTTTATCCTGTATTAAAAATAACATTAAAATTGAATGTTTCCAATATGGTGAGAAACACTTAAAATTAACGGCATATGCAGATGATATACTTTTATGTATCTCAAATCCTGACCCCTCAGTTCCGTCTCTACTTCGAGAGATTGAAGATTTTTCTTTGATTTCAGGTTATAAGATAAATTCAGATAAAACTAAAATCCTTCCTCTTACAACATTTTGTTTTAGATCATCGTTCGATATTACTGGCTTTCACTGGAATTCGTCCAGGATCAACTATTTAGGTATTTGGTTCACCTCATCCATCAACAATTCCATTGAAATAAATATCTCGGATGCTTTAGAGAAGGTTGATAGATCCCTTTTGTTATGGAATACCTTATTTTTATCTTGGTGGGGTCGCCTGGACTCTATCAAAATGATGATTTCTCATAATATTCTATATATCCTATCCATGATTCCGATTCTTCTACCTGTTACTTTTTTTAAACAACTGGACTCCAGATTGTCTAAATTCCTCTGGAACAAAAAGAAATCTAGAATCTCCCTTAATCACCTTCATCATTCTATATAGGAGGGAGGAGCCAATTTTCCTGATTTCAGACTATGGGGGTCATTCCGACCGCCGGGGCCGGGGATGCGGGAGCACCGCCAACAGGTTGGCGGTGCTCCTCAGGACATTCTGACCGCGGCGGTTCAGCCGCGGTCAGAACAGGAAAACCGGCGGTCTCCCGCCTGTTTTCCGCTGTCCTGCAGAATCCTCCGCTTCTTAAACATACTTGTGCTCTTCATTATCAATAAAAAACATTTATTTTGGAAATCCTGGAGACAAAGAAATATAGCGTGGGTCAAAGATTTATTTTCCAAAGATACTACACTTTCTTTTTCACAATTCCAACTTTTATTTCTTTGTCCTAATTCATTTATGCCTAAATATCTTCTTCTTATTAATATTATTTTGGATTTACTTTTTTCCTTGCCTTCCCCTCTCTCTTCTTCGGAATTACCCCTTTCTCTTCCTCCTTTTTACCTGCTCTCCTAAGGCATCAAATATTTATAAACTTTTTCATTCTCCTGTTTTGACACGACCTAAATCTAAAATTGAATCTCAATGGGAATTTGATGTGGAATGTACCTGGACTGTTTCCTTCTGGAATAAGATATGCATCGATCTTATAAAATATATAGATCAGCTTCTACCAAACAATCTCTTTTCTTTCTTTACCACAGACTTTATTTTACCCCCTCAACTATAGTAAAGTTTTGGAATCCTCAAATTCAAACTGTTAGTCCTCTGGTAACCCAAAGGGAGATCTTACTCATATCCTTTCTGAATGTCCTCCCACTGTCTCTTTTTGGAGAAATGTTTGGCGTCAGCTTACCTCTATTTTTCATTTGCCTTCTCAATTATCTCCCTCAGTGCTTTTTCTAGGTAGCTTCTCTGATGACATAGTTTCAGATGCTGATCATTTAAAACTGTTGGATTTCATGTTAGCTCTAGCCTTTCAGCAAATTACTCTTAATTGGAAAAATTCATCCAACATTTCCTATAAAGCTTGGTGGGTATAATGTTTGCCATTACCGTAGACTAGATATTGCTTTTACCTCTTTATCCTGCCCCTCCATAAATACAGATCTGTATTGGTTACCTTGGAATGATTATCTTAATACTGTTGCTGGCAATTCTACAAATTGTACATTATCTGAGAATTTAAGCCACCATGAATTGTTTATTTTCTCAGTTCTTGTTTGAATTTATAATTTAGTTCAACTTTATGCTTTATTGAATATCACTGTTTTTAGCTTTTTAATACCCACTGTATCTTTCTTATTTTAATTGGTCTTGTTCCATTTTGTATTGTTTTTCCCCATTTTATATTTTAAAATGTTAAACAGCTTTTACAATTCATTTCAAATTTATATCATTATGACAGATATCTTGTATTGTTATTATAAGACCCATATGTATTTTGATTTTAATAAAGCTGATTTACCTTAAAAAATAGAAATGATTAGTGGTGCTGGTAATGAATAATCTCTCCAAGAATATTATTATGTTTAAAGGAAAAGGCAAACACAGTTACATTTCTACATCAGAGGTTCAGAGAGCCTGTATAATAATAATACTAGTATCATGGACCATCCTATTCCAGATTTCCTAACCCTATTCCAAATTTCCTAAATTACATTTTGGGATTACTAATAAATTGCAATGAATGATTTCTACAGTTCTCATCTCATTCTCAATCTTTCAATGCATAGATTGGATGCATGCAAAACTAATACACATCACTGGGAAATTGCTTGGCAGTTGGCACTGTTTGAGCTACATAAGCTAAAGGCACAGAGATGTGAGAGAACATGCACACTCACTAATACTAATATAGTAAGGATGACTTTCTTAGACAGGGCACAGGAGGAGTCTCTGCATTACTTCTTAATCAGCCCAAGCAGCGCCAAAAACAAGTACAATTAGGTAGAGCTGAGCACCTGTCTAGATGACGATCACATAATGTTATATTTGTAACATAGATTTAACTTACCTGCCTGTGAGCCAGCATACTTTCTGTTTGGGAAGAAACTATTAGCAGAAAACACAACTAATAATTAATTATTATTCACTGATCCCCGCAACCTCGAAGCCTAGCAGGTCGAGCAGGTCCATCTCCCGATCTATGCTGTTGTCCGGCTGTTGCTGGGTGCGCCAGTCCCCAGAGCTGCGGAGCCCGGCGCACCCTTTCACAGCCTGCTGGTGCTCCCAGAGGCAGTACCCAGATCTGGGTCTGCCGCCTGCTGCCTAGGTGGAGGGGAGGTGGCGCTGCACGTAGAACACCAACGCAGCCATCTCCACCTCGGAAAACATGGGGTGAGGCTGCACCCATTCACGCCACCCCGCCCGCAGGGAAGACGGCAGGTGATCGCAGTTCGGGGGCCTGCCCATGGCGCTGTGGACTTGGGGAGGGGAAGAGATAAGGAAGGATTGGGAAGAAGGAAGGGAGAAAAAAAATAAAGCAAAAAAATTAAAAAGTAAAAAAGTCGCAAAACAAACACACAAATTAGGGGAAAAGTTAAAATATAAAAGATAAAGAGAAAAGGTAACATAATAAAAAGAAACTAGAGGAAAATAGGTTTTAAAAGTGGGGAATGGGAAAGACATAGAGAGGATACAACTAGGCTCCAGCACCATAACAAGTAAAAAAAACAAGATGGCTGCATCAATGCGAACCACGTGGTGCAGTTTGTGCGAAAATTTCAACGGGACGATGTACTTCGCATTGCCAGTGACGGTAAACGTCACGGTGGCGGGCGTGGCAAGAATCTCTGCCTGCTAGCAGAACTCCACGTAGCACAACAGAGTTTTTTTTAGACTTTGCGTAGTTCTGTGTTGGTAGGCTACGCAAACTCTGCCCAGGCTTAAATATAAGGTGACAGGCTTCCCTGGCTTTTGTTGCTGGGTCTCAGGGGACCCCTCCCCCACCTCCCTAGGCTAAAACATTTTTAAAAAAAAATGTTTTCTGAAATCCTGTCTTTCTCCCACTGAATCACTGTAAAAATAAAAATGGTAGAGGGGAGTGGCAGCTAGGGCCCAGGGATCAAACCGAATGTACTTAATTGAAATATGGTGAGGAGGGTGTGTGTGGGACCCCCTCCATCAGCCGATTTCATTCTCGGGACCCCATACCTCTGGGTCCGGTGCCTTTTTTTGAAGGGGAGGGGGCATGGGTTCCCTCACTGAGCTGATTTTGCCCCCATCCTACAGGGCCTGGAAGATTTTTAAGAAGGTGTGGTGAAGACCCCCCATCCTCCAGCCGGTTTTGGCCTGGAGACCCCATCTCCTGGGGCCAGCCATATTTCTGAAAGGGGAGGGGTAGAGTGGCCTCCCTCTCTGAGTCTGGAAAGGCCCAATAGAACCTCTTCCAAGGGCAACTATTTTAAAAAGGGGAGAGAGGCTTGGATCCCCTCCCCAAGCCACCAAAAGCCCCAGTAAGATCATTCCTTGGGGCCAGCAACTTCTTGTGTCCCATGAAGCCCACCGCTTGGGTACACATTGTCTCTGCCCATAACACTGCAGGCATGGAAAACCTGTCTGGACCTACCCGGCAGGAGCTGCAAAAAAGCTCCAGCTGTTTGGGAGCATTAAATTATTTCCATGCCTTCACTTGTGGGGCTCCCCCTGTGGCACCCAATGTTGTATTTTGTGGTTTCATTGGGCATTGGGGAACACACATTAGGCCCTGGAAGATGGGGACCCCAGGGCGTGTAGAGGCTCAGGAGGAGGGCGACGCACCCCCTCCCCTTAAAAAAATATGCCACAGGGAATCAGTTCCTTGGAGCCTGTAAAGGTTCCGGTAGGGGACCACCACTCCTCCCCTTTAAATGAATCTTGGCCTGGGCGTTGGGTTCCCAAAGGCCTTCTGAGGCTTGGGGAGGGGAACTGCATGCCCCTCCCCTATATTTAAAAGAAACATGATTAGTAAATGAGCCGTAAGAGCCGCTCTTTTACTATTCACTGCTCCTACCAAGGAGCACCCCATGATGCCCAAAAGCATTTTTTAGCAACTTTATTCTCACTTTATAAGCAAATAAATTCAACACAACTACACATGCATAAACAATATGTTTTGTCACAGACGCGAGTAATGTGATGCATAAGTAACCAATGTAATATTATTGCATTTGTTGGGTACAGGTGGTTACCCAAGGGTGACCATGCCAAAGAAACAAGGAAAAATGAATCCAGATAAGCATATTTCCAACATCAATGAGCATTCCAGCAACATTCTTCTTTCCTCCCTCCCTGAATCCCCCGATTCAAACAAATTCCCACCCTGTCAAGGCCTACAAGGCCCGCAGTAGCTGTCAGACCCTGCCAGCACTAAGGCTTGTCGTGCAGAGTTATTTTTCACATATGTTATTAAGGGGGTCCATATTTTGTCAAAGGGCAGTCTTGTGTCTTGTACTGCGGCTATCAAACTCTCCATAGCAGATGAATCCCAAATCTTGGCCCACCACAAAGACATAGTAGGGATCTCTGGACCCTTCTATTGGAAGGCAACCACCAGTCTTGTTACCAGAAAACAGTGCGTGATCAGTTTATCTGCAGGGGGTTAGGTGGGTAGAGTTCCTCCTCATCTGGTACCCCCAGGAGCACCTGAGGGGGGGTGGTGATTGAGCGTGATTTGCAAGCTCTCAGATTTGATTCCAAAAAACGGCAACCACTGGACATTCCCACCACATATGGATATATGTACCCCGAGTCCTACACCCCCGCCAACAGCTCTCACTCGTCCTCATCATATGGGACAGATGAGCTGGGGTGAGATACCAGTGCAGGAGCAACTTATAACCACTTTTGTTGTATTGAACACACATAGAGGTCTTAGCTGCTCTCTGACATATTGTGCCTCAGTCGCCCTCGTCACTTTCTATACCCAGATCCTGTGGCCACTATATGACATACAATATATCAAATCTTAGTGATGTCTAGGGGGGTTTCCGATGCTCTATAGACATGTGAAACCTCTTCCACCTTGTCTCTGGCATTCAGAATATCTTCTAGCAAATGCATCTCCAGTGTCTCCACCTGGAGAGTGCTGGCCTGTTCATCCCAATGAGTCAGCTGCATCACTCTGTACAGGTCAGTGTGATGTAATGAGAAACCAGTCACACACTGGTCCCCGGTCTTAGGGACTACATCTACTAATAAATCTTGAAGTGTGAGCTCCGCACCCCTACTCCAGCCGCAAAACCTCCCTTACAGTAAACCCAGTGGAACATCTAGGTTACCAAGAAATGGGGTATGCGGGGAGGGGCATAGCCTAAACTGACAAGTGGGGCAGTTTGTCTCCAGTGATGTAAGGTGGACAAGGAAGAGGACAGCAAACAGCCAATGGGAGGAAGGCTGTGTAGCGGTGATCATGGTAGATCTTTACGGGGGAGATTGCATGAGAGCTTTTCAAACCAAACCCAGTGCTTAGTGGGGTCAAAGATCCAGTCCAACGCTGGACAATTTGAGCAGCATTAAATAGCAAGCCACATTTGGAACTCCAAACCCACCATCCAACAAGGAACGAGAGAGGGCTGCTTTAGCCACACTAGGGTGCTTAATGTTCTATGCAAATGGCCATACCTTCTGGATGAATGTGACCACTGCTTTCGGAATCAGGAGTGGGAGAACCCTGACCACATATAGAAGTATCTATAAGAAGTTCATTGTGAAACAGTGGATTCTGCCCGTCCAAGAAATCTTCAACTGACCCTATCTATAGATGTCCTTAAAGAGAGTGTCCAGGAGAGGTGGTATGTTAAAAGGGAATACATCCAAAGGGTCTTGCAGGACAGAAACCCCTAAATACATCACCTCGTTAGGAGGCCATGCAAACCCCCTGGACTCAACCTGTTGTTGAAGAGCAGTTGTCAAGGGACCCACCCTCATACCGACCAATTTTTTTGTAATTGATTTGGAAGCTAGATACCCCCATTCTCTATCGAGGTGGCTTCAAGTGCATCTAGAGAAGCATTATGGTTAGTCAGAAAACAGAGTGTGTCATCTGCAGACATTCCGATCTTTACTAGTGTATTAACCATAGGAAGCTCTTGTATGCCAGATTTGCCAGAACATTCTGTATAAGAGAACCATGACAAAGGGAGAACAACACTGGAGATCAGAGGCATCCCTGACAGGTGCCCCGGCATAGCGTAATTTGGTCAGACCTGAGTTCTTGTGACTTACAGCCACATGCACAAAGCTTTTTTCTTGTTGAAAACGGCCCGATTTGCAGAATTGGGCCGTTTGCAAGTGTCATGTAGACCACAATATATTATTCATAGTATTTCAGTAAACCAAATTCATGCCTTTGACTGTGTCCATCAACGTACCGCATCATCTATAGAATATAACCAAATTAAGCCCGTAGTAGGCAAAACCACATTTATAGTGTGAGGTCTTCATAACGCTTTCAGACTGTCTTATATAATTGATCATATACTAATGAACAAACATCTGTATCTAATTGTGTCCATCCTGTTGCCATATCCTCTGTAGACTCTGTTCCCAAATTAAGGCTATAGTGAGCATAACCATATAATTTTCCATATACAATAGATTATGCAAACATAAAAAACAGGGAAGTATAAGAATTGAGTTGATAGAAATTAGCATATCTATAGGGATTTTGAAGTTATGTCTACTGGAAAAGGAGAAAAGGGTAGTGGTGTAGATGTTCAACAAAAACCACTTCCTTTTCCTCTCAAAGTGAAAAAAGTAAAGAGAAACATTGAAATCTCCACCAACATGGGTTCTCCAGCCCATCTGAGAGGCAGGCAATTCTATAAATACACTGCTGTTATTAGGATAACATAAGTATTAGTCACCCACATGGATATTGAGCTCCTCTTCCATATTCAATCCTATCAGAATTCTAGATTCTCAATTAATGATGTATTTTGACTCTTAACATGAGAGCTCTATTACCTCCTCTAGGTTGTCTTTTTATATTCCCAATAGCATAATAGTTGAGCATATTTCTGTTGCTAAACTGATAATCAGCAAAATTATGTGCAACATGGTAGTGCTTATCCTTATTATCTATTGCCCTCATGTGTTCTACAATGTGTTTCTATACAGTGTGAA
Source organism: Pleurodeles waltl (assembly GCF_031143425.1). NCBI lineage: Eukaryota > Metazoa > Chordata > Amphibia > Caudata > Salamandridae > Pleurodeles > Pleurodeles waltl. The sequence goes on from NC_090451.1 coordinate 142,664,446, forward strand.
TGGTATTTCCAATGTGACTTTTTTGCATAGGCATTCTACATTGTGGATGACAAAATTGAAACTGCAACTCAAAACCTGATGTAACATTGTATAGCTGCAACCATGCAAAATTAGGTACTGTTTGATGGTTTCACTATTTCTGTTGGCTTTACATTTACTGCAGGGGAAAAAGCCCTTTGGATCAGACTTTAAGCTTGGTAATGTGTCTGACAATTCCCTCTGCATAAGGTGATCCCTCAAAGATCTGTCTTTCTTGTATGTGATACTTGGTAAGTCACCAATTGTGTTTTTTATGATGGCATCACATAATAGCATCTATCAATACATATTTATAATAATATTCTTGGTGTCAATGAACAGTATAACATTCCTTGTTTTCTAGGTGACCTTGCTTCCTGTTTTAGGAAATGTATACTCACTGAAGTGAACCATAGGTTAAATAAGTGATTTTATAGTTAGGTATGGTAGCATGATCTTCTCTTACGTTAACAACAACCCAGAACTTTCACTGGAAAAAAGAGGCTAAAGTGACAATACGTTAGCAGAAATAAGATAAGAACTAATGTTTGAAACTAAAAACAACACTGAAATTCACCATTAATAGTTTACTGAGCTACTTATAACTTGTGCCACTGCTATGCGCTGCTTATGACAGCACATATTACATCACACATGACAAGTTAAATGACATATTTGAAGATATTGCAGGGGGGTTTGCCAAAGGGCCTGTGTCCAATCCCAGGGCATGCATTCAGTCCTCCATAGTAGTCCCTCTGCAGGGTTCTCAACCGCTGATGTACACATAGTACGTAGCAAGGGTTGCTTTTGAGGTTTTGCATCACGGCCAGTCCCTGTGATCAACCCTGCACAGGTAGCCAACTCCACCGCGCACAAAGATTCATCCCCAAAATTGTTACTATATATAAAATTATTAGGCGACTGAGAAGATGGGTAGGGAGAGTAAACAGAAGACATGTGCAAAGGGGATGTTGTACTTAAGCAGACATCTGCTTCTTTAACTATTTTCATCCCATTTAAAAATGCATTATGCTTCAAATTACTAAAATATCATGCCTCCCTCATATATTTAATCCACTCGTTTCATACCTGCATTGACATCTCAATGCTCCTTTACTTCAGTCTGCCGCATCCGGAAAGGCTTTAAATTCAACAGTTTTTATTCCAACAAAGTGGTATTCAAGAGTGCCTCACTTTAATCTTGAATATCAAAGGTTAGTGTTCTATTTCTTCATTAGAACTCTATAGTGAAGCTGCAGTTGATACAGGGAGTTAAATGACAGACCAGTGCTAGTGTTGTAAGTCCATGTTTCACTCTGCATGTCAGAATGTTTTACTGATATGTAGGATCATTGACATAATATAAATCAAAAATATTATGACACATAAATATTGTGTCAAAGATATCGATCACAAAAATATAAAAAAATACCATTTAACACTAATATCATTAAAAACATACAAAATTACTGATTTGTGTGTATGTATATATATATATATATATATATATATATATATGTATACATATATATATATTTATATATATATGATTTAAAATAGTAAATCTTACATATTTTTATATATAATATTAATATAATGTAAACTAAAAAAATGTAAGTAACATGTTATACTATATATAAATATATACTTACACACATAAATATGTGTTAGCATGTTTATATATACATATATAACAACACCATTATTAAACATACATTTTACATTATATTCAATCATTTTTTTATTTTTTTATTAACTACTATAAAAAGCAAATATATATACACACACACACACACACACACACACACATATAGACATATATATATATATATAAACACATAAAACATAAAAGAATTATGAAATCAAATGTGAGATACTCTGTTGAAAACAACAAGGAGGTGTACTGACTGCTGGGACCCCACTTGCACCAGGGGACGCCGTTCCCCACCTAGAAACATGCTTGGGGGGGTGGTTGCTGAGTGCTGACTGGAGGGGCTGGGGCCACTGATGCACTACAAACCCACTCTGCATCCTCGCAGCACGGGACTATGATGAAGACAGCCAGGTGGCGGACTGAGTGCTGGGATCCCACTTGCAACTGGGGACACCACCACCAACCGAGGACAGGTTGCTGAGTACTGCCTAGAGGGGGCAGGGCCACTGACAAACTACAAAGCCTCTCTGCATCCCCACAGCGTGGGATGTGCGCAGGGCGTGCCCGGTTGAAGACCAGGCCTCTCTGCAGTCAGGCGAGGGTGGGCCACCCACCTTTCCTCAAGCCCTTTGAAGGACTACAGAACGTAAAACCACTCGCAGAGGGCTATCTTATTAGAGCTTGCCCTTCATTGATCTCTTTTCCCTGCATTGCTGTAACCTTAGTCGGGACCAAGGGCAAACGCAAATCACAATGAACAGGGGATCTGAAGGCAACCCCACCAGCCACATCAAACATCCCTTGACGTGCTGGCTCTCATTGTACTAATGAGACTACTGGATTCGGGCCACAGCACCACCAGGCTGTGGGGAAGTTGGCCCAATCCACACCTTGTGACAACTGTCGGCCTAACTCTTTCAGCCAGCTAGCAGTACCTCACCTTCATCTGGAAGTGAAAGCCAGGTGCATGACATTCCGACTTCTCAGGAAAATAGTGGTGCAACAGATCTCATCATTTTCTCTCAAATACATTCAGCTCACACATTCAAAGACAGACAGAAACAAAGATTGGTTCAATATGCTTTATTAAACCAATTGCATTTTAGATAAAATAGCATGTACTACAATGATTAGGATGATAAAACATAATATTAATAATGCAGTGACAAAGAAAGTGATATGTAAGAAAAGTCCCACCACTGTGTTGGAATTCCTACCTACGCCACTAAAGTACTATATTAGAGCACTGCAGTTTTAGCCCTCATCCACCCTTCAGAATCCAGAGGAAAACAACATCCCTCATACCTGGATTTGGCAGTAGCAAAGAAGGCTGTTAGTCTACTAAGCGTCCCCTCTCATGAAGGCAGAGAAAGGACACCAAGTCTCAGCAGACAGCCGCAATGGAGCGACATCATGTGGTAGCAGTCTTCGGGCTGGAACTTTCCCTCTAACGTATAGGGGGCAGAGGGATGTTTCATAATAAAGCACCTTGTGTTCTGAGAACCCTGCCCTAATTAAGAACACATATGTTTCTTGTGAAGTGACAAAGAGTTTGGTGTTTCACTTTGTACTGACAACATATTGGAGACAGACTTAAGCAAAGCACAGAATGAGAATGTCAGAGGAAAAGGAATGAAAACAATTTCTGTGGAAAGAGTGAATTAGATAAAGAAAAATAAAACATCACTGCGGAAGAGAGCTTCTGCTAAAAAAATAAAAATTAATAAAATAAATTGTAAGTAGGCTAAAGGGCACAGGCTAAAGGGCACAGGCTGCAGGCCTACGGCTAAAATAGCGTGCCCATAAAAAGCTGCTGAGGTAACCTTACGACACCTTCTATTACTATTTGTCTTCGGTAATGGGTGCCATAAACATGCAAATCGGGCATGTAGAGGAAAAAATAGATGCTGTCAGGTGAAATTCTCTATGCTTATCCACGGCTGCTGCCTCAGATATACTGCAATAATGCGTCACCATGAACAGTGACTTTCTGGCACCTGGTACAAAAGTGGGAGTGGGGACTAGTGAAAGCAGGAGCCCTAGCAATGTTGCAAGATCTGAAGCAACTGAGATGGGCAGAGATCACTTGGCCTGTGGCAACTCTGACGGGCCCTGTGACGTTGTGGACCTGGCCGCGGACTTATTAACAGCCACTACTGATCTCCCTTCACAAACAGACTAACAACCCCCAAAACAGGAGGCACAATTAGCAGAGACCATCAAACAGGAAATCCCAGCATCAGCCCCTGAAAAAGGGTGGGCCCGGTGACCTTCCTCCTAATAATGGGCTCAAAGTGAAACCTCTAAAACATCCATAGTAGAACAGCTAGGTGCCTTGATAAAAGCCCACAGCAATGACTTATTTCTTAGACTGAAATCACTTGTGAGATCTTTAAAAGAGGAAAAGATTGATCAGGGGTTTGAAAAAATTATAGGCTCCCACGGCCATTCACCACACATCCAGCTGGGTGATCTTCCTAAGGAGAATAATCCATTGGCCCCCTATACAACCTCTGTACTCCGGGCTTTTGCCTTTCAACTCTCTCGTGGATCTGCACAGTGCCCACCCACTTTAACGTCTGCCACCTGCCCTGCTCCTGAAGTTCCCCGCAACATCCCTAGAGGGTCCTCAATAAAAGAAGTTCTTTCTGGTGCAGCAGGGGACCCCTTCAAAGACCGACTCAAAATCATCTGCTCTGGGCACGTTTACACCTTCCCCCGAATCAACCCCTTATTCTCATTCTCAAGCGTGTTCCCATCTTGTTCCTATCTTACACATGGGGAAAAAGAATCAGACAAGGACTTGAAGCAAAATACCCTGCACTGACTCAGTTCTAATGCCGGGGAAGTGGTGGGCCTTTCGCATGAGATTTTAACAGTGAGAAGAGTGTCGGGTGTGGGTCATTGCCCAGTATCTCCTGATAGGAAATGCATTGTTGTAAATTTTCGATCCCCCAGGATGGTGAGGAACCTACTAGCAGCACTTAGACACCTTGCTGGCTCTCCTTGCTGAATTAGAGTGCTACCCCTAGGATGTTTTTACAGCCCACTCAGGATTTTCCACAAAGTGGTATCTGCAAACCATAAGGACTCTGCCAACCTAGCAGCTTGTCCACAGTCCCCCTTGATCCCACTCATTAATCGTTACTCCTCCTTAAGTAACCTTGATGAGAATGATTGACTCCTATTTGGTATACGTGGAACCAGGTTCCCCACTAACTCCCGCAGTACCGGATTCTGTCATAGGCCAAGAGGGGGCAGCGCATGTGGGAACACTGCCCCTTTGCTACCTGATTTAAACTCAACCCTTTCTGTCTTGTCCTGGAATATTGCCGGGATCTGTTCAATATTTGAGAATGAGGAATAGTCAGGTTTCGTCACAGTTTTCAATTTGATCTGCCTCCAAATGTCCTGGGCCTTGAAGAATTTCCACATAAATGGCTACCGCTCATACTGTAATCCTGCTGTCCCTGCTACCTCAGGGAGGGCAATGGATGATCTAGCTGCTCTCATCTCTGTGCATAACAAGGTAAATGTTAAACCCTAGAATGCTGCACACATAGAAAAAGCAAAAACGAGGAGAAATAAATGTTTTTCCCCTCGTTGCGCCACTCTAATACCACCCCTGAGGTGGCATCAGTTTTTGGCATTGCACAGGGTTTACAATTTCTCATAAATCAGTATCAAAAGCAATGGATGTTGCATGGAAATGCCCACAACAATGCCCATTGAATGCCCCTCTGTGGCAGAAAACTGCGTTGAGGGGGCCATATGTACAAGGTGGCGTTAAGCCATACAAAGTGGCTTAGCGCCGCCCTGTAAATATAGAAAAGGGCACAGCGCCACCTGAGCGTTTGTGAAAGTGAAGCTCTGGTGATGCTAGGGGCTTGTAAGTGAGCCCCTTAGTTTCTTCCCCCTGGTACCAACCATTTTGATTCTGTTGCCCTGGTTTTGTAAACACCTTGATCGTGAACTCCTACCCCAACATCTTTGACCAGCAAAATTCATACATTGCTGTTATGTTAAATGAGGTAATCACACATGTAAATACCACCAGTTATCCCCTTTGCATTTTGTGGGTAGGGGATTTTAATTGCCCGGTTTGCAATTTTAGCCATTCAGGGGTCTTAGGAGTGGAAAACCATGCACTGACTCATTTTAGGCACTCCAACTATGGGGATGACTTGAACAATATTGATATCGCAAACAAATTAGCCTTCCTGTCTGATTGTGTGAAAGGTTTGCCTTCTTATCTTCCAACTTTCACGGGATGGAACAAGTCTAGCACTATTGATTTTATAATTCTAATTGGTTGGTCACACACTTCATGTTAATCCACACTGCACCAGTGATCTCATCCCTTTAGTAGCCCACCTAAAAGTAGAACTCAGGTCAGTGGAACCTAAGTCCGCAGTTATTCCTATTATATACAGCTCAAATAAAGGCCCTAGAATAAAATGGGAATGGGTAGACCCAAAAGATTTGAGGCAAAGGTTGTGAGTGAAAATCGCGAGCTAATCAATAGTTGTTTGTCAGTAGAGGGTACTTCTTCCTCCCTGGTAAAGGACTCTGAGAACTTGAGCTTGGCCATATCACTTGAGCTAACAGCTTAACGTCCCACTCACCCTCTCCCCTATTTGTTGGTGGTTTGATAGCACCTGTACAAAAGCCCATAAACAGCTAATAACAGCCCTTAACGCTGTCTCAAAAAACAGGGAAGTGATTATTACTGCATGGTAAAACTATAAAGCCATAATTGGTCAGAAAGACTGAGTTTAGATCTGATCTGGACTTCTTCAAAAATAACCCTGCTCTCTGGGCCCCAATGCTCACGAACATCTTTAGAGCAGCTATTATTGGCCCACTTCCTCCAACTTGAAAAGAAGCCATCGTGGTCCCGATTTTTAAAAAAAGTTGATTGGCATGACCCAGTATTTTACAGGCCAATTTCCTTAATTGATTCTATGGCCAGGGTCCTGGGTAGGGTCTTATTGGTGAGACTAGAAGAGTGGGCCAGTGCAGTCAACATTCTATCGGGGGATCAATACGGCTTTAGGCAGAAAATGGGAATGGTTGAGCAGTGTCTTAACCCCTCGCTAATCGTTGGCATGTGGGAGATGATGGGTGACATGTGACTGTAAGAATGACTGATTAGTCTCCTTCGGAGATTACATTGGAACACCACTGTTAAAATACAATATGGTCCTGGTGGCACATGTACAGATTCTCTAGTCTCAACCTATTCGCCCGCCAGGGATCTATTTTGGCTCCCTTTCTGGTCCTCATCTACAAATATAGCATGGAAGCCTATTTATTGCAAAAGAAACTCAATTTCCCGAGGGTTGGCAATCGTTTTATAACTTCACTCCTTTATCCAGATGATGTGGTTATCCTTGTGAGGACTTCCATCTACTTTCAGAAACCCCTAGATGCTTTTGTAGAGTTCAAGTCTTCTTTGGACTTGAAAAACATTAATCGCAAATCCTATATAACGATCTGCGGTCCAAAGAAAAATAGGCCCAATACTTTATACATTCAGGGAAAACTCGTTGATAAAGTACCAAGTTTTTGTTACCTAGGGATTCTTTTGAACACACAGATAAAGTGGAGCCCTTTGCTGGTCTCCAGGGTGAAACAAATAAACAGGGCAATTGATGCAATTTTTTATGCTTCGCGGCCAAGCTAGGACATAGGCCAATAAGGGAAATGATAGTTCTCTACAAATTCAAGTGTTTTACAATTGCCACCTATGGGGCAAGACTCTGTACGGTCACTGCAACTGTTCCAAACTCCAAGTCGTAGAGACTTAGGAGGCTTTTGATGATCCATCAAGGATCTTCAACCTCCTTTTGTCATGTAGAGGTGGGTTTGAACTATATAGAGGACCATCTAGGCTTGCGCCCCCTGTTATTGAATTTTCTAGACATTGTCCAGGACTGCTTGACCTTTTCCAATCATGAAAAAATTCCCTTGCTGGGAAACGTAAAGCGTACTCTTGGCTATTTGGGCTTCACATGCATCTCTGACGACCCAAATCAGATCTCGCCCTCAGCCAGAGCCCAAATAAAGACAGCGTACAGTGGAAGGGCAAAGATCAACCAATGGAAACAATCCCTCCAGCCAACGTTCCCGAGTCATTATGATGCTGTGCTTCATAGTCATTAGATGCAGTTTTATTTATCTTACATATCAACTTCCCAATACAGATTTTATTTAACCAGGCTTCATTTGGGCACTGTCCATTTTTTAGTAGCATGCCCAGTTCGAGGTAGATGACTGGAGAACCTTCCCCCATGCCCTTGCAATAGCACTCCCTGACATCGCACATTGCACTTTCTTCTTTTTTTGTGCACTTTATAGAGCCACAAGATCAACTTTTTGACTTCCCTTCTTGAAGTCACGCAGCTTTTGCCCGCATCTAGAAGGTCATAGGTTCTTATTGTCTCTTGATTCCCCTGAAATTTTCCAGGCTGTTGTAGGTTTCATAAGAAAGGCACTTTCAATCAGGAAGCGTTACGGCTAATAGCTGCATTCAGGTAGATGAGATGAGGGATTTTGCATCCTCTAGGAAACTTAATTGAGATTTTATCAATTAATTGTTTTTATAGTACAATAAAATTTCATATCATGCTATGTGCTTTTATGACTAATCAAGTTGGATAAAGTTTTATGACTGAAAATGCAAGATCATAAATAAATTAACAAATACAAAAATAAAAGATAGTTATTAAAAATATTAAATAGATAATCAAAACTAGATACATATATACAGATAATATCAAATGTAAAAAAACAAATCATAATATTACATCTATTTGAACAATAATAAAAAGTAGCAAAGTCTGTGAGGAATAGATATACTATTTCCACTCCAATGTGGACAATAGCAGGGAAAGTGTTGGACTTCAGAGGGGTTAAGTTTACTATTCCCAGTCCAGTCTGTGCAACAGTAGGGAAAGCGTTGTACTTCGGAGGGGATAATATTTACTATTACCACTCCAGTTCATGCAACATTAGGGAGAGTGTTGGACTCCAGAGGGATAATATTTACTATTACCACTTCGCTCTGTGCACCAGTAGAGAAAATAGTTGACTTCAAACACATAACATATTTTAACAAATCTATTAATTGAACATTAACAAACACTTCTTAATATAAAAATTATATATGTAAATGTAAAAACAAAATAAACAATTTACATAATTATTAAACATTTTAACAAATAATATTAAATAAAAAATGTTATTCATTGATTATTTAATCAAATTGACACTAAAAAACATACACCATTTGTGAAATCAAGCTCGTCTGCTAACATCTGTAGGTATATAAAAGCAGGACAAACTTGCAGAAAGCCTTTCCCTTAAAGTAAAGGAACAATAAAAATATTTCAAGGTTGTATGATGCAACCATGCATGCCTAAACTACGCATGCCTAACCACACGGTCTGAACGACGGCCACATCTTTACCATGCATGCCTTTACCATGCATGCATTTACATCAAATTTTATTGTAAAAGAATGATTGCTAAAGGAATATGCATGGTAAGTTGCACACCCCAGCCGTCCCTGCCCTGCACCCTAACACCCGATACCCCAACTCTACAATCCACCCTGCCCTAGCCCTTGAATCTGCCCCTTGCTCCCTCTCCCTGAGCCTTAAACCCGGCCCCAGCCCTTAACATTACCTCTTTGTCTCCCCCAGCCCTGAGGCCTAAAACCCAGCCTCCTGCCAAAAACTACCCCAACCCCAGTTCCATGCTCTGAGCCCTAAAACTGACCCCCCACTACCGAAAACTGCCCCTTCCCCCTCCCTCAGTCCTAAAATCCATCCCCAGCCCTTAAAACTACCCCAACTACCCCACTCTAAGCCATAAAACCGACCCATCCATGCCCTTAAGACTACCCCAACCCCCCACGCTCTGAGCCCTAAAACCGACCCCGCCCTTAAAACTACCCCTTCTCCTCCCCCTGCCCTGAGCCCTAAAACCCTCCCCCTGCCAAAAACTACCCTGATCCCCTCCCCCCCACCCTGAGCCCTACAACTGATTGCCACCCCTGAAAACTGCCCCTCCCCTTCTATCATGGGCCCTAAAACCTTGCCACTGCCCTTAAAATTACCCCAATCCTCCCGTCCTGAGCCCTAAAACCCTGCTCCCTGCCAAAAAAAAGTACCCTGACCCTAAAACCGCCCACCCCTAAAAACTACCCCTCCCCCAATCCTGGCCCCAGTTCCACTTACTTGGCCGCGTCTGGAGCTTCCTCTCCCGATACTTCCTGTTCCTCCTCCTGCCCATCCTCACAGCTAGACAGCTGTCTGCCTTAATCACACATATGCATGGTTAAGGCAGGTGTGTGGTTTAGGCAAGCCTTGTTCTGCTTGCATGGCAATGGCACACATGGCTCAGTCCGCATTGCAAAGGCCATTTCCCATATTTCTGGGTACAATAAAAAATGTACAAAACATTACTAAATGCAGGGTATCCTGCAGAGACTATTTGTCGCAGCTGTAGGGGCCTATCAAGTAAGGGTCATAACAACATCTGGGAGAGCCTCAGGGGGTATGTGACTGCTTCAAAAATTAACTATTATTAACAGAATAATAAAGTGCATATAAATAAAGTGGCTAAATGTGCAAATGACAATTTTTAAACATACAGTAAATGTCAAGGAATTTGGACTTGGAGGCTTAAAATTAAACTAGTATCCTCAGATTGATTCGTGGGAGCAGTGCCGGTGCATTAAACAGAATTTAGAATGGACAATGTGTGGCTTCAATTGAACTTAGAAAAGCTCCAACCTTCCTATTAAAGTTTATCTATTTATTTTGTATTTAATTTGTTTGCAAATTAAACAAAATGTGTTATCATTTGCGTATGTGTTTGATGGAATGCTTGTTTCGGTATTTTTGTGTATTGTTTTGCGGTTCAAGTCAACAATGTTTAGTCCTGTGTCACAGGCTTCTAGTAGTGACTCAGTGGGGGTCCCCTGATTCCAATAATGATTCAGTAGGGGTCCCCGGTTCCAGTAATGATAATGTGGGGGCCACAGAAGTCAAAAGGTTGGGAACCACTGTTCTAGAGCACTAACTACAGTTTCTATGACAACCCCCCCTACACATTTTGTTTATTTACTGTAGTACCTTTTTGTAGGAAACACTTTCAGTTTTGCAATTTTGTTTGCATGAAAATGGCTTTCAAGTATGCCACACTGTTGCCATAAGTAGAGAATGTTAGCTCTTTAGTTGATCACTAGAACACTGTGGTGTAGCATATTGCTTTTTGAACATTGTGACAAACATTACACGGGCTGCTGCTTCAGTTGGAAGTGCACGTTTTACAAAGAATATTTACAAAGAATATACAAATGTGTTCTCACATGGCTGAGGTGCAGCCCTGCCAAACTTTCTAGGTACATGTGTG